>NW_026000196.1:17487437-17529752 GCF_001458135.2 Marmota marmota marmota
CGAAGGGCAGAGGGAAGGTGGTGGAGAGGAGGGGAGATGAAAGGGGGCGCTACCTGTGCCCGGATCCAGACCCCAAAACAGCAGCAGCAGCAAGGGTAGGACCAGGGGAGGCAGCAGGGCGCCGTCACACATGGTACTTGGGACGAGCAGCCCCCGGGACCGTGGCGGCAGAGCAGGAGCGCGCGAGGCAGCAGCGCCAGCCGGAGTGAAGCCCTGCAGCCTTTGGAAAAAGTAATTAGCGCTGCGGACAAACCCAACGTGGTAAATCCAAAGCCCCGCCTTTCCCTCAAAACCCAGGAGGTGATTGGCCATTTACTTCACTCTGCCCCGCCTCCTCTCCCTCTATTGGTTAGAATGGGTCGAAACCAAAGTGCGTAGTTAGGTTGTAAGCACTTCTTACACGTGGTTTCTGGGCAATAGCCCGGACGCGACACCAGGTGGCAGGCACGAGCCAACCCGGACGGTGTGATCCTACAGGAGCTGGGAGAATACTGGCCTAGTCTTCAGAATTTGTCCTCATTTTGCAACTATCTGAGCCTGCTCCTCAGCTTCCCAGGAAGATTTGCCAGAAATCGTCCCGGCCAACCGGTTCCATCTACAAAAACATACTCTCTCTGCATCTAAAATAAAACCAATTTTGATTGTTTGCTACTGGAAAGGCTCCCAGACACACCTGAGTTCGCACCTGATAGCAGTATCATTGGTGTTTATCCAAACCTTTCACACCTCCTGCAGTCTTTATCTTCACAGAAGCCAGGGCACACCCACTCTCAGAATGGGAAACTAAGGAATAGAGTACTTAAGGAGCTCCACTTAAGTTTCAGGGAGTTTCTGTTAGGACAAAGGCTAGAATTCCTGATCTGACTTCCTGCAGGGTGTTGTTCATTGTTAGCAGCCAGAACCCTTCAAAAGAAGCAGGACAACGTATTAGCCAAGTTTTACAGGTAAGGAAACTGAAGAACAAAGTAGCAAAGACTAGACTTGAACACAAGTCTTTCAGCAACAGAAGAATTATGTTCCCATCAGAATATAACAGGTCTGCAGGTGATTGCTTGAGCATCTTGAAGAATGTCTCATAGATAAAGCAAAGCAAGATTAATGGAAAGAAATTATACCAGTCAAGGTTTCCCCTCCTTTTCCTGTTCTATTCTTCCCTGTTTTCTCAAAAAACGAAAGTGACAGTCCCTACCAAACTCTGCTTAAGGTCTCAGAGTCTACATTTCATCACCATGTTATATATCATCAGAAAGCATCAGAAAGTCAGGTGAACACTGCCCAGCTTCCCAGGTTTAATGAATTCCAAGAGTGGGCTGTGGCCCTCCACAGAGGCTTTTCACAGAGGTGTTAGAGGTCTACCCACTGCTCCAGTGACCGCCACCTCTGCTTGGCAGCTCCAGTTCCTTGGAACATGGGCCCAGGTCCTACTATGGGCCAGATTTTGGAACTTTGTTTCTCTCACTTGACTGTGTTCTGGTCAGTAGACTCAGCCATCTGAAAGTTCAGCAGCATTTTCTGGCAGCACAAGAAGTCATGGTGTAGCTTTGGCAAAAAGAGCCACTTCAAAGATCTGCAATTGAAAGCCATGGAGTATGGGCCACATCACTTCACAAGACTATTACTTCTGCCTTTGGAGTCAGCCTGAAGTAGTCATTGTCAAGTCATTGTCAGTTTTCTATCAGATGATTCTCAAGTGCTAAAGCAAACCCACAAGGATATGATAATTAAAACAAATGCAAAACAACATTTCATCCCCAGACTGACCAAAACTAAAGTGCTTGGATATATCAAGTAATGGAGAGGACAATCTCCTGCCCTCAGGTGGAAGTATAAATCGACAGACACTTTAACAAACAATTGGGCAAACTAGTAAAACTAAAAATGCTCACACACTACAACTGTATTAATTATTCTAGTTAATCACCCCAGAGAAACATTGGCACATGTACAAAGCGTGATCACCATAGCCCCTCAAAGAATAAAAACCTGAGCTGGGGATATAGTGCAGTGGTAAAGTGCTTGCCCAGCATGCACCAGGTCCTGGGTTCAATCTCTAGTACCATCAAAAAAAAAGAAAAAAAGAAAGAAATTGCAAAAGCCTGAATGTCTATCAGTAGATAAATGGCCACTAGAAAACTATGCATCAATTAAAAGAAATGTAAAAACCTCTTACGTGTAACAACATGGACAGATCTTCAAAATCAGTTATCAATTTTTTTAAAAAAGTGAAGTTGCAGAATGATGCAAAGTGGTCAAGTGTCCTCCAGATTCACCAGCCAGAAGTCAGGGTTGATTCCACCTATATAACCTGAGGTGCAGCTGCTCCCCAATGCTGCATAAAGTGAAGGCTATATAACATGGCCCAAGGCAAAACTTAGACATGATTTGCCGTATGCTTCTGCAAATCATGGAGCCTAACAGCAATCTCTGCTGGAGTTCATGATGACTTACTAGCAGAGAATATGATTTATTTTTCAAAATTTTAAGTTGTCTTCAAATGCCTGGACAAAAGAGAAAGTCAGCCCTGCAAAGCACATAACACTGAATACAACTACTGTTTTGAAGACTAGCATTGCCAAAATGCACTGAAGTCCTTCAGCACCCATATACTGTATGGTTTTAGGCAATTCAACTTCCTGATGAACTTCTCAAGATAAGTTAGTTGGGAAATATCAGAAAAGCATTTGATAAAGTAATAATTTGAGTTTTTGAAAAGTTGATCTTATCCTTGCAGAAAGTCTACTTCCTGCAAGGGACACAGACACTTCCTGATGATGGTTATCACACCATCCCCAGAGAAGAGCCCAGTCATCCTATGTTGTGGGACATATCATATATGTCTGACATATCTCAAAGTGGTCTCAATTAAAATGGGCTTTATAAATCCACTATGGGAATCCAGCACCTCTGTGGTAGCAATAAGTGAAACTTCTAGTGGCCAGGGGTTTATATTTAACCTAGTAGCTTAACTTATAAAAAGCATTTATCCTCAAAGGTCAAGGAAAAAGCAATAGTAACTGCATTGATTAATTCATTCGTGCTTTAGTTTCTTCAATACCTTTATTAGTGCCTATTTTTTATGTGCCATGAACTGAGATACCAAATGAGGAGTCAATAGCACGTGAATTGCACCCTTTTTTCCCCCGCAGTCTACTACAGAAGCTTCTCTTATAAATTAAACACTCTTTCAGGTGCTGGGGATTGAGAGATGCAAAAATAACCACTGCTCTCTGCTTTATCTGGTGAGGAAAGACATGAGTAAGGAAACAATTATATGGGCATGTAAAATTATACATCTGCTGTGTAAAACAGTATAGCTGTCCTGAAAAAAACAATTAAACTTAAGAGTCCATCAATTCCACTTTTTTTTTTTTTTGTACCAGGGGGGTTGAATTCAGTGTGCTTAACCACTGAGCCACATCCCAGAGATTTTTATTTTATTTATTTATTTATAGACAGGGTCTTGCTAAGTTGCTTAGGGCCTTGCTTTAAGTTGCTAAGGCTGGCTTTGAACATGTGATCCTCTTGCCTCAGTCTCCTGCGTCACTGGAAATACAGGCATGCACCACCACACCAGGCTTCACTTACTATGTATCTAAAATAATTAAAAACAGAGACTCAAACAGATATTTGCACACTCATGTTTAGAGCAGCTTTATTCACAGCTGCAAAAAGGTGGAAGCAAACCAATTGTTCATCAGTGGATGAGGGGATAAACAAAATGGGGCACACACATACAGTAGGACATGATTCAGCCTTTAAAAAGAAGGAAATTCTGACACACACTACAACATAGAGCCTTGAGAACATTATGCTAAGTGAATACACCAGTCACAAAAAAACATACTGTATGATTCCCCTTATAGAAGTAACCCAGAATAGTCAAATTTATAAATACATAAGTAGAACTTTGGTTTCCAGAGGCTGGTATAGGGGGAAAATTGTGTTTAGTGCATATAGAGTTTAAGTTTGGAGTGATGACAAAGTTCTGGAGATGGATATTGGTGATGGTTGCACACTAATGTGATGTACTTAACTGCCACTAAACTTAAAATTTTTTAAATGGCAAATTTTATGTTGTGTAGCTTTTATTTCAGTGTTTTTTAAGCCTTTATTGTTGCTGTGATCTCACTTCATTTTACGCACAAAATGCCTTGTCCTAATTTTGTGGAATGGTGGGGCTTAATATCATTTCACAGAAGAAGGAGAAAGATTTCAGAAGAGATCACAAACAACACAGCAAGCAACCAAAGTCCCTGAGGATAGCAATGGCATTGTGAAGCTTGAGGATGCTGAGGAAAGGATAACTCAACTTCCAGGTCACAGGTTGCAGGTCCAAGCAACATGCCATGCTTCCAACTGACAGAGCTCTAAACTTTCCAGCTTGCCCACCTGCCTCCTGTGAACAGCTCTAATTTCATTGATCTTTTCCAATCATGTTTTTTAGAACTGGTCATGTTTTCAATAAATCATGTTTTCAAGAAGGCTGATTATCTTGACTCACTTGGGCAAGGCACACACAGCTGTCCTGTTTGGATGAAGGCAGCCATCATTCTGGGCATTCATGCTGTTGAGAGCAGACTGCCCCTAAAGCTGCACAAATTGGGCTCAGTGCAGCCATGTTCAAAGCCCGAACTCAGAGCCCAAAGTCAGACTGGGCAGAGGACAAAGAGGACTGAGGGCACTTAGAATAAACTTGACCTTCTTAAATTCCCCACTTAGGGCTTACTTTAGCTGGTGATTGGTATAATCAGGTACCAAGACCTATGTGTAAACTTGCTCTGTTCATAGGTGGAAGACGTCCTGTAACTCTAAAGATTACTCAATGCAGAAGAAAGATTGATGATCCAGAGAGAGAATTCCACCATGACAGGCTCCTATTATCCTTGGGGGATATGCTCCAAGAGTCCCAGTGAATGTCTGAAACTGTGGCTAGCACCAAACCCTATACATTTTTTTCCATATACATATAAAGGAAAAGAGGATATATATATCAGATATGTGTGTATGTGCTATGCTAAAGTTCAGTTTATAAATTAGGCACAGTAAGAGAGACCTAACAATAACTAATAATAGAATAATTATAACAACAAAGTGTAGTAAAAGTTATGTGAATGTGCTTTCTTGCTCACTCTCTCTTCCAAATCTCTTATTATAGAACACAAGCACTTTGATACCTTGACAGTAGGTCTGATAACTGAAATAGATACTAAGTGACTTAGTCCTGGGAAGTTTATACACCCTAGATACACTGGACAAAGAGACAGTTCACATTCCCTATGGGATGGTGCAGGTCAGTGCAAGTTTCCATCACCTTACACAGACTGGCAAAGCAACTAAAACTCATGAGTTGTTCATTTCTGAAATTTTCATTTTAATATTTTAAAAATATTTTAATATTTTTTGTATCACAAATGACCAAGGTTAACTGAAACCACAAACAGCAAAACCACAAATAAAGGTGGACTAATATAAATTCACTTGGTTCCTTAAATGACTAACTTACTTCCATGACAGCCAATAAGATGCCCCTTCCTTCCAGCAGGGGGCACCCAACATCAGTCCTATCTTCCTAAACCAGGATTGGTGTGGAAAACAGGTATGGATTGCTTCCCTCCTTCAAAGCCCCATTTCCCCAATTTTTATTTCACCTCTTCCCTCCTGAGTCTGGATCCCAACCTAAATCAGACCACCTGGCCAGCATCCTAATCTCCTGAATGAATCTTGCCAACCTCTCCCTGAGGGGTCTGTGTATTCCCCTCTGAATTCTGGGGTACTGACAAGATCTGTTTCACGACAAATCAATATCCTGTCTCTGGGAATAGCCACTGTCCAAAAATTCCTGTGTTCCTCCATTTCTATTCACCCAATCAGGCCCTTTTTTTTTTTATATTTATAGAACAAGTCCAAGAATAATTGTACATATTGTAGAACAAGTCCAAGATAACCTTTAAACCCTGATTTTTTTTTTAGTCTAGCTACTACTTGTCAATCAGCATTGCTTCTGATGTTTCCCTAGCCCTATTCCTCCCCAACATCTTAGTTCTCCCCCCTCCCCAAGGCTACCCCACTGGGATGTTGGCCTGCCTCAGAGCTGCATGCCCCTGGCCCTCAAAGTCCCCATGTTCCCCTTTGTCTAATCCAATAAAGGGAAGGGAGAGGGGTTGGGAATGGGAAAGAGTACATTGAATTGGACACTTTCCTACGTTCATATATGAATACAGGACCAGTGTAACTCTACATCATGTTCAACCACAAGAATGAGATCCTAATTAGAATAAGTTATACTCCATGGATGTATAATATGTCAAAATACACGCTACTGTGGTGTAGATCTAAAAAGAATAAATTTTTAAAAATTAAAAAATAAAGTATAAACAGAATTTTTTAAAGGCCCCATTATTGAAAATGTAACTTCATCATCCTGTCTGTCTGAAGAGGGACTAGGAGAGCCATCTGACAATGATATCCAAAGGCGGGGGGAAATATATATATATATATGATCATCTTTGTAGAAAATCCTGAGTCCACTAAAAATTTACCATAAGTAAGTTCAGAGAGGTTGCAGGGTAATATATATATATATATATATATATATATATAATTTCAGTTGCATTTCTATGCATATATATATATATTGCATCATATATCAAATTAGTCAAAATGTATCATAGACTTAAATGTAAAAAAAAAAAAAACTCTGAGACTTCTAGAAGAAAACACAGGGAAAATCACTATGATCTTGGTTTAGGCAGATTTCATACATGTAACACCTAAAGAATAATCCATGAAAAAAATTGATAAACTGACTTCATTGAAATTAAAAATTTGCTCTTCAATAAAAACACTGCTAATGAATGAAAAGACTAGGCACAGTTTAGAGGAACATTTTTGCAGAACATATATCGGATAGTGTACTTGTATCCAAAATATATAAAGAATTCTCAAAAATCAATAGTAGTTCAATTAAAAAATGAGCAAAAGCTTGAATAGACATTTCTTCATAGAAGATACTCAAATGGCTAATTAAGCACAGGAAGGGATTCTCAACATCACTAATCATCAGAGACATGTAAATCAAAAGTACAGTGAGATATCACCTCACAACTATTAGGAAGGCTGCTATCAAGAAACAGAAAATAACAAATGTTGGTGAAGATACGGAGAAATTACAACCCCTATACATTGCTGGTGGGAAAGTTAAATCCTCTGGCCTCTTTGGAAAAGTATGGCAGTTTCTCAAAATGTTAAACAGAACTAGCACATGACCCAATATGCAGAACAGAGATCATGAAGGGTTGGGGATAGAAGGGACCAAGGTTACTGCTTAACAGGCATAGAGTTTCTGTGTAGGATGAAGACAAGCTTTGGAAATAGATAACAGTGATGGTTGCACAACACTGTGAATGCACTTAATGCTACTCAATTGTCCCCTTAAAAATGGCTAAAATGGTGATGTTTATGCTATATATATTTCACTACAATAAAATACACACACCTAAGACAAACACATAAAGAAACACACAACCTAATTATTTAAAAAATTGAACAAACGATTAGAATAGACATGTTACAAAACAAGACATGCAGATGGAACTCAAGATTTTAAAAATGCTCAATGTTATTAGTTTTTGGGGAAATGAAAATTTAAAGCCACAATGAAATAACTACTACATACCTATTAGAAATTCTTGAAAGCAGATAAAACATTAACCAAATGTTGGTGAGGATGTGGAGGAACTGGAATTTTCACACACTGCAAGTAAGAATATAAAACAATACAACCACTTTGCAATCATTTTAGCCGTTTTTTAAAAGGTTAAACATGCACCTACTCAGTTATTCCACTCTTAAGTGATGAAAGCATATGTCCATAGGAAGACTTATAAATGAATGATCATGGCAGCTTTATTTGAAATGACCTCAAACTGAAAACAACCCAAATGTCCATCAACAGATGAATGAATACACAAATTGTAGAATACACAATGTACAATGAATTACTTACTTGACAATTTAAAATAATGAACTATTGATACATGCCACAATATGAATGAATCTCAATACAATCACTGAATGAAGGAAGCCACATTTTTTAAAAGTACAGTGTATGATTTCATTTATATAATATTCTAGAAAATTCAAATTAATGTATTGACTGGTCAGTGATTGGACAAAAGGTAGGTTCAGAGAGGTACATGGAGAAGGAGTACATTGGAGGAAACTTTCGAGAAGAAAAACATGTTCATTACAGATTGTGGTGATGGTTTTATGGGTGTTTATATATGTCAAAACATAAGCATATGCATACGTCAATTAGTATTACCAAGTCGTATGCTTTAAATATGGGCAGTTTTCTGTACAATGACTATATCTCCATAAGCTGTTTTCAAAAACACTGTTGAATTTAAAATGCAAATAATGGAATAAAATTTTGACACAATACTTTCATGTAATTAAGGCTCAAAACAACACTATATTTAAAGGTGGAACTGGACAACAAAGACATGTGTTAAATATGTAGATTGGTCTTCTCAGCTGGGGAGTGGATGAGGAGGAATTAAGAGGAAAATAATAGAACAAAAGAGAGACCTGGCAGGACCTTGGGAAGATGCCTCACCAGTATAATGAAATCAAACCTGTCCAACTAAGATCCTGTGGGAGGACAGAGGTGGTGCCAGAGGAAGGTAGAGGGAGGAATAAGGGGAGGAGTCTGGAAAAGGGGGAGCAGCAGGAGGGGAAAGAAGACAAATGGAGTTCACAGAAATCGCTCCCACGTCGGCTCCCCCAAAGACTTGGCTAAGGGCCAGCCAAAGCCGGGGCTATCTGTGGGTACAGTTACAGGCTATCAAATTCCCCCTCCCTGGAGCCTCTGCAATAAGGTTGTTGCCAAGAACAGGAGGGGAGAAATCCATTCCTTTGTGTCTCTTTGTCCCATGGACCTGATTTCTTGGTTCTCCCCGCCTTATTTCTCCCAAGGAACACCTCTCCCCAGCAACCACCCTCCATCCCTGTGCAGGCTGCGGAGGCGGAGGAGACCTTCGAGCTACAAAAAGTGGGATCCTAGGACGCGCGCCTGCTATTGGGGTTTCACATGGAACCCAAACCCCGATTCAAGCCACTTTCTTAGAGGCCCGACCCAGTGTGCGGGTGTCCCTGGTCTTCACCTTCTCATTGCTTTCCCAACCCCTATAGTACCCTCTGCCCCCGCCAGGGGCCCCACAGAGTCCACACGCACGGAAGGTCACCTCCACGCACCTTTCTGCAGCTCAGTGTGCACTCTCAGAGCAGGCGTGCCAGGCATCAACCTCTCCTCACTGGTGTTACCAAGGGCCAAGGGCAGAGCCATTGAAGTCGCCTGGTGGGACTGTGAAGCGGGGCGGGAACTGGGAGAACCTTGAACTGAGGCCAAGCTGGTGCTTGCCTTCGAAGAGGCTCGGTAAGTCTCGTCCGGAAATATTTTCACCTTAATAAAACACATTCCCCCAAACCAGGTGGCCACACACACGCCAGGGATCTTCAGGGGGACCCACGGAAACCCCCGCATACCACAATAAATGATAGAGCATAAGAGCAACCTGGCAGGACCTGTGCAACAAGTTTCTTGCAGAGGGTCCAGAGAAGGAGAGTTTGATAGCCTGTAACTGTACCCACAGATAGCCCCGGCTTTGGCTGGCCCCTAGCCAAGTCTTTGGGGAAGCCGACGTGGGAGCGATTTCTATGAACTCCATTTGTCTTCTTTCCCCTCCTGCTGCTCCCCCTCTTCCAGTCTCTTCCTCTTGTTCCTCCCTCTACCTTCCTCTGACACCACCTCGGTCCTCCCCCAGGATCTTAGTTGGACAGATTTGATTGCATCATACTCATGAGGCATCCTCTCTTTTTCTTCTGATAGGAAAAGAGACCAAGGAGCCAATCCAAGGTGGGGCAGAGAAGGGACCTGGGTGGAAGGTAGTGGAAGGAACATAGCCAGAAAGAGCAAGGGAAGTGGGAGAAGGGGGACGTTTTGTTTCTCGGAGATCCCCTGGTTCCCAAGGGCTCCCCAGTTGTGCCCTGACTCCTCTCCTGCCCTCACTCTCTCAATCTCTCCCTCTTGCCCACCTCTCCCCCACCACCCCACTCATTTCTCTCTCTCTAACACACACATTTTGACTCTCAGGCCTGTGTTGTGTGAGCAGCAGCACAGTGACTTAGTGAGGTGCCCATCCAGGGAACAATGGTGGTGCCTGCGGAAGCTGAGCAGGCCTCCCGGGGATCATGGAGTGGCGAGCCCTGTGTGTGAGCTGTGAGCATTTTGAGCACACAAAGCAAACTGGACTGACAGTGCTGCTCTGTCTGGGCTGTGCACATGTGTGTCCCTTTCACTGGCTCTGCCTTTGATCCCCACACAGCACATGAGATGGGTGTGGCCTTCTAAGATGTCGAGTCAACCTGCTGACCTAGAAAACATCACAAAGCTAGACTCAACCCCCTTGCCTCATTTGAATGGCTTCTCCCCAATAAAAGAGTTCAGAACATGCTCCTCCCTCTCTCTCTTGCCTACCTTGCCTCTTTGGTGGGAGCTGGGTCAGAGGGGCTGCCACAGAACCCAAAGAAAAATGTATCTCTGTCTGTCTGTCATTATTTTGTGCCAGCCCAGTTCTCTTGGAGTGACCCTGACTGGTTTAGTCGTGTGTCACGGCATCATGAGGCAAGGCATCTCTTCTCAATATTGTAATTAGAGTGACCACATTTGGTCACTGTGTTTTTGGATGCCCTTTTTGGGACAGGCTATCAAATTCCCCCTCCCATACTTAGGCATTGTTAATCTAATTGTTCCAGATTTTTTTCTTTTGAGAGATAGGTAAAATGAGATGGTCATCATAGTGCATTAAATAGAATCAAAGATCAAGGAACGCTTAACATTCATCCTCCTTTCTCTTCTCACCCTGAGCCAATTTTTTTTTTTTATTCCTGGGAGGAAAAATTTCACCTTCCCTGTCATTATTTCCCACTTGTCCGAATCTCAGCCTCTGCTTAGGCTTGGCCAGGCTTGGTGCTGCTGCATTTGTATTTTCTCCCAATTCATAAAGAAAAAGCTGAGTTCCAGTGATTTAAGAGGAACTGCCAGCATGTCCCAGATTGTGGGGAGCAGAGAGCTTGGATTTTTCTGATTGCAAAGTCCTACTTATTCATGTTTGCCTACTTTATTTTTAAATCATGAAATGGGACTAGGAGTGTCACTGAGTGGCACAGAATGTGCTTATCACATACAAGGCCCTAAGGACCTGGGTTCAATCCCAAACACCACGAAAAAAAAAAAAAAAAGAACACAAAATGAATCACATGTATATAAAGTATATAAAAGGCATATGTACATTTTCAAAAAAAAAATAATAAAAGGAATGTCCATAAACCTACCACTCATTCTAAGAAATAGAACGTTACCAGTTCCCTTGGAAGAAGTAGCCACATGCCTCCTGAGGGGCCTCACTTGTCTTCCCACCAACAGGCAACCTTTGCTTGGACTTTTGCATTCATCATTCCCTCCCTTCCTATATTCCTTCTACCTGAACTATGCATCCTCAAATAATATCTGTTGCATTTTGAAATTTTTCTCAAGTTTTTATTATAGTTTAATATATTTTTCAATAGACTTCGTCTTTTTTTTTTTTTAAGAGCAGTCTCAAATTCACAGCAAAACTGAGCAAAAAATACAGGGGTTCTTACCTCTTCCTCCACATACATACAGCCTTCCCCACTGTCAAGATCCCTCACCACAACACTACTTTTATTACAATTTGCAAGGCTGTATTGACAAGTCATTGCCACCCAAAGTCCTTATTTTACATTGGGGTTCATTCTTGTAGTGGTACATTCTATTTGTTGCTTTTGACAAACATATAATGATATGTAGCTAGACATTAGAGTCTCATCATGCATAGTTTCTAGGCTCTGCTTATTTATTACTCCCCCAGTTCCTACATCCTGGCAGACACCTATATTTTTATTGTTTCCATAGTTTTGCTATTTCCAGAATGTCCTATCATTGGAATTATATAATACATAACCTCTTCAGACTGGCTTCTTTTACTTACTCATGTGCATTTAAGTTTCCTCCATGTCTTTTTGTGACTTGAGAACTGATTTTGTTTTAGCACTGAATCATATCCATTGTCTGCCGGTACCACAGTTTATTTCTCCATTCACCTACTGAAGGGTATCTGGGTTGCTTCCAAGGTTTGGCAATTATGAAAAAGCTGCTATAATTATGTGTGTGCAGCTTGTTGTGTGGATTAAATTTCAACTCATTTGGGTAAGTACCAAGAAGTATTATGGCTAGGTCATACGGTAAGTTTCATTGTATAAGAAACTACCAAACTGTCTTCCAGGGTAGCCATACAATTTTGCATTTCCATCAGCAATGGACAAGTTTCAAACATGTTTCCTATGTTTTATTATCTTAGCTTTTACATTTAAGGCAATAATTCATTTCAAATTAATTTTTGTCTCTGGCACAAATTGGCTGAGGTTCATTGTTTTTCATACCATTATCCAATTCTCTCAACCTCAAAAAAATAAAAAAATATCCCCACTACAATGAAACCCACTATTTTGTATAATTATTATGTGCTAATAAAAATTTATATAAGAATCAGGAAAAGTTTTCTAACTTTGTTGGATTGATTCATCACCTTGAATTTTTTTTTTTAAAGAGCCATTGAAGATGTCTGGGTCTATCTCTAAATTTTCTAATCTGATTCAACTCCCTCCATGTCTTGGGATCCTCCAGATTCCAATCTGTGTTCTCTGCTTGAACACAGGGATTTGCCTATAGCGGGTTCTTCTTCCCACCACTCCACCCAAGATGAAATCAGCTGTGATGTCTCTCCTAGGAAAAGCTTATCACACTCTAGAATTTGGTTCACTTAGGTTTCCTTGCATCCTCCACTGTTTGAGGGGCTTTTAAAAACCAGGATTTGGTAACTTATCTTGTTTGTCAAGCAGTATCGGTCTGATGGTCTTTGGAGACATTGTTGTTGTTTTTTTTTTAAACTTAACTAGAGGAATATCCTGTAGCTCATGAATTCTTTCCCTAGAGATTTTCTCCCTGTGTGCTTTCCTTCCCTACAGATTTCCTCTCTTTATGCTTTCTGTGGTACTTCATATATATATATATATATATAGATGTNTATATATATATATATGAATGAATATTTAAAATATATATTTTATCCTGTTTTCCATCCCTGTATTCCTGATTTGCTCTCTAGGAAATTTCCTTAAGTCTATCTTCCAGTCCTTCTACTGAATTTCCCATTCAACTGTCATGTTTTAACTTTCTAGGGATCTTTTTTTAATTCTGATTACTTCATTTTAATAATATCGTGTTTATTGTTGGGTGGATGTGTTATCTTCTTTAAAATTAATGCCTTAGTTTTTTTTCAAGTTTTCTTGTTCTTATGTGATAATTTTTCTTCTATTGCATTGTTTGTTTTTTTTTTATTTGTTCTGGTCTCTTACATCTTGTCATGGGATGAATTTTTTTTAATATATTTTTTCAGTTGTAGTCAGACACAATACCTTTATTTTATTTACTTAGTTTTTTATGTGGTGCTGAGGATCGAACGTTGTGCCTCACACATGCTAGGCAAGTGCTCTGCCACTGAGCCAAAACCCCAGCCCTGATGGGATGAATTTTGTCCCCTCTAAATTCATATGTTGAAGTCCTCATTCCCAGGACCTTGCAAGGCAGCTATATGTGAGATAGGGTCTTTAGTAACTAAGTTAAAGTGAAATCACTAAATTCCAGGTCACTGGGAATGTTAATGGTAGACTGTTTCTTAAACTGTGTGCAGTTCTTCCAACTGCTAACCTCTCTGATCCTTGAACATTCTTGATTATAACAGAAGATGGCAACGAAAGATTTTCAGGAAAATAAATAAGATATGAATGATCTCACTGATCCCTAAATGGCTTATTGACTGAAACATCGAAGGTCTATGGTTGTCCTGTCCAGTCACCCAGAATAGCTACCAGCTTTGCACAGGCGCTGGCAAAACCATTGCTGCAGGACGTATATGGACAATGGCAATTTTAAGATGTCACTGGCTTTAAGATACATCCTAACCTGAGATGCTAAGATGTAAATAAAATAAGATAAAAATGCATCTTAGAATCTATGAGATTCTGGAGTTAATAATTGGATTGGTTACAATCGCAAATTAAACCTGTAACTCATTGCACACATTTTAATGAGACCCTCATATCTGCCAAGCCCTAGGTAGACCCTCTGGTGTGGGTCATCCCAGGGAGTCCCAGATGTCCCTGGATTCTGACTGCATCACATCCCTGGGAACAGAATGGAAACAATGACACTCCTGACCTTGGGATCCACAATGCCCAGAATATCCCAATGAAATTTTCCCTAAAGTTAAAAACTCATTAAGTTGTATATATTAAATATGTGCAGCTTTTCTGTGTGTGTCAAACATACCTTAATAAAGTGGCCTTTAAAAATTAAATGAGAATGTTTCAGCCACATGAAGTGGACACTGGCTAAGTTCCTCTGTCCCAAGATGGAATTTGGGGTGTTTGCCAACTCCCAAACATGTAAACTTATCACAGTATTTCTTTCTCAAAAATCCCTCAAGTCTGCAAAATTATTTTGTCCAAATATAGTTGGTAGGAAATTAAATGCCTGAGTTACACAGAGAACTTTCAGTTACAGCCCAATCTAGGATACACAGACAGGCTAGAGTCTCTGTAGGGGGTGACCACTTACCTCTGTCCTACAAATGGAGCTTAAATGGAGAGGTCTCCTCCAGGGACAGAAAGGGTATCCTGAAGATGTGGCTCTGCAATCAGGACACTTTGGTTGTTCCATCTGGCATACAGAGGCTCAGAAAGCAAAATGGCTCTTCTTTAAATGGTTTCCCTGTTGCCATATTACCACCACATGCCTAGGAGTGAGAAATAGGGACAGAGTCTACTGGAGATTTGGTCACTGCCTCAGGAACATTGCTTATTATACCTTTCAAAAAGTTTTTTTGAAGTATAACCCACATGTGAAAAAAATGCACAAAATATGTGTATTACTCGCTGAACAATTACAAAAAAACCCACATAATCAACCTACAGATTTTAAAATTGCAACAGTGACATCACATGATAAGTCCCACAGTGCATCTGCCTTCACTGTTCTTTTAACTTTGATACTCTGCTTTTATTTTGCCAGTTATTGAATTTTGAAGTGCACATTTTTTAGTATATTCCCAAGTTTGTGCATCTATCACCATAATCTAAATTTGAGAACATTTTTGTCCCTTGTCAAAACAAACAAACAAAGAAAACCTATACTCATCATCTGTGTTTCCTTTTCCCCCATCCCGACCCAACTAAGTATCTACTTTTTGTCTCCATAACTTTACCTGTTCTGGAAATTTCACACAAATGGAATGACTCTTCTTTAACAAAGCCCAAGGTTTCAAATTTCATTCATGTTGTAGAAAGCATGGATATTTAATATCTTTTTATTGCCAAATAGTATTCCATTGTGTGGCTATCACATTTTATTTATTTATCCATCAGTTGATGATGGACACTAAGCTTGGTTTCATGTTTTGGATACAACAAATAATTCTACAGTAAATATTTGTGTACAATAAAGATAAATAACATCCTAAAATGCATGTAGAAGTAGAAATTTATTTCTCATAATTCTGGAGGCTTAAGGTCAAAGTGCAGATAGATTCTGTGTCTGTTGAAGGCCTGCCTTCAGGTTCATAGATGGCACCTCCTTGCTCATATATCCTCATATGGTAAAAGAGGCAAGGGGTCTCTCTGCGGCCTCTTATAAGGACCAATCCCACTCTAAGAGCACCTCCTTCACCTGCCAGTTTGGGCTTCCTCTATGGAAGTTCTAGCATTGACTGGTTTGTGTCTACTTCTCAGAGTTCTAGCAGCAGATAGAGTTCCCCTCTCCCAAGTGATTCAAGCAGCAGCTTCCAGACCTTGTCCTCTGCCCAGAGTTTGGGTACCCACTGTACAGAGCCAAGATACGCATAAGCTCCATGGGGTTTCTCCCCCAACCCCCAGTGTTCTGAAAAAAAAATGTTGCTTTTTTTCCTGTATTATACCTGAGTAAACTTTTTTGGTTGTTTTCTTAGCCCAAACACATATGTAAGCAATCCCCTGTGTTAAATACCTCTGTTTGAAATACCTTGTGTGACTCCTATTTTCCTGACTGAACTCCAATATATGGTGTCTGATGTCCATGTTCTTCATCCATCTAATTCAGTGGAAACACGGGTGGTGTGTATCTTGTTATATATTCTAATCCTTGGACTGACACACAGTGGGCCACAATATATGTTTTTCAATCCATCCATGCATGATATTTAGAGATCAGTCAAAAGTGTAGATTTAAATCCAAGCTCTGCCATTCATAAATTGTGTGATGCAAACATTTTCTTAAATAAGTCAATATTTTCTGAGCACATTTTCTATGCCACTTGCTTCAAAATATATTTTATATAATCCTCAAACATACCTCAGAAGATCATTCTTATAAAAAGGAAATAAAGACTCAGAGAGATGACATGGTTTATCCATTCTGTACATCCCGTACATGGTGCATTTTGATTCAACATGGTATGGCCTAACTCCAGAACCCATGTTCTGAGCATCTCATGTAGCCTTTTGTTCTCAACCACATAATTACTTGATAAGAGTCATCATTTGGATGAAATTATGAAATTTCATAGATGAAATTATATAAATAATTTTGAATGCATTTTTTTTAAAGAATAAATGACCTACAGCTTCAGTATACAAATCTCAGTAACAAATCCCAAGCAACACTCCTATTCATGGGCATGGGCTACCTCAATCTTTCCTTGTTGACCCATCCTGCACACGTTCTGCTAAGTTGCCATAGTTATCTGGGCCAGTGCAGTTGCCTTTGAATGCCAAAGGGTCGGATTCTTCTGCTTCTGCCCAGGATGACTCCACTGAGTCCAGATTAAGGGCTCCTGCTCATGAATCCATAGAATACAAAGCCGACAGTGTCTGGCCCCTTATGTGGTATTGGCAACCTGGGGAGAGGAGCTCTGAGCTCAGTCATCCAAGACCAAGGTCACATTCTAGGACCCCATTATAATTGCTGCAAAGTTCTTTCCTTTGCCTCTTCCTCATAAGGATGGCAACCAAAAATCTGGACTGGAAAAAGAGACTTTGAGCGCAAACCCAGCTGCTGGGATGGTGATGTGTCTCTTCCCTGTCAATGCTGCATTGCTGCCTCTCTGTTGTACATTAACTCCATGTCCCTTGGCTCTGTGTTTGTTCCAACCAAGTTGAGCTGGTGCAGAAGTTGCCCAGGGATGCAGTCCTATTATGAACTTCACTTTCTAATGCTATTATTTTAAAGAAAAGGGGTTCTGATGAAAGAACTACCATAGAAACTGGGAACCTGCCAATGGTGCCAAATGAATGAGAAAGACCTGTTGGTAGTGAGCTGGAAGGGACCTTTCTACCACTCTAAGTGGGAATAGGATATGCAAGGTGATGCCCAGACTGATGCCATCTCTGGCCAATAATCTTGAGCCCTTTGTCCCAAAATACAGACTAATTGCCAGGTACCCAAATAAAATGTCTTCCCATGGCATCCCTGGTTGGGGCTTTCAGTTGTTTCTCCCTGTCTCCTATCCTTACCCTGTTTTTCAAAAAGATACAGATCTCTGTCTCCTCCTCCCCCTCTCCTCCTTCTCTGCTTCCTACTTTTCCTCCTTCTCTTTCTTCTTCTTCCTCTGCTTCTGCTTCTCCTTCTCTTAAAAAATATTTATTTTTTAGTTTTAGGTGGACACAATATCTTTATTTTATATTTATGTGGTGCTGAGGATCGAACCCAGTGCCTCATGAACGCTAGGCAGCACTCTACCACTGAGCCACAACCCCAGCACATCCCTTCTCTTTCTTGACAGGAACTTGTGAGCCACCTCCTGGAAAGAGTTTATTAGCAAGGGAGCATTTGACAGATTGGCAGAGGGCCTATGAAAAGCAATAGGTTTTGGGGAGGCAGCTGGGATGACAGCCCAAGTCTCTCCTTCACCGAGACTCAGTACAGATTTATATGTCAACTGCTAAACTCTTTCTGGACCAGAAGGCTTTGCTCACTGCAAGAGAGTCAGGCTGGGTCATCTGCTTGCTCTCAGGTTCTGGGGAACCCCAGGGAGACCAGTGAATTAGCCTCTGAGTAGAACATGCTGTCACCTTGGGGACAATGAGCCAACAAAACTGCCAAAGGAAGCAGCCTGCTCTGAAGTGAGGGGACCCTGAGCCATGCCTTGAGGGGCAGGTGTGAGGGCTCCCATTCAAATTTCAGGTGGGATAACTCTGGCCCCATCTATCTGCACAGACTCTACCAATCCTTTGTTCTGACCAGGCCCTGGCTGTGACAGCAAGGTGCAGGGACCAAGCTAGGCCAACAACTAGTGACACCTCAGGCAAGACCCTTCTTCTAGCTGGGCTTTGGAATTCTTATTTTAAAATTGACCCCTCCAGTAATCCCCAGCAATGGCCTGTTGTTTTCCTAATGCTAGTCACAGAAAACAAAGCTTGACAAAGTCATCCTATTGGGGGAGGTAGTTTTGAAAATTACTTAACTATTCTGCATTCAAGTCTTTTATTAAATGTATGTTTGCAAATAATTTTTGTTAGAATGTAGTTTGTCTTTTCATCTTAAGGAGGTCCTTCACAGAGCCACATTTTAATTTTGATGATGTTCAATTAATTAGTTTTCCCTTTTATAGATTGTACTTTTTGTTTTGCTATAAGAATTTTTTTGCCTGACTCAAGAACCTGAAGATTTTCTGGGTTTTGTTTCTCTAAAAGTCTCCATAGTTTAAAATTTTAAATGTAAGCTTGTCACAAGCCCTCCGTGGACTGTTGCACATAGTAGCCTCCTGAGGGGATAAGTCTGGCATTGGGAACTCCCCGTGGAACCCCCCACACACACACACACAGGAATTGACTGCCTGATGCAGGTGCACTTCCCCTTCAAGCTCTGCAAAGATCCCACACAGCACCTGAGATGGGTGTGACCTGCCAAGATATCAATCAACCTACTGACTGCAAGACATCAGGAAGCAAAACTCTGCCCTTGAAACCTTATCCCTGACTTTGATGTACCCCTCTTAAATAAACCATCAGAACCATTTTGTCCTTTGTCTAATTCCATGTGGACTAGATCTATCAGAGGCTTCGCTTTCTGTAAGTATTTCTGAGTATTTGTGCTTTGTTATTTACTAATTATTTGAGATTGTCAGTCTTAGGGTGGCTTGGATTATTCTGGGCAGAAGAAGGACCCCTTAATGAGATGTTGGCTATCATCCCCCCTATATAAGCTCATGATACATATTGAATTAATTTTTATACAGATGTGATATTTGTGTCAAGGTTCATATCTACATCCAATTGCTCCACCACTATCTGCTGAAAAGGCTCTCCTTTCTCCATTGAATTGGATTTGCACCTTTGTCAAGAATTGGTTGGTCATGGTTGTGTGGATGTGTTTCTGGATTCTCTTGTTTTTTATTTTTTGCTGAGATGGAACTCAGAGCCCTCACACATGGTAGGCAAGTGCTCTACCACTGAGCTACACCTCCAGCCAAGGATTCTCAATTCCATTCCACTGACCTATGTGTCTCTCTCTGCCTATACTATACTGTCTAGATTACTGCAGCTCTATATTCAGCCCACTTTAATTTTTTCTTGAGATTATTTTAGTTATTCCAGGACCATACTTCTCCAGAGCAAGCTTGTTGATATCTACAAACAGTAACATCTTTTTTTTTTTTTTTTTTTGCTTATTTTTGTTGTGCTGGGGATCAAACCCAGAGCCTAGCACATTCTAGGAAAGCACTCTACCACTGAGCTATACCTGCAGCCCCCAAAACACTTTTATTCTATAGTTTATTTAGAAGTCCATTGCTTAATTTCAACCTGTGATTTTTTAATGTATCTTTTTGTTACAGATTTCTAGTTTAATTTCATTGTGATTAGTAACTGTATTCTGTATGATTTTAAACTTTAGAAATGTTTCAAGTTTTGCTTAATGGCCCATTATATGGCTCTTTTCTAAATGTTGAATGTGCTCCTGAATATGTATCTTGCAATTATTAGTTACAGTGTTTTTCTGTGTGCATCAACTAGGTCAATTTTGTTAATTTCATTTTCAGATGGTCTTTCTTATTGATGTTTTTTTAGCTTGTTCTATCAAATACTAAGAGGTATGTTAAAACCACCAAAATGTGATCATGAATTTGTTAATTCTTTTAATTCTGTGAAATTTTTCTCTATGTATTTTGAAGTTATATTATTAAGTAAATGTTTTGTGTTTTCTTGATGGATTGATCCCTTTCATTATTATTAAATGCTTTCTCTTATTGCTTACTGGTTCTCCTTGCCTTTTTAAGACAGCAGCAACCACAGTGCTTTGTTGGGTAGAGTTTGCATTTCTAACTTGCTCTGTCCTTCAATTTCTTTTTCCTGACATTTGTAGTGTATCTGTGGTAAACATTGATATTTTAAAAAATCTAATCTGAGACTCTTTGCTTTTACATTTGGTATTCTCATTAATTTGGATTGAAACCTGCCAACATACCCACTGTTGTGATTTGGATATGAGGTATCCCTAAAGCTTCTGTGTTACGGCAGGAATGTTCAGAAATAAAAATAAACATATTATGATAGCTGTAGCTCCATCAGTGGATGCATCCATTTGGTGGATTAATAATTTGAAAGAACCAGGTGGGGTGTAGCTGGGAGGTTGGTCATTGGGGGCATACCCTTGGGGATTACTTCTTGTCTCCTGGCTCCTCTTTCTCCATCTCTGCCCCCTGTCCACCATGAGTCAAGTAGCTTTGCTCCACCATGCTCTTCCACCATGATATTGTGCTTCACCTTGGGCCCAAAGCAATGGAGTCAGCCAACCATGAACTGAATGTCTGAAACTGTGAGCCAAAATAACCTTTTACTCCTTTAACTTGTTCTTGTTGGATATTTTGGCCAAAGCAATGAAAAGCTGATGATACACCACACTTATCCATCTTAGTATGAATTTTATATTTGCCTTGCTTGCTTTTCTTCTTCCCTATTTTATTTTATTCTAAACAATTGCATTTACCATCTCTTAGTGTACAAAACTGCCAATAGGAATAAAATCAAGTAGGGTCACACAGAATCCTGACTGCTTTTCAGAAGTACCTAAGGTTCAGCTAAAATGTAGATTTACTTTTCACCCAGAAGTGTTGAATCAAAATGTGCAGCAGGCAATGAACTAGGTATCTATTTTTTAAGTTCCACAGGTAATTCTGATGGAAAGCCAATTGAGCCATCCTTCTAGATCCCATATCAAAATGTGACTGAGAAAATACCTTTAGGATCAATACCCTCTCTTAACACTTCAACAGTTCCTGCACATGGCTCAATGCCATCCTGGTTAGACTGCAGCCTCCAGGCTGGCCGACTGTCTCCACCATGCACAGCCAAGAGGCACTTTCTTAAAAGATTCTTCTTAAATATGTCTGAAGTGCCTGGAAATGAAAATACTCCAGGAAGCCTGAATATCTGAGGGTGACCACCTTGTCAAGCCTGGGGTTTTCAGCTGGGCCCCACCCACCTCCTTTGTTCTGATGTCTGGCATCAGGAGACCAGCAGCCTGAAAATCTACAGCTGGATCCCTTTTCCTCAGTTTCCCTTCAATTCCCCATAGGCCTTTCTGTAGGACTGGCAAACCTTTGTTTCCTGTATGCAGGAAGACCTGTAATTCTCTCTCTCAGAGGCCAAGCAATGTAAATGCCAAATCCATGCAACACCACACACACTAGATTTTGTTTCTGTTTTATTGTAAGTCGTTACCATTACAATATTGATGGCACTGTGGATTACAATTTTAAAAAGTCATCTTGCATAGCCCTGAGCCCTTGTGTCCTGTAGAAAAAGAGGATACCTTTTAAGTTAACTTCAAATGCCCTAAAGGATGTTATAAACCTGTATCTCACTCTTATAATGTAGTTTAGTGCTTCCAGCTGTATCAAGAGTTGATATATCAGTTTTAATGTTAACAATCAAATGAGGAAAAAAAAACTGGAGGACAGAGAGCAGCAAACAATTTTTTTACCTTAAAAAGAGATTTGGTATTGAGATAAGACCAGAATAAATCAAGGGGAAAAATACTCTGATAACTGGAAACATAAAAAGTAATCTTAGTGTGACCTTCTTCCCCCAAAATAACAATAATAATATAATATTAATAATAAACCAATAGCCATGCCACAAAGTAGAGGCATCTTAGATATATAATATCACATTATACAGATAAAGCATATGTTACTGTACTCATAAAAGCAAATATTATGCAGAGAAAAATTGAGGCTTGTTTTTCTGTTCTTTCTACAATTCTTTAACCAAAGATTTTGTTGGGGAAAGAATTCTGAAAGGTTTTTGTGTCTGTTTGCCTGTTTTTATTTGGCCTGAAGGTTTTAAAAACATATTTTCATTAAGAACCAAAAGTCTCAGACCTTTTTAGTGAGCACAGTACCCTTTCTCCTCAAATGGCCTTATGGCCTGCATTGGTTGGGGCTGACTTTCATGTGGCTTTACAGTATGAGTCCCTGTGCAATATAGGATGAAGATACAAAAATCTGACCCAATACAAGAGGCTGGGATGTGTGTGAAGAGAAGAGGCATACTGTGCTCAAACTCTTCTTTGGAAAGCTCAGTCTCTCCTGTCAGCAGGACCCTGAGGAGCCTCTGTGGTCACCCCTGACACGCTGCTCAGGACTTGTCCCTTGCGAAGACAAGGCTACAGACTGGAAATATTCAAGTAGTCCCTACTATTCTCCCCTGGAGATGACAGGAGAGCCAGCCACTGACTTACTAGCCCCTATCCATCCTCCCAGAGAGCTGACACTGACTCCAGAGCCTGTCCTTGGACATTTCTCAGGGTTATTTTCTGGCCTTCTGTGTTGTATAGTTTTACTGTTATGTGGCCTGATTGGGTTGGATAGCAGAGAAGCAATGTACGGCTTCCTCTTTCTGTTTCCAAGAGTTTTTTGGGGGTCTTGCAGCTCCCACACATGCCACTTTAGAGGTTCAGGCTCCCTGGGTGGTATGGCTCAGTGAGCAACCTGACCTGGGCCCCATTCCCTGGTGAGGCCCCAGATGGACCCTAACGGCCCACAGTGCAGCCCTGCTGGCCAGAAGGGGCCAGGGCAGCACAGGTTAAGTTTCTCTCTTAGACAGGAAAACCGTGAGAAACCAGCAAAAGATAAGAAGGAAACATGCCAAAACTCACTTTCTTGATCCTCTCAGAGGACCTGAGAGAGGTGAATTCCAGGGCAATCTGAGAATTATCCTTATGGAGCTAACAAATAGTTACCAAATCAAGTGGAAGCAGCCCTCTGGGGCTTTGCATTTCCAGGTATCTCAGATGCACTTAAGAGGAATTGTTTAAGAATGTGCTTTTTTGTTCAGTCCCACTCATACCAAGTTTAGTCAGGTTTCTCTCTCCCAAACAGAGCTGGAATCATAGCTCAAAGAGGTTCAATTAGCAATAATACACTGGTGACAGTAAACACTTCCACCTCTATTATTTCATTTGATCTTTACTCCACCCTGTGAAGTCACATTGTAGAGATAAAGCACCTGAGCTTGCAGGTGGCAGGAGGGAACCATGAGCCCTAGACGCCTATCTCCTGGTTTGGTCTTTCTGTCACTGTCCCATTACCATTTCTAGCTCAAGGGAAGGGGCCAAGAGCCCCAGAAGCCTATCTCCTTATTTGATCCTTCTGCAACTGTCCCATTGCCACTTCAACTCATCTTTGGGAACTGAGTTGCTCTCTGTGGCCAAACACACCTGAGAAAAATGGGTTTCCTTAGCACTTGTGAAACCATCATGAGGATGGGCAAGGTGGGAAGGTAAAAGGACCAAAACAAAGTGAACTCCTGAAAAAGTTAAAAGTCTCAAGTGTATGAATGAATGCAATTAGAACTGAAACGGTGCTTTGGAGAAATCTTTGAAATTATTGACCAGTGTGAGTTCTAACTGCGATAAAATCCACGGGCATTTGAATATTTAACAATTTAACACAAGTTAACAACATTTTGTTAAACACATCTTAGGATGGAGGGAAGGTGAGAAAGAGGGAAGGGCAGTATCTGGGATCTCTGTGGGTCTTCTTGGCCACAGCCATGGAAAGGGGAGCATTTCCAGCTCCCAGGAGTCCTTGTAGCATGCTGTGCTGTGGGAATGACATGGGCTTCAAGTTAACGACCATGCTGACCATTGGGAATGAGGTGCCTGTCAGCCCCAAGGCCATTCTTCAAACTGTCTCTGTCTTTGTCTTTGGCAGCTTCTTTCTCTTTCTCCTCCTCCTCTTCCTCCTCATCTTCTTCTTCATATTCATCTTCATCATCACTTCTCACATCCTGGATATTCTAGACAAAGGGAAGAATTGGCTGTGAGTGACAGCCTTTCAGGAATAGTCTTGATTGCATATGCAAATGAACAGGCCCAGTTTAGAGGTCTGACTCCCTTTGAGGAAGATCCAATATCCATGCAACCAACGTTCATGGGTCATAAAACAACCCAAATCATGGGTCATAAAACAAACCTTAACAGACTTAAATAATTGATATTATATGAAGTATATTTCCAGGCCATAATGAAATTAAAGCTAGATGTCAACACTATTAAAAAAAACACACAGGAAAATCTCATAACATTTGGAAATGAAATTAATAAAAATAAATAATAAATGGGCCAAAGAATGAGCCTTAAATAATATCAGAAAGCATTTTTGAACTAAATGAAAATTAAAATTCAAACAATTTGTCAAGTGTGGCTAAAATAGTGCTCGAAAGCAAAATTTGTAGCATTAATTGTTTATACTGGCAAAGAAGAAATGTCTCAAACAATTTGAGCTTAAACTTTAAGAAACGAGAGAGAGTGAGCAAAATAAACTCAAAGTATTCAAAAGGAAAGAAATGATAAAAACAAAAGAAAGAAACTAAATTGAAAATAAGCAAAATAAGGAAAAACAATAAAACCAGAAGCTGGTTCGTTGAAAAGACCAAAGCATTGATAATTAAATAGCAAATCTGAAAAATAAAAAAAGAGGCAAAGAAAAAATTACCAGAGAAAAAGGGGATATGACTACAGGTACTGCAGACTGTAATTATAACAGAAAGCTATCAACATCTCTATGCGTATTCATTCAACAGCTCAGATGAAATGGATCAAAAACTACAAATGATTAAGACCCAAGATGGAACAGATAACCTGAATATTCATAAAAGTATAAAAAATTGAATTTGTAGTCAAAAACTTTCTGGAAAAGAACAGCACCCAGGTAAATGGTTTCATTGGCAAATTCTATGAAACATGTAAAGAAGAAATAACAATAAATTTTTACGTAAATGAGAATTTTAGCTTTATGGTAGTTGTATTATTTAGATTTGTTAATTTATGCTATAATTAAAATGGGATTCCACAATCATAAAAAAAAAATTTTACAGTATCTTCTAGATAATAGAAAAGGAGGGAGTGTGTCTCAACTGATCCTATAAGGCCATAATTACCCTGACACCCAAATCAGACAATGACAGTTTAAGACAACTACAGACAAATAGCAATTCATATAGCAAAAAGTCCTCAACACCAAAATGGGCAATGCATATAATACTTCATGATGAAGTGGGATTTGTCCCAATAACACAAGGCTGGCTCCAAAATGCAGAAATCACCAATCAGTGTAATCCATCATATTAATAATCTAAAGAAGGTATGTTACATTAATTGATGCAAAAAATGATGTGACCAAATTTTACATACATTTGTGATTTTTTAAATAACCTCTTGGTAAAGAAAGAATGGAAAATAACTTCCTCAATTTTATTTAAGGGTAGCTTCAAAAACTTAGAGCCAATATCATGCTTGTGAATTAGTAAATGCTTTCCCCCTAAGATTAAGAACAACGCAAAAAATGTCCATTTTTACCATTCCTATTCAACAGTGTGTTGGAAGTTTTTGTCATGATAAGAAAATTCATACAGTTTGGAAAGAAAGAAAGAAGTATGTTTATTTGCAGGTATAATCATTATCTGCTGTGATCAATGCGGCCAAACTAGCAGGTTCTGGTGAGGGGCCATGGGATATTGGAAGAAATAAAGAGTCACACACGCAGATCTTGAAGATAAAGCTGGGGTAGGGTGGAGCACTGCTCTCTGATGGAGAAGAGGTCTGAAGAATTACACCAGCAATCTTTATTAAAGATTATGTCTCATTAATCAGATTAAAGACTATGTAAGCATTATTCTTTGTATTCATGAAAGTTACAGAATTAGCAACAGTATGCAGTTATTTCCTCAGTTACATTCTACAGTTGCAATGTGCAATGTCTGGAGCATTGTGCAGCTCTCAAGAAAGTCCATTGTTTAAGGTTTCTAATTTGCTGGCAGATTCAGGAGCAGCAGAATTGGTGAAACATTGTAGCTGTCTTAGAAAGGAAGTGTGTGCCTGAGAATAAGGTCAAAGCTGATAAGATTCTCCCAACAGAGTCTCCCCATGGAGAGCACTGCCATTGCAACTGAGCATCCTACAGTTTGCATAGAAACTTTACCAGTCACCAAGCGTGCCACAGCCATGAAGTCATCAGGGACCCCAATCTCAGACACTGGTCTCCCAATCACTGTCACCGCTCTCCACAATTATCTATCTAGAAAATCCTAAGAAATCTACCATAAAATTAGTGAGTTTAGCAAATTTGTAGAATAAAGATCAACACACAGAATCACACATATACACACACACACACATACACACACACCACAACCTTTATTACTAAACACTAATATGGTAGGCTAAAATAATGTCCTCAAAGACTGAATCACTAGAACCTGTGAATATTATCTGATTTGGCAAAGGTTTTGGAGATGTGACAATTATCCTGGATTATCCAGGTGAGCCCCAAATGCCATCGAAAAGATCTTTATAAAATATAGACAGAGGGAATTCCATACATAGAGGAGAGGCAATGTAAAGATAGAGGAAGAGACTGGAATAATGTCATTATAAACCAAAGAAGGTCAGAAAGCCCCAGAAGCTACACAAGGAAAACAGCAGTTTTATACTAGACTGAAGTGAGCACAGCCCTGACAACACCTTGATTCCAGTGCAAGACTGATTATGGATGTCCCACTCCAGAACTCTAAGAGGACACATTCCTGCTGTTGCAAGCACCAGGTCTCTAGTAATTTGTCACAATGGCCATAAATATAATACAATTAGCATGTCCAAATAAAAATTGACATTTAAAAATTCATAACATTTACAATAGTTTCAAAAATGAAATATACATACACCTAACAGCATTATATGGTCTGAATGTAACATCTACAAAACTCTGATGAAAGAAATCAAAGATCTAAATGATTGTATAAACACATATTCATAGACTGAAAGGCATAATAGCAAAATTACTGATTATTCTCAAATTGATCTATAGGTTCCACAAATTACCAATAAAAGTCCCAGCAGGATTTCTTTTACATACAAACTAGCTAACGCTATAATTAATATGGAGATACCAAGAAAAAAAAAAACCTAAAATAGCTAAAGCAATTCTGAAAAGGTGGAATAAAATGGGAGGAGTTATACTATCCAATTTTAAGACATACTATAGTTAACAGTAATCAAGACAGGATAGTATTAACAATGGTACAAACACATAGATCAGTAGAGTGAACCGAATATAGACTCTGGAAATAGATGCACACAGATACAGCTGACTTGACAAAGGTTCAAAGCAATTCAATGGAGAAAGAAAGTCTTCCCAACATAACATTTACAATAGTTTCAAAAAATGAAATAGATATACACCTATTTCATCAATTGTTGAAACAATTGGACAACTACAGACAAAAAAGTAAACTTTGATCTAAATGGCATACCTTGTAGAGAAGTAAGCTCAAAATAGACCATAGATCTAAATATAGAATGTAAAACTATCAAACTTTTAGAACACTCAACTTTGGGTTGAGCAATGAGTTCTTAGACATGGCACAAAAGTATAATCCATAAAATAAAAAATTGATAAACTGGATTTCATTAAAAACTTTTGCTCTATCCAGAGAAGGAAAAGATAAGCTACAAATTGGGGAAAAATATTTGTGAATCACATGTCCAACTTGCATGTGCAATAAAGAACTCTCCAAGTTTAACAATAAGAAAACAATATCTTTTTTAATGAGCAAAGGGCATAAAGATAGGTACTTCATAAAACAGAATGCAGGATGACAAGTAAGCATATGAAAAAATGTTCAACCTAATCAGCTATTAAGAAAACACAAATTAAAACCATGATGAGTACAAGCCCATTAGAATAGCTAAAATTAAAAATACTGACAATACCAAGGGCTATCAAGGATGCAGAACAACTAGAACTCTCATGTCTTGCTGGAGGAAATTAAAAATGGTGCACATTCCCTAGAGAACAGTTTGGCAGTGACTCATAAAAGTCAACAAATGTTTACTGTAGTACACATACTTAGGTGTAGATGTTAGCAGACCTACACCTGAGTATATACCCTGGAGAAATAAATATTCATATAAACCAAACATTTATAACAGTTCTATTCATAATTGCAAAAAATGGAAGCAACTCAAATGTCCTTTAAATGGATAAACTATGGTATATCCATATAATGAAACAGTACTTAACCATAAAGAGGAACAAACTATTGACACATAAAAAGTTGAATGGATCTCAAAAGTATAAGTAAAAAAAAAAATTAGTCTCCAAAAGTCACCTACTATATGACATACTAACATCATTTACATGACATCTTTGAGAAGATAAAACTATAGGGATGGAAAATAGATAATCAGCAGTGAGGAATCAAGTTATAAGAAAGAGTTATTTTGAGTGATGGAACTGTTCTATATCCTGATAATGGCAATGGTTACACAAATATATACATACGTTAAAAATCACAGAATAAAATATATTTTACTGTTGATACTTTTTAAAACAACACTTTAAAAGATTTCTTTTAAAATCACAAACACAGCCAGGCGTGGTGGCACATGCCTGTAATCCCAGTGGCTCTGGAGGCTGAGCCTGGAGGATCTCAAGTTCAAAGCCAGCCTCAGCAAAAGTGAGGTACTAAACAACTCAGTGAGACCCTGCCTTTAAATAAAATAAAAAATAGGTCTAGGGATGTGGCTCAGTGGTTGAGTGCCCCTGAGTTCAATCCCTGGTACCAAAAAAAAAAAAAAAGAAAAAAACACACAATGGTTTCCCCAATAACCATTTGCTAAGTAAGGCATTACTTGGATAGGCATTTTTGCTGTCAGGTATTTTTATTAACGGTAATTATGATGTTTTCTTTATGCAGGGGTTCATTAACTACAGTTTTTAATTAAGAGTTTTATGTTTCTTCCTCTTCTTGCATTGCTTCTCAAAGTATTTTTGCTAGGAAATCTCCTAGAAGGAAAACATTACCCTGAGAAAGGGGTCAGGGATTGGTATAGATTGGCCCTGGTTGTGAAAAATAAAGATGGTATGAATTATTAAAACAAGTAAGAGAATTCTGCAAGTCTAGTGATGGACATGACCCCAGGGTCACCCACTAAGCCAGTTCACAAGCATTTCTATTAAACCCAGTTTAGAATGGGGATGGGAGGAGGAAGGTAGAGGCAGTTTCCTCTCACATCATTTTTCAAGATGACATTCCATAATCATACAACTTAGTTTTCCTTTTGTGACAAGCAGATTAAAACTGACCCCCTCCCAAGAGTCTCAGGATAAATGTAACCAAATACCTCCTCTGGGTGCAATCTGCACTAAAACGTGGCTTTTGAAAGAAACCAATATGCACATATTCTACTGGTTTAGTCACAGAAATTTAAACTTCATGGGACTTTTCTCTGTAGGTTCTGTGCTTTTCCACAACACAGGAAGCACCTCAAAATAAACAAACTTCACTGAAAACGTTGAGGAGTAAACTCAAAATCTCCTTATGATGCAACAGAGAAAGATATATTTTCTCTGACATACTGGTAGCTTGGATCTTAGATCCTCATCTAGATGGAATCTTCCAGGACAGGGCCATACTCAGGGAACATCAATGCCCATCAAGCTTCCTATTCCTTTATCAAAATATTTTTGTAGGGAACAAGGAGAAACTTAAAAAGGAACAAAGAACCTAATTTCTTTCCAGAAAGACAAACTGGCATCTATCTACTCATTTCTTTAAGACTTGAGGAGCTGCTTTAGCGATGAAAGAAACCAGTCCTTAAGAGTGCCACCCTGTCTCCTCCCAGCCACATCTTCTACACCTTCATCTCTAAGAAGAGGCCCTAGATTGTCTGGTGCATTTTGAGACTTTATGGCATCTTCATGGTTGCCAAGGTTGTTGGGAGCACTACCGACTTTTAGTGAGGAGAAGCTAGAGAAGCCAACATCCTTCAAATATACATCACATTCACATGTCCCACCAGACATACGAGCAGGTGAAAACCCTGCTCAGGACTAGAATCAAACACCATTTTACATCCAACTACAGTAACTGTTGCATGGCTTTAATATATTGTCTTCTCTGGGTTTCACATCTGCAGATTCAACCCACTGAGGACCAAAAATCAAGGAAAAGAAACTGCCTCTGTACTGAATTTGTATAAATTTTTAATTTCATAATTCCCTAAACAATACATTATAGCAACTGTTTACATAGTGCTTACATTGAACTAGGTATTTTAAGTCATTTAGAAATGATTTAAAGTATACAGGAGGATATGCATAGGTTCTATGCAAATACTACATCATTTTATATAACATCTGCAGATTTTGGTATCCTGGAGTAGGGGGTTGTCCTAGGACCAATCTCCTATGGATTTGGAAAAACAAATGTGTTCTGAATTTTCCAGGCATGCAACTATGTATATAAATCAAAGAAAGAATATAATTTGTTTTGTTCTGAACTCCTCAATTCCAGAAAACCATGTCACTGATGGCAACACTACCAATGACATTCGAGTCACCTGTATCAACCCATACTCATAGCTTGCCCATTGGTATAATTCTATAGATACAATCACTGTCGGCTTTATTATGCTCTCTACTATAATCATGCACACATTTTATGTACAAAATGTATATTTTACCAGAAAACCCTTCCATTTTATCTCTTTTTTAATGACAATTGGGCATTATATTATTTTTTTGAAATTACATTTCTAGGTAAATTATATTACCTAGGAATTTAATATCAGGCTAGTGAAGGGTTATGGGTATGGCAGGGTTGAAAGCCACTGCCTTCCATGATGAACCAAACTCAGAAAGGAGCCCTATGGATTTCCTGGCAGTAAGAGTTTGTTGGGTGGACATGTAGTTGGCTGCATGTTATGCAAGGTTGAATAATATAGATTAGACAGTGTGTGTAATCCAAATATAAATCAAAACTTATTTTAAATTCAATTTTATCTTAAATATGTCATTTTTTATTTCTTACATGACAATAGTGGAATGCATTACAATCATAATTATCCATTTTTAATATAAAAATAACAGCAAAGATACTTAGAGGGCTTACTATGGGCCAGTCACTGAACTAAGAAGTCACTATAAGCAATAACGTTTTCTCATCACAACCACAGGACACAGGAAGCATTCTCTACTTTAAAAGAGAGAAAACTGAGGCTGGGAGGGGTTCAGTAACTTTTACAAGGCATACAGAGTGAAAACAGTCCTTTGTAGACCCCTGCTGGAGAAGGCTGTGCAAAATACTTGAAAAGACAGGGCCCCCAGGAGACACACACACCCCAGTTCTCACTGAGGTCAGTTCTCCATATAAGAAATTGCCCTCTCTTTTCCTCCTGACCTGAGCACCAGCTGGCTCACCACCTCTTCTCTCCCCTATTCTGACCTTGCCCTTGATGCCATCAGGACTGGCCTGAAATAATGAAGCTCATCCCTAATGATTTTTACTAAGTGAAACAGACACTGACATATTCTATTGTAGTTCATTTAAAATTGAAGGTCAAAATCTAAGTGGTGAACTTGGCAACCTATTAATGATTTATAACCCACCATTTGAAAAACACGGGGTAAAGTATTCTAGACATATCAGCTGAAATAAGAAAAGCTTAATAAAAGGTGGAGACCATATGTTCTATAAAAAATATTTGTGGGCTGGGGTTGTGGCTCAGCAGTAGAGCACTTGCCTAGCACGTGTGAGGCCGTGGGTTCAATCCTCAGCACCACATAAAAATAAATAAATGAAATAAAGGTATTGTTTCCATCTACAATTAAAAAATAAATATTAAAAAAATTGTGTATCCTGCAAGAAAAGAAACAAACCAATTTATAAAACCTTTCCAGCAATTAAAACACTTAATATAAAGCAAAACCAAATCAAATGTGCTCTAGGGGAACGAGGAATGTACATACTTGCTAAAGATCAAGCCACAGAGGTTTCTGGGACTCTACCGGTCTGCTTTGATTGAGTGCCAACACTTTCCTTACATGACCAGCATGAGTCCCATTCTTGGAATCAACCAGCCTCTTTTATTTTATTACCCTTCCACTTGTTGTACACCAACACTCCCTACTGGGTGTTGTTACAGGGCTGCTAGAATTTACCAGGTTACCAGGTTTTGTTTCTGGGGTATTAGAACTCTTCTGATACAAATTATTGACTCTGAACCCTCCCACAAATCATTAATGGCCCCAAACTTTACATGCATAAAGAAAGATCCAAACCTTCTTTGAATAGTGGAGGGGTGGTCCTAGGTTTCAGCAGCCAAAGGACTGTGGTAACTGCACAGTTCTCATTTGCCAAGGCACAGGGCAGCACATCTGCTAATTTTCTGCCAGACCCAGCTTCCCCCTGGTGAAGGCTTAGCAGTCACCATTTAAGAGAGTATATCACCATTCTGATCACTTTAGATAATTTGCTTTCTAGAACTAGCTAACATAACTACTATTCATTCAACTGAGTTTTCTCCAAAAAAGCTCTGGGTCCTCTTGGATAAATTACTAACAGTACTATTTATTTCATAATTGAAGGTGGAAGAATGTAATTTTTGCAAGGTCTTTCAAGAGTTTTAAGAGTTTTTGCCCCGTGGTTTTATAAAGACCAGAAGCTATCTGAGGCATTCATGATTTCTCTTTAGCATTACTTAATGAAAACCTGAAGTAATCATGTAACTGCTTACGGTATCTGTTTGTTTCATTATATATAGATGAATAATTTGTTTTTAAAGTCCTGTTTGAATCATGAGTTTCCCTTCTGTGTTTCAAAAGACTTGCAGCTAATCTAAGAAACTGGTGACATTAATGTGCATGTATGTATCTAAACACCCACACATTTGTGATTTAAATGGGAGAAATCTTGCTAATCTATATGCCACAGAAGAGCAAAATTTTATCTAAATTGATACTGCATAAACTTTTTTATAAGGCATAGGAAGCGCATGATTTTTTTTTTTGTTTGCCCATACAATTGGTAATGGATGGTAACTTAATAAATTTGTGTGATATAAAAGTAGTGTATCATGTTCCACCACTTGATGTTATCCCTTCCCTTTTCTGCAAAGGTACTATTGGCTGGAAGAAAAACATTTTGGGTAGCTTTATATGACAATAGTCTTTCCCTATATAGTTTTTCTATAAAAACTGGTTTTGTAATCATGAGTGGTAAAGGGCAGGTCAAATCAAGGTGGATGAATCTTAAATTGAATACACCTGCCTGCCATCGCTGTTCCTTCAACTGAGTGCTGCACATCATGGGCTCTGTCTGTGAGAGAAAAATCCCGGTGCTTGGTGTCCTTGCATGACATGGAGTTTTGCATGTAGATCGATTTAAAATGTACCTCTTGTTTACATAATTTGCATAATTTTAAAAGATTTTAGGCACCCTTAACAGCCAAAATAATCTTGACAAAGAAGAACAAAGTTGAAAGACATAGACTTCCTGATTTCCAAACTTACTGTAAAGTTACAGTTACAAAGCAGTGTGGTATTGCTATAANTCAACATTCTCCTCTTGCAAATTTTAACAGAAGTAGTAGATTCTCATGTCACAGTGGCGTTCTCTGCTAAGAAAAACTTCATACTGTTTGAATAAGAAAATAAAATATTTGAAACTTGAAAAAAAAAAAAAGAGTTTTTGCCCCAATGGTTCCTCTTTGGTCACATAAAAGGACAGTGAAAAGCATGAACAGCAAGTCAGTGACTTGGTGGAGACCTTGTTACTGGTCCTAACAGGTCTTGGAGCCCTCATATCACTAAACAGGAATGCTCTTGGAAAATGCTGTTCATGTGGTATACCTCATGGGCAGAGGAGAACTGCCTTCAGAGGAAAAGCTGGAAATTAGTCACCATGAAGGATACCCTCTGTCAATGACAGAACATCCCACAACTAGCAGAAACAGAACATCCTGAATTTGGAACCAAAATGATTTAACCTTATTAAACTCTTGTAAAAGACAAAATTGTCTTATGTAAGGCACATTTCTGGGGAGGGGCATGGAGATGAACCGTCTCACATCCAAAGGCTCACTCAGCCCTAAACATGTAAATATCTAGTTTTCCCAGAATCACTGTTGAAAAAATTTGTTCTCTCCCCACTGAATGATCTTGGCACCCTTATCAAAAACCATTTGATAGTCTTGTGAGGGTATACTTCTGGGCTCTCTGGTCAGTCTGTCTGTCTTTATAGCAATACCACACTGCTTTGTAACTGTAACTTTACAGTAAGTTTGGAAATCAGGAAGTCTATGTCTTTCAACTTTGTTCTTCTTTGTCAAGATTATTTTGGCTGTTAAGGGTGCCTAAAATCTTTTAAATCCTGTGGTATTTAAGTCTATATTGCTTAAAATATGACCTTAAAAGTTGCCTATTCATAGTTCCCTGATTTGTGGAAGATAAAATAAAGCCAATTTTTGTGACAGGTCCAATGTATACAGAATGCCTCCTCTTAAATTTCAGAGCCAGACACAAAATCTTTCTTTTATACTGTCCCAACTCACCAATGTAAAATAGAATGTGTTTTATCTTGATGTATTAAATAATAAATAATATTTATTATTAAATCAAAATAAAATAATTTAATTTTAGTTATAATTTAATTATCTTATTATGGCATTATAATTTATTATTTAATTTATTTCTATTCCTTAGGAAATTCTTTCATTTTGCTAAGACTTTTTTTTTTATTGGTTGTTCAAAACATTACAAAGCTCTTGACATATCATATTTCATACATTTGATTCAAGTGGGTTATGAACTCCCATTTTTACCCCGTATACAGATTGCAGAATCACATCGGTTACACATCCACGTTTTTACATATTGCCATACTAGTGACTGTTGTAAAATGAGCTTACGCATGCATTGGCGCATGCCTGTAATCCCAGCTACTTGGAAAGATTACAAATTTGAAGCCAACCTGGGCAACTTAGAGAGACCCTGCCTGTCTCAAAATAAAAATTAAAAGGGGTAGGGGATATAGCTCAGTGATATGTCACTTTCCTAGCATGTGTGAGGCTCTGGGTTCAATCCTCAGCACTAGGGGGTGAAGGGGGAGAAAAAGCATTTCTAAGAGAAAAAGCAAGTTTTAGAGCTAGACAGACTCTAGAGGGTATCTGGTGTGACATCTCCATCTTAGTCCTGTGAAATTGAAATGCTGTACCCGTTTAAGAGATCTTCATTTCTCTCTCTCCTCAGCCCCTGACAATCACCATTCTGCTTTCTGTCTCTACAATTTTAACTACTCTAGATACCTCGTATAAGTGGAATCATACAGTATGTCTTCTTAAGCTTATTTCACTTAGCACATTATCCTCAAGTTTTATCCAGGGTGTATCATGTGTCAGAATTTGTTTTTCAAGGGTAAAAATAATATTTCTTTGTATTATATATCACATTTTACTCAATCATTCATTCATCAATGGACACTTAGGTTGCTTCCATGTTTTAGCTATTGTGAATTAATGTTGTGTACAGATATCTACTTTTAACTATTTTAGATATATACCCAAAAATGGAATAGCCAATTATGTGGTAAGTCTATATTTAATTTTTTGAGGAATCACCAGAAGTTTTCCACAGTGGTTTACTATTTTAAAGTTCCACCAGCGCTTATTATCTTCTGGTTTTGATAGTCACCATCCTAATAATGTGAGGTGGTATCTCATCGTGGTTTTCATTTGCATTTCCCTGATGAATAATTATACTGAGCATCTCCTCATGTGCTTTTGCTCATTTATATATCTTCTTTGAAGAAAGGTCTCTTAAGTCTTTTGCCTATTTTGAATCACGTTTTTATTTTACTTTTGTATTGTTTTGAGTTTTAGTTCTCTTTATACTCCGGATAGTAATCCTTTATCAAATAAATTATTTGCAAATACTTCCCCATTTTATGGATTACCTTTTTTTCTGTTGATAGTCTTTTGATGTCCTAAGTTAAAAAATAATTTTATAGAGTTCAATTTGCCTAACATAGTTTGGCAGCATCTAGTGAATTAGACCTGGCAATTCCACTTAAAGAGAAATTTCCACCCATGTTCACAAGGAGACATTTATCAACATGAGTAATTATAAAGAGGAAAAAAATCAAGCTGCATGATTATATATACTAGGTCATACCATTTGTGTAAAGTTTTAAAATACAGGAAACAATAATATGTATAGCTACGCTCAAACATGATAAATGTGTAAAAGCATGAGTGGAAGAACACAAGTTTTAAGGAGTGGTCACCTCTAGAGAGAAAAAGAGGGAGAATGGGGAATAGGAAGAGTTAGAATGTACTGTAATAGACCACTTGTCTTCACTAGCTTCTTATAGGCAATTTCATTTAGTATATAGTAGGCATGCAGTAGGTACTTGTTCAGTCAGTGAGTGAGTGGTGAGTGGGTTTGAGTGAATGAATGAACCTATACCACAGCATTAATTAAATATCATCTAAATGTAGATGACTTCCAAATTTAAATCCCCAGTATGAACCTGTCCTCCTGGCTTCAAACTCAAAAAATCAAGAGTTAGCCAATCTCTCAGTTCTCTAACAGTCTTATCAGACGCTGGTCTCCTCCACTTATACTACAGTTCTCTCTGATCTTTCATCTTTCAGCAAATGAAACCACCATTCACTTAGTTGGTTGCTCACAGAAAAAACCTAAAAATCTTTCTCTTACAGGAGATTTCATTTTCCAGCCTATTGCACTCAGCTGAATTCTTTGATACAGGCCCCTGCACTTCTCAGTTCTCCAAAAGTTGTCTTAGCTATTTCTAAGCTATGTCAAATCTTGTGGGCCAGACTCCAAATTCTGAGCTGGTGTGGCCTGCAATCCCAGAGTAAGCAGGCACAGCAGTCCACTGAGCTGTGCAGCACAGGCTGGCCCTCTGAGACACAGCTGCACATGTCTTAGTCTCCAAATACCTCCTATAGACCAGCAGTCCCCTGAAGCAGGGTTTGTGGCAGCCACTTCAGACAATTCCTGTTGGACAGTGCCACTTCTCTGTCTTAGAGGAGCAAGACTGCTATTGTTGATAAGATTTCTGAAAATTCAAAAAGTATCACTCCTGCCCCTCTCTAGGGATAGACAAAATATTATTTGTTCTTAGACAATTTCAGTCCACCAGCTCAGCTTCTAAAGGAAATGCACCAACTTATCATGAACTGAACCACAGTGGAGTGGTCATTTGAGAGGCTATTCTACACCACAGATTTCCAAATGATGTGCCATGGAAAGGTTAAAAGGTGTGCTGAGATATTGATCCCTTCAGTCCTTGAGGTGCCTCTGTCTTAGCTCTTGAAGCGACCAGAGCCCCAGGTGCCTAGAGCCACACTGATCACCCCTCCTGCTTTGGGTCCCACCTAGGTTCACCCTTATGTACGGTACAAACATCAATCTCAGAAATGATGAAGGTTGGGAAATACCGTCTTAGAGTCTAACTTCAAAGCTGAATGGAAATTTTTCAACAAGTAGAAACCTTGTCTCATTTTTTTCTGTTAAGAAGTCCTTATAAGTGTGAAGGCTTGAACTAGATGCAAGAGGCTGGGTAACTCAAAGGTGGATCCAGTGGTTCCTACAGAGAGAAATGGGTGTGTGCTGAGGTATGGGTAAGAGTGGTTGCTACCAGCATGTGATCAGCTTTGCTGGGTTAGACCCAGTGAGATGTGACCAGAAGCTTGGATCTTTGACTTTCAGCCTCAAAAACTGCGAGCTAAATAAACCTCTTTGCTCTATTAAGGACCCAGTCTGAAGTATTTGTTATTTCCTTCAATTCACTATCACATGACAGAGCATGGAAATCTCTCACCAACCTGCATGTACAAAAAATATAATACAACTAACATCACTCAATTATTATATGACTCTTTACCATGTTAACACACACACACACACACACACAAAGTTTCAACTCAAATCCTGATGTCTATGCTTTGGGACTTATTTTTTACATAATTTAAAAATGTATTTTAGGATTCCAGAAGAAAAACGTTTTTATTAATTATATGTGGTTTGCCTATTAGTTAAGGTAAGTGTCTGGGCTTGGTCTATATTCCTCAAAAACGAATGCAAGCAACAACAACAACAAAACTAACCTAGGCATATATTCACAATAGAATATTACTCAGCAATAAAAGACAATAAAATCATGGCATTTGCAGGTAGATGGATGGAGTTAGAGAAGATAATGCTAAGTGAAGTTAGCCATTCCCAAAAAACCAAATGCCAAATGTTTCTTTGATTTAAGGAAGCTGATACATAGTGGGATAGGGGCGGGATCATGGGAGGAACAGACCAACTCTAGATAGGGCAGAGGGATTGGAGGGGAAGAGAGGAGGCATGGGGTTATTAATGGTAGTGGAAAATGATGGTCATTATTATCCAGAGTACAGGTATGAAGACATGAATTGGTGTGAATATACTAAGTATGCAACCAGAGATATGAAAAATTGAGTTCTGTATATGTAATAAGAATTGTGATGCATTCCGCTGTCATATATATATATATATGTGTGTGTGTGTGTGTGTGTGTGTGTGTGTGTGTATATATATATATATATATATATATATACACATATATATATAAAAACACTAACCTAGACTATGAGAAAAAATATATACTAATGCTCAGAGGATAAAATGCTCACTCCTAGTAAATGAATAATCTCTGCTCACTGTACTTCCACATATCTCTGGGAATAACATCTGAAACTATGTCTTCAATAAAACTGTAGTTGTATATTTGAAATGCTGTAACTAAACTCTCTGATCAAGAATCTGTAGCTTTGCTGTAATGTCAAAAGCCCAGGAGGTTGTGAATGACTCATAATGTCCCACAGCTTTGTGAATGACTCCATGTCTAAATCCATACTTGGCAGTAAAACAAAGAGCAATATAATAAGCATTTTATACCATTTTGAAAGCAAATGTTTAACTTTCACTGTATAAAAAAAAAAGAAGAAGCACATTCACTCAGAGTTTAATTTTCTGACTAGCAAAATACATTCCTTTGTGCTATATTAGTTCTTATTATCCAAGTTGACGAGGTCACAGAACAAAACAATTGAGTTTTTTTTCCTCCTTAAAGGAGATGCATTAAATATAAATTGAGTTCTTGAAACCTGGCTACATACGGACGTTTTCCTTTCAGTAATGTGGAATATAAATTTTCTAGATCAATGCTTCTCAAACTTTAATGTGCACATGAGCCATCTATGATTCTTTATGAACTGTAGATTCTCAGTGAGAAGGTGGCTAATGGGGCCCTAGATGATGTATTTTTAACAGTCTCTGGGCAATACACAGGCTGGTTGTCACAGACCACTCTCTGGTCAGCCAGGCTACTTGCAGGGCCATAAGCCTCTAGATCGCTGCTGTTGGTGAAAAGGAAAAGTTGAAGCAGAATCACACACCTGGGTCTCTTTCAAGTTCTAGAATTCCATCATTTCAAATTGATTTCCTTAGTCTATTTCATGACTACATTTCAGTCCAGAAAGGCAATATAAAATTAGAAGTGTATTTCATCTTACAAAAATAAATGGTTATTTAAAAATAATTAATAAATCATGATTAATTTGAATCATGTTCTTAGTTCTCCAGGAACACATGAAATTTAAAGAATTCTGGTTTTCTACTAAGCAAAGAATCCAAACGCGCTTATTTCAACAGACTAAATTTTCATTTATGAAGTTTTTCTTAGCAGAGAACGCCACTGTGACATGAGAATCTACTACTTCTGTTAAAATTTGCAAGAGGAGAATGTTGAGATGTTGGCTAAGTTTATAAAGGTGGGGCAAAATTCAGATATCGCTGGTTTTTAGGAAGTGAACCCAGTAAATGGAGGGACATCCATGTACACTTTTCCAGTGATGGAGAGGACACACACAGCTTATTTTTTCTACTTAACTGAGTGAATCTCAAATTACATTCACTTTGGGTGGGAAAGAAGACTGTCAAAAATTTCAGTTTGGTTCCTACCTCATAGATTTTTATTGAAGTGGTCTGATTGGGACCAGACTGTGAGTACTTTCCTGCCAAATACCAAAAGGTCATTCTAGAAAGTTGTATCCAACATAGCCAGTAAGTAGTAGGTTGATCTCAAGTAAAAATATGGAATCTGGAAGATCTCAGGATATGAGCAATGTACCTTATTCTATATAAGCCTTAACTATGAATATAATCCTCTCCTGATTAAAAAATACATCAGGCAAAATAATAATGACTTTTTAATGAGCTGGCTTATATAGAATACTCCTAATTTTCTTTAATAGGCCTTTTAAATGAAGGTCCTCAAAAACATTAAAGTCCCTGTAACCAAATGTCATGCTTTCAAACAAAAGTCTCAGATGATAACCTGATCAAGCAAGAGGAAATTTAACAAGAAGGAAATTATCCTCCAACAAGAGGAGAAAATCACCAACACCACACAATCCCCAAACAGAGGAAAGTGTTGTGAAAAGGAGTTAAAGGTTTTAATCAATCAAGCTAAATATGAATTAACAGCATAATATGAATATCAGCAACTGTATACAAAAGTAGGTTGCATCAATGGACATGGAGTTGTCAGAAAAACAGACCTAACAGACTCGCTTGACTTTGCATTTATCAGACCATATCTCAAAAACTGTTTAGTTCCAATACAACAGTTATAGGATCTGATTTGTCTCTGAAGAGTAACAGGATCTGGTTGGTCTTTGAATAGTGACCATGTAGTTCTGTTCTGCTCTGGGGAGCCCTCCAAAACTGGGACATGGTCAACATCACTTGTGAAGTACGTGGTAAGATACCTGTCTTTAAAAAAACTTCAAACACCCAAGTTTGCAAATTATTTATTTGAGGGCTTCTGAAGTTGACGAACATTGGTGGTAGCCTAATTCTAAATTTCCCCCGGAAACTCCAAGAACAACTGTAGAATCACCTTGGACACATGACTTCAGCTTTCCTTGAAAACAGAGAACACTGTTCAAAGAATTTATAAGAAGAAGAAAAATATATACACATTCCAATTCCAGCTTGTGGCTGGAAAAGTGGGGAAGGGAGGCTGGAAGGACCCTATGGACATGGGTAGGGTGAGAGGGCAGGACTTGGGAAGCACAGACAGCATCATCACCTCAGAAAGAGAAAGGGAAGCCGTAAATGCCACATGAGACCCTGGTAGTTCATAGCCCTTGCTACTTAAAAGGGGGCCCAGACTCTATGAGTCAGCAAGTGGTAGCCTTGAAGGAGCAGAGCTCAAGAGGGTGAATCAAGTACATCTAATATATCATTAAAATAAATGTTGCCTGTTATTATTTTTAAATGTCACTATTAGATAATTTTTAAAATGTACGTGGCTTGCGTTATATTTCATTGGACAGCACTAGCCTAGGGGGAAAAATCAGAAAAAAAGAAGGAGCCACCTAGCTATTAGACTTGATTGAACATTGGAGCAGCCTGTCTCAGGAAGTATATTAACTATTGTTATTTAGAAAATATAATACTATGACTTCTGCTTCTGGCCAGGATGGAAAAATATTGATAGACTTCCCGAACACCTTAAACAACTAGGAAACTACGTACTATATATATAACAATGGGTTTTATATACTGTTCAGAAAGCAGTTAGGGAAGGTAGAGGAAACTGTGACCATCCACAGAGCAGGCCCAGCGGCCTGCTGAGGGGCAGAGCCGCCCCCCACCCCCAGCGCCCGCCAGGTAGGCGGAACGGTGACCACCGGCAGAAAAGGCCCAGTGGCCCACGGCTGAACAGAGCTTCCAATCACTCCTG
>NW_026000196.1:17534134-17549690 GCF_001458135.2 Marmota marmota marmota
GGTAGAGAGAGAGGAGGGGAGGGGAGGGGAGAGGTGGGGAGGGGGGAGGGTGGAGGATAGGAAAGGCAGCGGAGCACAACAGACACTAGGATGGCAATTTGTAAATCAATGGATGTGTAACTGATGTGATTCTGCAATCTGTGTATGGGGTGAAGGTGGGAGTTCATAACCCACTTGAATCAAAGTGTGGAATATGATATGTCAAGAAATTTGTAATGTTTTGAACAACCCACAATAAAAAATTGAAAAAAAGAAAGAAAGCAGTTAGGGACTGTGATTCCTGAGAAAAGGAAAATGAAGAATGACAGTCCTATAATTACGCCAGTGTACTGAAAGAACCCAAATAGACCAGTGGTGCCACTGAGTTGAGGAAACTGAGACTGGGATTATCAAAGTTAAAGAAGCCAGAATTTATGGGGCAAAATACTGGGAAGAAGGAAAAAGAAAGCCATGGAGAGAGGGAGAGAGCATGAACCAGAGATTGTAGTGGGTTCTCTTCAGTCTTTAGCTGAGTACTGATCTGTGAAAAGTATGAAGAAACTACTTGAGGGCAGAAAACAAATGACCCAAAAGACATGCACAAAACAATCCCCAGAGCTCATACTGGGTTGGCCACTTGTTGTTGTCTTGTCAATGTCTAGAGTAAAAAGAATTCTTACTACATGGGCAATTGGGAGAATGTTAAGAAAGACTAAAGACTATTTTGCTTTCATCTTAACAGAACTTAAAAGAAAGCCATACAAAGAACAACTTTACTAAAGTAATTTAACTACATACAAAAGCAAAATCCAACACTATTTAAACGAACATAACACAATCCAGCATTCAACAATGTAAAATTCAAAATGTCTGGCACCCAACAGGAAATTACAAAATTTGCAAGGAAGTTGGAAAACATGGCCCATACCTAGGAAAAAATTAACTAACATAAATAGACCCAGAAATACCAAACATGATAGAATTTTTACAAATATATTAAAATAGCTATTGTAAATATGCTTTATATATTCAAAGAGGTAGAGAAAATTTGAAACATAATAAGGACAGAAATGAAAGATTTAAAAAGACCAAAATGAAATTTATAGAGATAAAATATTTGAAATAAAATATTATACTGAAAACGAATAGAATGTCAATGACTTGTAGGCCAATACAAATGGTAATTGAAGTTTCAGAAGAGGATAAGAGAATACAGAAGAAACTTTTAAAAACTTGCTTAAATTTGAATTCAATAAAAGCCATAAATCCATAGTTTCAAGAAGCTCAACAAACCCTAGCCACAATAAACAAAAAGAAAAATACACAAGGACACATCATAGTCAAATTGCTAGAACCAATGTTGCAGAGAAAACTCACAAAAGCAGCCAGAGGATAAAGATAAGAAGTTAACAGACATCTCACCAACAGCAGATTAACAGCTTTGAAGTACTGCAAGAAGAAACAGACAGAAGAAGAGAAAGGAAGGAATGATGGAAGGGAGACTAATGTGATATTCTAAATCCAGCAAAACCACATTTTTTAAATGAAGGAAAAAATACTTTCAGAAAAACAAAGCTAGTAAAATTAATTGCCAGAAAACCTGTGGTACAAGAAATGTGTGTTTTCATGGGAGAAAAGGACAGGAGAAAAATAATACCAGATAGACACTTACACAAGAAATGAAGACAGGCTGAAGTAAATCTGTAGGCAAATATAAAAAACATTACATTTTTTACCACCTTGGAAAATAAGAAGAGAACATGATTTACCCACACAGATAGGAAATGGACATATATACATAGAGGCAATGGTTCCCATGAAGACAACTTCTTCCAGTGGGCATTTGACAAGTGGACACAGTTTTGGTTGTCACAACCAGTGTGAATGCTATTGTCATCTAGTGGGCATCCTACAATGAACAGGACAGTCCTAACAATAAAAGATCATCCATCCTCAAGTGTCACCAGGGCCCTGAGCTAGAGGCAGGCCTGCAGAGTTAAAGGCTGCCTCAAAGAAGGGAGGCTCAGCCTGACTGCTAAGATACAGTCTCTGTGGAGACCAAAGACCAGGAGGGCTACTGTCTCCATGGTGACTAAAAAGAGCAGAGGAGGGGCTGGGATTGTGGCTCAGCGGCAGAGTGCTTGCCTCGCATGGATGAGGCACTGGGTATGATCCTCAGTACCACATACAAATAAATAAATAAATAAAGGTATTGTGTCCATCTACAGCTAAAAATAAAAATAAAAAAAGACCAGATGAAGCAGTGAATGCAGCACTTGCAACACTCGTCTCCCTAAACCTTCTGTAAGCTTCTGGGCAAGGTGAGGCCTGGCCCCAACTCCTTTCCTAGGGTAGGGCTACCTTCTAGAGCACCCTTCATGCTCTAGAACCCCAGAAGAGGCCTGTTTTCTCATCAGACATCTAGATAAAGTGTTTCCAGGCCCTCCAATGGGCTGCAGCTCATATAAGGACTCACAGCCTGAGAGAAACGAGTGTCTGGGATTGTGGGAAGAACAGGAAAGATCAACTGCAATCGAGCCGTGCTTGGAAACTGCAAAAGGTATGCTTCCAAAGCTATAACACCACCACTGCCACTTACTCTACCTCACAGTTTCAACAGTTTTTCATGTAGAACATTTTTTCCTCATCACAGTCCTTTAGGGAAGGAAGGATAGTAATTAACCCCAATGAGAAAACAGTTTAAAAAATTAAAGACTTTTTCAAGATTTCCTGTTTAAGTAAGTACTTGGGACTCTGAACCCTCTGATTGGTAGTGTGCCTCCTGACCTAGAAGAAATGTGGATCCTCTTCTTGGAGCTGGAACCAGGCACACAAGGAATGCCCTGTGGGTGGTGTGGTGCTTAGAACCCCTGGGGACCAAGGCTCTGTACGCCTGTGGTAGGGAGACACACAACAATTCCTTCTCTAAGTCTTATCATGGGCTGATGGGAACTGACTTGCACAGAGTTGAAGAGAGGCAGAACTGACTTGTCCATTCTCCAGAGGGAGACATAAATGCTCTTATGCATGAGCACACGCACACACACACACACATACACACACACACACATAATTCTCAAATGACATGAAGAGGAAAAACAATGGCAACAGAAAGCTTCAAAGGGTCATGTTTGCTCCAGGCTAACTCTGCAACCTCATGCAGTTTAATCATTTCCTCATTCCTCTTTTTTGCTGGGCAGCCAAGATCCTGGGGCCCTCCCAGCAGCCTGGATTTCCTCGCATTCTTCATGCCATCTCACATCCAGGTTAAGAGGGTAAGTAGATTTCTGTGTGGAAGCGACCATAAAATTGTTACATAGATGTAGCTACCATGAAGGGCCAGTTCTAACATTAAGCCAAAGTCCCCTTTGTGGCCAGGCCTCAATAGAGGGCTCTGGGGATACTTCATTGGTCCCATCCTAAGCCAATTCCTTTTCTTTGACAGACATAACCACATTTCCAGGTTCACACTGAAAATATATTACAGAAGCATACCAGTTACTTGGAGCCATTGTGAATCCAAGGCCCATTAGAAATGACAAGGCTCACTCAGGTTGGGCCTCCAGAGCATGGACTGTGGAGTTGTGTGAAGAGTGTGTGCCCAGTGCTACTCTCCTTGAATCTCCTGAGCCCTTGAATGTGGCAAGGAAACTCTGAAAGAACACAGCTCCTTTGAAAGCCCAGAGCTCCTCAGATGACATACTTGGCTATTCCCAAAACAGAACTTGGATCAAGTCATCTGTGTGATAAATCATTCAGAAACTAAAGCCCACATTAGAGATCAAAATGGAAATGTTTTAAAAACTAATTTCTTATACCCTCTGCTACAAACTGAATGCATTTTCAGGAATAAGGTTTCTTTTGTGTTACATGAAGCTCTCTTCTAAGACTTATGTAGTGGGGATAGGGAGATGAATACAGGATGTGGCCACAGAAAATAGTGGGAGATCAACAGGGACAGTGTTGGTCAGCATGGAGTCTCCCCACACCTGTTTTTACCAATCTTTCTGGCCCAAGAGCCCACTAATAAAACTTTTACATCTTGGCGTAAATGTGTAGATTTATTAACAAGCCATGAATTGTGCCTGTGCCCCTTGTGAAAAGCTCAAATTCCATATGACATCTGTGTGTGTGTGTGTGTGTGTGTGTGCCTGTCTGTCTCTCTACCAATAAAATGAAGATGATCTATTTTTTTCAGGATTATATAAAGATGCATTCCATTTTTGTGAAATGATTTTTCAAATCACGGGTGCAAGAAATATCAGAGCTTTTCTAATTTCTTTTTACTTGGTTCTTCCCCAACCTTGCCCTCATTTCCAACAACAATAAGATCTGATCAGTGGCTCAGAAGACATCTTGGCCACCATTTGGGAAAGAGGAAAGAAAGGCAGGATTTAAATGCTACAGAGGTCAAGGAAATGCTTGCATTAGGCTGCTTTCCTCTGAAGCAAGTTCCTTTGTTTGACAACTGATCAGTTGACTTTCTACTGGTCAAATGACTTGACCAGTCCATTGTCTTCAAAGAACTGGCATTTTGAAAACCATTTTTAGAAAACAGACAAGAAATTTAAGAGTGTGCAAAGGGAAGTGAGAAAGCAAGTATGGCAAATCATTCATGCAATCAAATAATTCATTGGCAATTGAAGAGAAGTGAGGATGGCTGTTTTTAAATGTACACCTAGGGACCAAAATCTCCTTAGGGTAACAGTTCTCAGCTGCTTTCCATACCTATTTTCAAGAAACAAGTGGAGTAAAGAAAGCCAAAATGAAATATTTACTTTCTTTAAAAAAACACTGATTTAATCTTTTTCTCTCATAGGTCTGTTTGCTGGAATTAAAAGCTGATGAGACACCCTCCTGTCCCTAGCTGCAGAGAGGCACTGCAACTCCTGAATGTGGTTATCACATCACTGTCCCAACACTCTAGAAAGAGGAATCATTTTAGAATTAAAAAAAAAGCAACAGAATCTCCAAATAGCTTGCACAAAGATATTGAATATCCAATTATAAGAGGAATGCAGGACAATGTTATCCTGGGGTAGGGAAAAGATATCTGACTGGAATTCAGATCAATGTGCATGCCCAAGTTCTGATCTGAATGACCCTGGAACACCCCCCCCCCACCTGCTCTATGCCTCTGTTTATGTGTTCAACAGATAAGCCCTCCTTGCAGACCTGCCTCCATCTCAAGATAAAATCCTGCAGCTGGGTCTTCTCTGGAGCACTCATTTGGGTGTTCTTTTATACTTATGGATCCAATATGGAGGCCTCCAAGTCAAGGACAAAGTAACAGTAAGTCCATGAAAGCAAGAGAGCTAGGAAGAGGTGGGCTTACTTATGAAACCTGCCTCTCACTGATAATACATTTTTTTTTTACTTTTATTATCTTAGAGCCATGAAGATGATTGACTCTTTAACTTTGACTTCTTTAAGCAACTCTACCCTTTCAGAGTCAGTTTATAATTGTTTTAAGCCAGAGAATCCCCAAATGGGATAGACTTCATGCAATTTTCTAGAATGCCCTGTATGAAGAGCAGGAATTAATTTATCAATTATTAATTGATAACAAAGATTAGTAAGCAAAGTCAAATATTGTGGAATTTGTGAGTTGAGCATAAGCTATACTAAATACACATTCAGAAAAATACACAAACACATGCAAGGGCTGGGGTTGTGGCTCAGTGGTAGACAGTTCACCTAGCATGTGTGACGCCCTGGGTTAGATCCCCAGCAACACATAAAGATAAATAAATAAAGGTATTTTGCCCAAAACAAAACAAAACAAAAAAACACACCTGCAAAATATGTATTACTTATATTTTAAAGACATACATTCACAGGTACTGAACTACTAGGAAAGAAGAAGAGCACAGCGTTACAACCTGGGCTCTGAAGTTTCTGGTTTCATGAGTGTGAATCCTACTACTGTGTCTCCTTGGGCAAGTCACGTAACTTTGTCACCCATACTCACTCTCTTCCTGTATAACAGAGGGGTGTTGACAGTGGCTTCACCATGAAACTTAAAGCCAGCACGCATTCACATATGTGGATGTGAGTGGCGTGCTCAAAACAATAGTAAGACCTTGAGGAGAGGAGCCAGGTGTCATGGTGGGCCATTTAATGGTCTCTTCCAGCTTTAAACTCTACAGGGATTCTATTTAGTAGAGTGTAGAAGTATACACAGATTTGAAATTCTCTAAGCCAGTAAACATGACCACATTGATTTTTTGCCGTTATAAGTTTATAAATTCCACTGTTTCTTGAAGTAAATTATCAAACTAGTTAATCTGCATAAATATTCAGGAATATAGAAATATAAATCAAGAGCACCTCTATAATACTTTATTTCAATCATCAGCCTTTATAACATTTTTATGAAATTTTCATCCAACCAAGTACAGTTTTTATATCTGCTAGTACTGACTAATAGTGTTCTTGGCATCTAGGATGTTACAGATTTTGTGTTTCTTCTCTAATATGCTGACATTTGAAAGAATGTGTCAAAAAGGATCATACAGAACGTGAGTCATGAAAATCAACTGGCAGAAGACAACTTCGAAAACTATCATTGGAGCCTTTGGCTGCCAGCCACAGATTCTAACACCTGACTGACATCAGCTGCTGCACTGTCTAAAATGAAGAGCTTTGATGAGAGCCAACTGCCAGACAACTTGTTATTTGCAGCAGGCTCTTTGTAATTCAGTAGAAGAAACTTGCTTAAGAAGTAATGAGAATGATAATATCAGCTAATATTTATTATCTGCTTACTATGTGCCTAATGATGTAGGAAGGGCTTTATCCTAAAAGGCAGGTACTGAGGTAATGAGTAGAAGTCATACACCCAAGATCACTCTGCCAGAAATGGGAGAGCAAAGGTTTGAATCTGCCTGGAGCCTGTATTCTTAGCTACCTAATTGCTTTATGTGGCAGTGATTTGGGATTAAAAACAAAAGTAAACTAAACAAAAAAACCTAAGAAAATATTTTTTTTATGCTTTTAAAAAGTTCAAAAAGTAAGTTAAGGGATATGTGCTCTATTTTAAACTATTGTTTTGATTACTTGGTTTGTTTACTATTTTTGACTCCATGAAAGTTTTTAAATTAATTTTCTGGTTATTAAATTTTTGTCCTTAATTCAAATGAGAAATGATAAAAAAGGTGAAATATTACAAGTTAAAAGACTGAAGTTCTAGTTTTGGCTTTGCCAAAAATCCTTATAAATTTGTCCAGGCCTCAGTTTCCTCATGTTTATTACCATGTTCCTTTCTTTAACTAAGCTAGTGCAGGGTATGCAAAGTGTCATTCTATGAAGTTAAGAGATGCTGCCTGGTGAGTTGCAGATGGCTGGGGCACATTGCCAAGGGGCTAGTGTCTCCACCCCAGCTTTAATGGCTGTGTGCGCCAGCTCCCCCTGAATGACTTGGCTCTTCACCAATGTAAGATGTCACAGAGACATGCTTGAGTTGGCCAGGACCCAGTATGATATTTAAAAAGAAGAAAAAAAACGCTTAAGGATGATCAAGTTCTCTTAAGTAATATTAAACAAAAGCATACTATGTTCCTTCTCATTTCCTCTCAAAGCACTTCTCATATTTGCAAAGAGCATGACAAGATGAATGTGTCAGCTTTTCATGTTTCCTGATGTGATGTGTGGGTTGGTAGTTCATCACAAAATCACCCACTTTATAGGAATCACATTTCAGAGCCAAGCCTTGTCCTCTGATATCACAGTGATAGTTTTAAGATATTCAAAACAAAAGCAAAGAGTGGGAGGCCTTCATTCATCACGTGTATATATATACCAGAACTCCATTGTTTAGGGAAAATAAGATGTAACGTTGCAGAAAAATGCTACTTTTATGAAGTATAAACATTTTGTTCTTCTCAGTCTGCTGTACAAATTCATGGAGATCATAACTGATAATAAATTAGCTTGTAATTTTCCACCCAAAACAATATTGTTTGTTTTCCTCAAATTACTTTTTCATTTGTATTTCTAAAATTATTTACTTAGAACCTGCCATGTATAAGAAATTGAAGGCCAAATTCTCAATCTCTGTCATAAGATTTACCAGAAATTTTTGGAGGCCTATGAACTTCTGCAATTCCATTTTTAAAGTATCCGAGAATAGTCCCCTTAGTAACAAGTGGAGCTGCATTAAATGCTACATACTTTTAAACAGAGTTGAAAACTGATTTACTTGTTCCTCTAAGAATTTCAGCTCCTGCCTCTACCCTTCTTCTTTCCTTTGCAATGCAACTATGCCTTCAAATACCATTCTTTAAAAGGAGGCTTTATGGCTTTGGAGGAATACGCTGATTTCACAGCCAGTTTTGCCACTGCTGTGGAAAACAGAGTGCATATGCAAGCCAGCTGAAGTCATAAGAACTACAAGGATTAGGGCTGTGGGGCCCTTCACCACTGCTGTCAAATTGCAATTGGAAACAGCTTTCCCAAAGTACAGCATAAGAAATCAGGGATTCTTGTCCATGGCTTGCCAGACTGCTAGGCTTCTAATCGGGCCTGGCATGACCCTTTATAAATCAGAAATGTGAAAATCACAACAAAACCAAACTAGAGTATCTTTTGGCTTCCAAGATTTGCTCTCCCCTGGGTCCCTTCCAGGACTGTAATTGTTGTCACTCACCAGTTACTAAGGGGCTAGTTTCTGCGTGAGAATAGGAGGTCCAGGAAGGCTTGATCCAATGGAATTACAGATTCAGCTCAGGGCCCTCCCTCTAACCCAACTACAGGATATGCAAATCATCTAGCTGTTCAAATTCTTAACCTTATCTCAGTTACTGCAACTTTATTAGACACTTGGACATAAGATAACTTTTTCACAGATCATAGTAAAACTATTTAGATTTTTCATGAGCTAGAACCATTCAATGGAAGTTCCTTTTCTTGGCACTCCAACTTGAATGAAAGAGTCCCCTCTCTAGGAAACACACTTGTATCAGTAGTAATTTAGTTTAAAAAAAAAAAACCTTTCAGATTTTTAAAAAAATTAATCCAGTGGTATCTCAATTTCCTATATCTCTGTCTAGATCCAAGAGTTAAGATGGAAAAAAAAAATCAGGTTAATTTTTACAATATTCATTTTGCCTGTCAACTCTTCAGTCATCTTTGAGACTCATATAATAAAATGGAAAAATAAATCAATCAGAGGTTTGAGCCAAAAAATTAAACTTATTTGACTGTTTCCAGCCTACATATAGCATGCGAGTTATCCATGATGTTTGATGCTATTGCTATACACAGATGATAACACCCAGGATGGGCCAGCTGCAACTTTCAACTTGAAGCATGGCTAATTGACACTTCCTTAGATGTGTGATTTCTAGACAAAGAAGGAGTGGGATCTCATTTTTCCCCTTATTTTAAAAGTGCAACACAAACTCCATCACTCAGTGGAACTTGCCCTGGTCCCTTGAGTAAATGAATTTCTCTTTTATCTTTTTCTTTCACAGAAAGATTCTGGAACCTCTATTTAGCACAGGATATTCTATACATTATGTTTTGTTGACAGTAGGTGAATATTCCTCCAGTAGATACGGACTACTTCCCTAAAGCCAGTGATTGTGCCTTATTCATTTCTGTAGTCCTTTTCTCACACTGTTCTGGAATTGAAACCCACACCTAATCCAAAACAAAACAAAACAAAACAAAATCTTCTATTGTCTAAAAGGTATTATCAATTTGTTATTACAGTCATGTGCTACATAACCACCTTTAGTCAATAAGGAACCACATGTATGATGGCGGTCCCATGAGAAAAATTTCCATTACCTACTGACATTATAACCATCATGACATTATAGCACAATAGTGGCTCACATGTCTGTGGTGATGCTGGTGTAAACAAACCTATTGCACTGCCAGTCACATAAAAGTATAGTACAGACAATTATGGACAGTATATAATACTAGAGAATGATAATAAATGACTAGGTGATTATTTTTTATATTTACTATTCATTTTGTAATTACTTTATAGGGTATTCTTGATACTTACTAAAACAAGTGTATTATAAAACATTGTGCTCTGTTCTGCTGGTAACAGCTTCATCGATCTTGTATTTACCAAACCACTTGGTCACATCATATTCTCATGCTTAATTTATCTTCACGTTATTTCACTCATCACAACCAACACACAGCTAAAACACACACACACACACACACACACACACTATGTCCTACATGTGCAGTAGGCTATACCAACTAAATGTGTGTGAGTACACTTCATACTTTATATTTACATGACAACCAAATAACCTAACACATCTTTTAGAACATGTCCTATTGCTAAGTGATGCATAGCTGCATCTAGAAAAGATGTCTTTACAAACATAGTACAACTAAATGATGAAAAATATTTCAGAAAGTAGAAGCAAGTTCAGGGAGAGACCATTACATGCAAATTGGATGCTCAGCACAGGGAAGCACTTTGAAATATTACTCAGCTATCATAAAACTGGTCACTCAGTACAGCAAATTTTGATTTATTAGGTGATTCTTTAAAAAGTAGTAATCAATTTTTAATTAAAAAAATTCAAAATAACATTCCCAAATAAAATCAATTTTTATTCATCTATTTATTTATTTGTTTGTTTATTTATTTACTTATTGAGGGTGAGGGTTGCCAGAGTTTGAACCCAAGGCCTTGCACATGCTAAGCAAGCATTCTACCACTGAGCTATGCCCCAGCCTCTAAAAGCAGTTTCTTAAAAGTACCTCAGAGTCCTACTCACGAAAAATCTAACTACATCATAGAGAACATTTTTACCAATAATAACCAAAGAGTAGCTTAGTTGTAGAGTCTTTGTGTAGTATGGATGAGGCCCTGGGTTCAATGCCCATCACTATAAAACACAATGACATTAATTATAATCAAATAAAAAAAGCATTCTGATTAACCTATAAATTACCTTGTGCATTCCATCATCTGGGCTCCACCTCTAATCTGGCAATGAAGTCGACTTGTTGGAAACAATAATATTTGAACAGCCCTTACCTTCAAGAATATACATCTTTTGAGCATCTTCACGATGAAATAACCCCAGTAAAGGTGAAGGACCTGTAGGATCATGAGTTGTAGGTTGAGGAAGATATATGAAAAGAAAGGTTCAAGGTAATGCAGAGGCAGAATCAGGGTGCAATATAAAATCCTGAAAAACAAACAGATGGGAGAAATTAATTACAGCCAATGCACTTGTGAATTTTTCAACAAAACCCAAATATTTTCTCTCCTCCAACACACATTTACTTCATTTCTAATGATGTCCATAAAATTCTCAAGAGGAAAAAAATGAGAATATTACCATTTATCACGATTGGCAAGCAACCAAACAGTGCAATCTATTTCCTGAGAGAAAAGTTATAGCAAATGATACATTTATTGCCCACTGTTTTTCACTAGAGTTTCTGTGCCTCAGTTTCTTCTTCCCTTTTTCAGTTGTAGATGGACACAATATCTATCTATCTGCCTATCTATCTATCTATCTATCTATGTATGCATTTATTTATTTATTTAATGTGGTGCTGAGGATCAAAACCAGTGCCTCACATGTGTAAGACAAGTGCTCAACCACTGAGCTACAGCCCAAGCCCCTCAGTTTCTTCTTTATAAACAGAAAAGCCTACACTGATCCTACTCACCTTCCAGGGGCAGGGGAGGGGATGTGAGGGACAAATGAGGTAACATGTTCACATGAGGTTATTATCACATTATGACAAAGTCTCACTTATTTGGCCTCAGGTGAATAAAGCAGTAGAGCACTTGCCTAGCATGTGAAAGGTTGGGGTTCAATCCCCAGCACCACACACACACACACACACAAACACACACACACACACACACACAAACATACAGGTGAATGGAGAATTTCATAGAAGTAAAACTTCCAAATAGCTAGGTGCAGCAGCGCATGCCTATAATCCCAGAGGCTTGGGAGGCTGAGAAAGGAGGATCTCTAATTCAAAGCCAGCCTCAGCAATGATGAGGTGCTAAGCAACTCAGGGAGACCCTATCTCTAAATAAAATACAAAATAGGGCTGAGGATGTGGCTCAGAGGTTGAGCTGAGTTCAATCCCCAGTATCCCCTCCAAAAAAACCAAACTTCCAAATAAAAGAGGCTTTAACAAGGCAAAAATTCTATGATTACTTCCATTTGCACATTCTAAAGTGAATTGCATACTTAATCAATATCATAAACAGATCCCTGGACACAATTTTAAATGTCCTTGATAACCCAAGATGCACAGTGTCTTCAGATATTATTGCAATATGAAGGGTTAATTGTCCCTTTCCCAACTTTCAAAAACTAATATGGTCTTAGAGTTCTTGGATATGTGCATTATAATCTTACTACTTAGTTATAAAAATAATGTGCTCATTTAAATTGGTAAAATAAAAAAATAAAGAAAAATGCCCATAATAGGGGCTGGGGTTATGACTCAGCGGTAGAGCACTTGCTTGCCTCACACATGCAAGGCCCTGGGAACCTCAGCACCATATAAAAATAAATAAATAAAATAAAGTTATGAAAAAATTCCCATAATACTATCATCATAAGCAAATAACACTGTAATTTTAGTGTACTGTCTTCCAATTTTTCCTACCTGGATTTATTTTCATTTATTTTTAAAATTATCATACAGTCAAATTTCCTGAGTTTTGGTGTACAGTCCAATAAGTTATAATACATGTAGATGTTTGGTAACTAGATCACAGTGAGGATGACAGCACATCATATCAAAGAACTCCCCAGTGCCATCCCTTCACACCATCCCCACCCTTAACATTTGTGACCACGTATCTGCTCTCCAACCTTTGCTTTTGTCTTTTCGTGGAATCACACAATATGAGTTTTGAAGACTGCCTCCTTTCCTAAGCATGGTACCCTTGAGTTCAGCCAAGTTGCTGTGGATTTTAATAGCACCTGGTAACCCACTGTATGGATACACTGCAGTTTATCTGTTCACCTTTTGAGGAACAATATGGATGTTTCTAGTTTTTAACAATTATGAATAGAACTGCTCTAAATACTCACACTTGTGTGTTTGTGTTAACGTAAGTTATCATTTCTTAAGAGTAGGTATATAGGGTGAAACTGTTCTGTAGTATGTGGTAAGTGTATATTTAACTTTGTAAAAGACTAAAAGCTGTTTTCCTGGGTGGCTGCTTTGCATTCCTACCAGCAATTCATGACAATGTCAGTTGTCCTGTATCTTCATAGGTACCTGATTTTGTCCTATAGAGATTTTTTGCCTCTGCAAAAATATAGCACTTGTGAGATTTTTATGTTCAATTCTATTTAGTTTTATATTTAAGATATTTGACACTGCTTAAACAACCTGGGGGATATGGTCTTTCCCAAATGGAAGATGATTTCCTTAGAAATGCATGTTCCTAAAAGTGAGATTGCTATTTCAAGGTGTTCATTAAAGTTGCAAAAATCCCAGGGTATATTAAAAAGTATTTAAACATTGCCAAATTATTTGCCAAAATATAACAATCTCAAAGGTCACCAAAAGTTTATGAATAGTTTCATTGAATTCTCCCAACCAGTGTTGGTGAGTATGAGTGACTTTAAAATTTGCTCATTAAAAATCAAAACAATTTCATATCGTATTGTTTGCAATGCTTTTACAGATCCCCTGTGCCTGCTTAGTAGCTCTGTTTTCTAATTTTTGAGTTATCAGTTCAAGTACTTTTTTCAAAAAACAATGATATAAACTCTATATAAATAAAGATACTAGCCATTTATCTATTTTATTTATGTGGATATTCCTCAAAGTTACATTTCAATTAAAAATATAGCATTCTTGATTTTTAGAAACTTAGGAAATGCCAAAAAATATAAAGAAGCTATGAAAACAATTATCAAAAGTCTCACAACTCACAAATACCCTAGAATATTTTGGTGAATATAACTCAAACTATCTCTTCTAAAAATATATGCTTTAAGCTGCCTTTCTTTCTTTCTTTCTTTCTTTCTTTTTCTTTCTTTCTTTCTTTCTTCCTTGATACCACTGATTTTATATAATAGGGATCACACTATACATGTGATTTTGTGCCCTAGTTTTTTTCACTCAATAATATGTTGCAGAGAGCTTTCCATGCCAATGAATATAGCTATAGATCAGAAGAAAGTAAACCTGTTTATAAAGGGAAAGATATTAAATGTTTCAGGCCTCTGGGCCATTCAAACTCTATTGCAACTACTTAACTTTGCCCTTGTATTATGAAAGCAACCATGACAGCTATTATATAAATAAATTCATGTAGAAACAGCGCATAAATCAATTGGTATAGCTGCATTCTGATAAAACTTTATTAAAAGAAGAAGCAGTGGACTGAATTTGGCCTGTGAGGCATAGTTTGCCAATCTCTAGTGTATATTATGCTATGTAATAGCTGCCTAGAAATCCATTTCATGGATATATAATAAACTAATCCCTAACTGAAGAAATTTAAGTTCTTCCTCAGTTTTCATTATATTTTAAAGACTATAATTACATATAAAAACACTTTGATAAAATTGTTTGATTCTACGCTGAAATAGCTAAGATCCTAAACTTGAATCAAAGACTCTACTCATTTTATATTTGGAAATATATGGCTAAACTTCTTTCCTGCAAAACTGTACAATTTGTATTCTTGCACCCAGTGTATGATAGACAGTACTTAACCAACTAACATTGATTAACCAACATTGTATTTTGTCAGTCTCCATGTAAAACAACATTGTACTAATATATTTTTGCTTCATATGAAGTGACCATATATTACATACATTTACATATTATTGATTTTTTTGTAGTTGTAGATGGACAGCATGCCTCCATTTTATTTGTTTATTTTTTTTTATTGGTTATTCAAAACATTACAAAACTCTAGACATATCATATTTCATACATTCGATTCAAGTGGGTTATGAGCTCCCATTTTTACCCCAAATACAGATTGCAGAATCACATCGATTACACATCCACATTTTTACATAATGCCATATTAGTAACTGTTGTATTCTGCTACCTTACCTATCCTCTACTATCCCCCCACCCTCCCCTCCCATCTTCTCTCTCTACCCCATCTGTTGTAATTTAATTCTTTCCCTTGTTTTTTTCCCCTTGCCCCTCACAATCTCTTATATGTAATTTTGTATAACAATGAGGGTCTCCTTCCATTTCCATGCAATTTCCCTTTTCTCTCCCTTTCCCTCCCACCTCATGTCTCTGTTCAAAGTTGATCTTTTCCTCCTGCTCTTCCTCCCTGCTCTGTTCTTAGTTGCTCTCATTATATCAAAGAAGACATTTGGCATTTGTTTTTTAGGGATTGGCTAGCTTCACTTAGCATAATCTGCTCTAAAGCCATCCATTTCCCTGCAAATTCCATGATTTTGTCATTTTTTAGTGCTGCGTAATACTCCATTGTGTATAAATGCCACATTTTTTTTATCCATCCATCTATTGAAGGGCATCTGGGTTGGTTCCACAGTCTAGCTATTGTGAATTGTGCTGCTATGAACATCGATGTGGCAGTATCCCTGTAGTACGCTCTTTTAAG
>NW_026000196.1:17551198-17629995 GCF_001458135.2 Marmota marmota marmota
TTTTTAATCCAGGTTACTAGCCTATGTCTCTTGATTGGTGAATTTAAGCCAATAACGTTTAAGTTTACTATTGAGATATGGTTTGTACTTCCAGTCATGCTTATTTACCTCCCACTGTTAGTTTTGGGTGCTGTTTTTCAATTTTTCTTCTTGTAGTGTTTTGCTCAAGATGCCTTGCAGTGCTGATTTTCTGGCTGTGAATTCTTTTAACTTTTGTTTATCATGAAATATTTTAATTTCATTGTCAAATCTGAAGCTTAATTTTGCTGGATACAGTATTCTTGGTTGGAATCCATTATTTTTTAGCGTTTGAAATACGTTGTTCCAGGATCTTCTCGCTTTCAACGTCTGTGATGAAAAATCAGCCGTTAATCTAATTGGTTTACCCCTGAATGTAATCTGCCTCCTTTTTCTCGTAGCTTTTAATATTCTCTCCTTGTTCTGTATGTTGGATATCTTCATAATTATGTGTCTTGGAGTTGGTCTATTATGGTTTTGAATGTTTGGGGTCCTGTAGGCTTCCAGGATTTGGCAATCTATTCCATCTTTCATATCTGGGAAGTTTTCTAGGATTATTTCATTTAATAGATTGTTCATTCCTTTGGTTTGAACCTTTATGCCTTCTTCTATCCCAATGACTCTCAAGTTTGTTTTTTTTAATGACATCCCATATCTCTTGGATAGATTGCTCGTGAATTTTAAGCATCCTTTCTGTGTTGACTATATTCTTTTCAAGTTGATAAACTTTGTCTTTATTATCTGATGTTCTGGCTTCTACTTGATCTAGTCTATTTGTAATATTCTCGTTTGAGTTTTTAATTTGGTTTATGGTTTCGTGCATTTCTAGGATTACTGTTTGATTTTTTTTTTAAATCTCTATCTCCTGGTAGAGCTCGTTCTTTGCCATTTGAATTTGCTTATTTAATTCGTTTTCAAAATATGCTTTCATTGTTTGAAGTTGGTATCTAATGTCTTCTCTAAGATTCCGTTCCATCTGAGTTAGGTATGCCTTGAGTTCTTTCTCTGTCCATTTTTCTGATGCCTCTAGGTTCTCCTGTGAATTTAAGTTGTCCTGCATTGTTTGTAATCCTTTTTTCCCTTGTTTTTTCATGGTGCTCAAGTTACTTTCTAACTCTGTTTGACTGCTGTATTTCTGTTTTCTCCTTTAAATTTGTTTTGGTTTTTGTAGTTCTACTATCTCTCCTTTGTGTTTGGAGACAATGTTTAGAGATGTTGGATTTAATTGTGATATAAGGTAAGTTCATTAGTTTCATTAAAGGCCTTCAGATTTTGATGGCATATAGAGAATTGAGGTTTGATTTTATGTTAAGGTCGGGCGATTTGATGGTATGGAAGTTAGTATATGTTAGCTTCTTTGGGGGGTTGCTCAAATGCAGGCGGATATTAACAAGAGAATAGACAGGAGTACTTGGGGGTAGTTAAGGGCTTAGGCGGACTATAGACCTATTCGTAGTATTCATCTATTTGCATTTAGTAAGTTATATGTAATCTGGGTGTTCATGCTTAAGAGGAAAGATGGGAAAAGTTAAGGAAGCAAACCAAGAAAGAGAGAGGGAGAGAAGAAAGAAAGAGAAAAGAATAGAAAAGAAAAGAAATGATAAAAAAATAATAATAAAATAAAATGCCGTATAATAAAAATTACAATTGAAAAAAAATTACAATTGAAAAAAATAATTAACAAAAAAAAATTTAAAATTATAAAATTAAAGAACTAAAAAAATGAGATGAGAAAAGAAAAAAAAAAAAGGCACTGTTAGGCTTCTACTTTCTTTGCTTCCAGTAGGTGGTGCTGTGCTTTCCGGGCCAAGATTTTGCCCTCTGGCTGTAGGATACAGTCCGTGAGAGGCTGCTCCCTCCTCCCCCCGCCAGTGTCTCTCAAAAACCTGTCAGCTTAGGTTTATTCCTGGCCTCTCGTCCCCTGGCTTCTCCTGCTAGCCAGGCCTTCCCCAGTGTGATGCCACTCGGCAGTTCAAACTATACTCTGGGCCTGCAGTTTGCTGGGTGTGGTGGGTGTCTATTAGGAACCGGCACCTTATTGTTTTGATTTCTTCCGCTTGCCCCTCCCCCAGAGCTGGCAAGACAGGTTTTGTTTTCACCGCTGATGGGAGGGGGAGTTGGAGGTCAGGTGCCTTTACCTTTCCCCACACCTCTATCCAAGCTCACTCTGATAATCCCTCCCTCGGAAAGCCGGGGAGAGATTTTATTCGAATTCCCCGCTGTATGGGAGATGGGCTGAATAACACACACCTGTTCTATTGCGGCGATCTGTAGGAAACTGGTGATGGTGACATCAGCTCTCCAAGATGGTGGCCGCTGGCTTCCTTGGTGGACTGTCAGGTGTGGGGGATAGAACTGGACCACTTCCTTCCCCTGTCTCAAACCCCGAACTCAGCCGGGAGCTCAGTGAGGGCACAGCTGGCAGGACTCCACAGAATCCGCAGCGCTGTTTCTCTCTGTATTTCTGGCCACTTCTCGGCGCCCCTCCGTCTCTAGCCACGGGGCGGGCCACGGATCAATCAGCCTGGATCTCTGGTCGCACAGGTCCCTCGCGATTGAGACCCAGTAACCGGTCCTCGGTGATGGAAATCCTTCCTCTAGGTTACGGTGCACCCCAATTTTGCTGGAAATCCCTAACAAGATAGCTTTTGGTCGTTCTAACTCGTTATTCACCTGTGCAGTGACGCGGTACACGGGGTTGATGCACTCTATTCGCCACCATCTTCCCTCTGAACCTCTAGTCCGGGCTCCCGGATCCTATTATTTGTTTGTTTTTATGTGGTGCTGAGGATCAAACCCCACATGTACAAGGCAAGCACTCTACCTCTGAGCCACAGCCACAGCCCTAGTATTGATTGTTTTTTAAAAATATGTTCTTAGTTGTAGAGGGACAAAATACCTTTATTTATTTTTATGTGGTGCTGAGGGTCAAACCCAGTGCCTCACACGTGCTAGGCAACTGCTCAGCCTCGGAGCTACAACCCCAGCCCTTATTGATTAATATTATTTTTCATATGTGAACTGTTTATCCATGGTATCTATTCATTGTTCTATTGCAGTGTTTACTTTTTGTGTTGACTCACAATTATTCTTTTTATGTTAAAGATAACAATACTATTTTAAATTTATGTTAAATATCATTACAATCTAATACTTTTTTCGACTCTTTATATTTTTGACAGATTAGATCAAACTAATCTATCTTTTCCTTTATATGTAGCTTATATATTATGCTTTAAAAGATCTTTTTCATTCTCATATAGAAGTTTTTAAAAATCCAGCTCTACTACTTACAGGCTATGTGAATTTGTGCCACTTCTTTATACATTTTCTTAATTGTTAAGTGGAAGCAAAAAGCACCTCCTTTATTCATTCACTAAATATTTATTGGGCACCTAGCAAAGTGCTACCTGGCATTTTGCAGGAACTAGAAATACAGTAATAAATAAAAGGAACCTAAATCCCTGGACTAGTGGAGCTCATATTGTTAGAGTTATTACTGGGAATTAAAGGTACTAATATCTGTAAGACCCTTGCTGTTCTGGTTTGCTGTGTCCTTGGGCAATTTTCTGTACTTTAAGCCCAGAATGAACTTCCCCTTTTCAATTAATTATTTTCATCCATTAAAGCATGGTCCCCTCCCAAAGTCTCCACATTATTCTAGTCACCTCTGAATTTATAACTTTGCTGTAGGACCCCCACTACCAACATCTTTCTAGGCCCTGCAGCAACAGTTGCTCATATGAATTGGCTCCTCATTGGCAGGTAGGTTGCCAAAGTCAGAGCCACAACCCATAGTCATCCCTGGGCCTCCCCTATCTGACCCAGTGCCTTATCCCTTAGTAGATCCCCTACTGGGAGTTTGTCAGTGTTGAAATTGACAACAGAACCTAGTTGAAAATACCTCCTTTACACAGTCTATTCGAGAATGAATAATTAGCAAACTTACAATTGTTCATTGTGGTCCATGCAAAGAGAAAAGGACAAGGCATATGCAGAGTTCTGACTGAACTTTCTTTCCCTGCTCCCTCTAGCTGAAGGGAAGACAGGACAGAGGGTTCCAGTTGAAGGAAATCGTACCAAATGCTCAGATGCCCTTTGGCAGAAGGTATCATGGAAAATTCAAAGAGCTGAGGAGCCTTGATGGCAGTATCTTCCATTTTGAGAGCTGTATCATTAGTAAACCTCTGAAGGGAGTTTAAGGGAGAGGAGCGGCAGGGAAGGGTGATCTAAAAGGAGGCAGCTGAGGAAAGTGGAGCCATCCAAGCAACAGTTTTAGAAAGGGGACACCTGAACCAGAATCATCAGAGCCAGTTCAAGGTCTGATGTCATTTGTCATTTGCTTCAAACCTGCAGGTGTCACTGACCCTATTTCCTTAGTCACCTAGTGGAACTAACCCCACCCCTCTGACTGAGAGGCCCAGGGAGAGACACAAATTGTAGAGCTTTCAAAATGGAAGAGACTGTCATTCTAGTGCAAATGCCAATGAGAGAGCTGAGCCTCTGGGCGGAGGACGAAGGCCAAGGATGTGGGCTCTGGAGCCTGTGAGGTGAGGATCAGGGCTCCTGGGATCTTCAGCAAGTCCCATCACCTTCCTGGGCTTCAGTCATCTATACAATGAGAATATCACCACCCGCCTCATCAGGATGCTGTGAGGATTCAGTGAGGGGATACATGGAAAGAGCTTAGCACGAGCACACAAGAACTGGTCATTATAACCGTTTCTCTTACCAGCACTATGATTATTACTACTTTCCTATCCCTCCCTACTCCAGGGGACCCACACTCATGACACAGTTGGAGCAACTCCCATGACACAGTGCTGTGGAACTGGCTGGACTTTCTACTTGGTGTGGAGGAGGAAGCCGCTTAGGAGAAGGAGACCAAGCTCTAGAGGATAGAGCTTGAGCTGCCTGAACATTCTCTATGGGAGGACAGAGAGGAAGACCTGCCTAAGACACGAGAGAAGAGCTCAGAGTGGGGGATTATGGTACCACAGTTAAAATTTTTAGGACCTAATGAAAGGATGATCAAATTTCACAATCTGCTTTTCTTCTCCTTCTCTGATTAAAAAAAGTAGGTGGAAGAAAAAAAAATAAACACATCTCCCCTTACCAACTTTCCCCTAATACTTGGAAATACACATATGCAGGCACATGCATGCACATACAGTATTTGTATGCTTTAATCGGTCACTATCTCATAGTGATTGAATGGAATTTTTCTTTTCATAAAGAATGCCAAAAGACTGCCAGAGTCCTGAATTCCTAGAACCACTCAGCTCCTGGCCACTGGACTTGAATCTTTTCAAATTGATAAACTACTGCAACAACAACTACTACTGCTACTACTAGTACTGTCCTCTTGGATTGCAAAGCTCAGATTTTACTGGTTTTGGTTTTGTTTCTGATCTTAATCCTTTAAATAACTGGAATTCACATAGTTTGAACTAATCACAGTGTTGGCATAAATAGTAGCTGGTTTTTCTGGGCTAGGTAAGACATCCACCCCAAATTTATATTTTTTATAATGAAAATTAAATGTTGAAGACCTTTTGTTCTTGCTAATTGTAGGTGTGAACATTAAGTCCTGTTAGGACAGCAACTGTCTCCTTTGGAGGTATCTTAGATTTCAAAGTGACAGTGTAGTTGAAGATAACGTAATAAATAGTAAAGACAAATGATGTTTCTTAATCATCCAGTTTAGTAATTTAATTGGAAAGATATCTTTTCTATGTTTCAAAATGTCCTGTTTCTAGGATTGTTTCTCCTATAACTAACTGTGTGATCCTAGGAATACCATAATTCCTCATCTGTGAAGTAAATATGGGGTCTAAATGCTTTGGCAATGTCAATGACATGAAAGACAAAGAAAGAATAGGAAAATGTTCCAGATGAATGTCAACTAAATACAATATGTACTCAGAGGCCAGGATCCAAGTGGTGGGGGTAAAGCAATAAAAGATATTATTGGATTGATTGACAAAACTAGGACATTGAAGGTGGATTGCCACATTTCCTGCAGTTAATAACCACATTGTGATTATGTAAGAGAATGTCCTGTTCCTAGGAAATACACACTAAAGTATTCAGGGCACAATAATGATTTAGATGATGTTAGTAACTTTCAAGTTGTTCATAAATAAGTGTATATATATATGTGTGTATATACATACACACTTATACACACACACACACAGGTATGTGTGGGGGGAGTGGTAGAGAGAGAAGGAATGAGTAAGTAAATGTGGCAAAATGCCAACTAGTAAAGGATATATAGAGGAATTCTGTTATATTCGCAAAATTTTCCTATAAGCTTGAAATTATTTCTAAATAAATTAATAAAGGAGTTCAACTGAATTATGAATAAGGTCCCTTATTCTAAGATTTTGTGGTCTGAAGAATGGTTGTTATCTTTTATACATTTATAAACAGCATAAGTATCTACCAAGCACAGGGTTCGGGGCTCCTCTGTGGGCTCTCTATCAAATGAGAGAAAGAACATATGCCACAAAACTCACTGTCTCCTTCATCAGACGTGTAACTGGAAAGTCTGGTTTTGAGATTCACATCTGTGATGGTGGTTTAAGGAGTGGCTCTAGCTCCGACAGAGCCTTTCTTGCACTGCACAAGCTCCTCCTTTACTCTGTTGACAGTGCCAAGGGCTCCAAGCCAATCATGGTGCCATTAGAGCCAGTGCTCAGCCCTCTACTTACCATGGTGGCCCCAGGCCTTCTGAGGAGAGAAAGGGTCCATAATGGTAAGGAACATTATCTAAGAACACTGCTGGATGCTTTCAGCTTTACTTTTTTAAAAAAAGTTTTAAAACTCTTCTTTCTTTACAAGCCATTCCAAGTGTTTCTATGGTCCCATCGTCCATAAAATTCCCTTTCACATATGGGCTTCCCAGGGTACTGCTTTTCTTTACTACTCATCAAAAGCTGAGATCTGAAATCCAGTGACCAGTGGTGGAGAAATAAGATAACCACAAGTATATATTCTCTTGGAGATAAGCAAGCCAGGTATTTGAATATTATTTATAGTTTCGAATATTTTGATGTTTTCTTTTTGAAACATCTGAGAATCACAGGTCACTAATAAGAGTCTTTATATAAATAAGGGGTGGATACAAAGATCTCTTCTACTGCCAGTAGGCATTCTCAGAGGCTAGGAACTGTATCTCCCACTCCTCCTACTCTTTACAACACCTAGCTCTGGGTGAGTTCAAGCCACAAAGCAATAAGCCACACTGTCACCTGAGGGCTGTGCTGTGATAAACGAATATTTAACTCTCAGATTGCAAATCAGCAAAATAGTACACCTTCCCTTCAGATCAATTAGTCTGGAGAAAATTAATATTAGCTTTTATAATTGATAGAGCAAACTGTCAGGAGGCAGGGGAATGGTTTAGCAAAGAAAGGTCTTTCTAGCCCACTGATTATCTGGTAGTATTTGTATAATGTTCAAGTGGATAAATACATTCAATAATTCAAAAATATACACATTATTTGAAAATAAAAGTTGGGAATACAATATAAAAAATGTAAGCCTACAATTTAGATGGTTTCAAATAAAAATGCAAACAAATGGGATTATAGGCAATCAAAGAAATTTGACCAATGCCAGTTTGGATTTCTGCCTAACATGAATGAAACAATGCTTAGCAAAGCAATGCAATCAACTCTTGCTGCCACTGATTGATAATCAGCTAAATAGGCTCCTCAGACATAGCAAGAGGAATGGAGACAGGTGTTCCAGTTGCAGAAGTACAAAAGGGAGAACCCTTGGGGAAAAGCAAACATGCTTGAAGCTTGGGGAAGTGAAAGGAAAAAATGAGTGTGATGTATAAGCCCCAGTTCTTTTTCTAAAGGCTTTCAGACAAATCTCAGACAAGTAGAACCTCAGTTGGCTTTCTCCCACCCTACACTGTATCTCATCACAAAATGTGCAACAAGAGCAACTGGGAAGAACAGAGCAACTAGATTGCAAACAGCCCCCTTAGCACCTAAAAACTGTCTGGATCTAAGTCCATTAGCTGAGCTGCCTTCTGATGCATCTGTTATCCACACATGGCCCATGGTGGATTCCCAGTAAATCTAGACTGAATAAATATCCTTGAGAAATCCATCTATGGAGTTACAAGTTTTGGACAGGTGGGTGGAACCAGGCTGACAACAAGAAATTCAATTTTCCTCTTGGGCACCATCAAGATGATTATGTAACAAGTCCAAGTTGCTGGGAGGCTCAGCTAGGGTAGTATAATGTCATCGGAGAGAAGCTCCCTTTCTGCCAATAGCTTTTCAAGCAATGAAAATCAGTCAATGTCAGTAAAGAAATATTTTTACCAGCAAAAAATCTTATAGTTAAGTCTGTTACATTGTTTATTCATAATTCAACTGAAGACGGCAAACAGTGGTTCTTGCTGCCCTCTGTAGTGGATTGGTGAATTCAGTTCTCAGATCAAGAAAGAGTCAAATGCATGTAACTAATTCTTCTTGAAATTCAGAAATGCTGGCAGGAGAATAAGTTCCTAAGTCTAGGATTTTTAATGTTGAAGTGTGTGGGAAAGTAGTGCACTATCTCCACAGTCAACCCCTCCACTGTGTTTGACTGTTATGGAAGCAAACAGGCTTGTTTATTTGAGACATAGGAAAAATCCGAAATGAATGTTCTCCATTGCTAAATTAAAAGCCAACCCAGAAGCAATAGCATATAAATTTCTCACAGAGTTCTCTGAACTGAGAGCTTCTATGATGTGTTTTTTAAAAACAGGTCTGCCAATTCTTGGAAACAATTTACATCAAGAAACAGAGTTTCCTTCCTTTGATTATGAGCAGTCCTTAGGGATCTGGTTCCAACCAAGACCAAGGAGTAGGAAGAGACATGATAAGACTTCTGAGGCAGAGTTCTAGAAGGATAGTGTCTGCCTACCTCTCTCATAATGCTCATGCATGAATGCAGCTGCTTTTCTATAAAGAGGCCAAGCCCACATGGAAGGGGTCATCTGAGGAGCTCCAGTCTACAGCTCCAGCTCAGATCTCAGCCAGCAAAGAGTCTACCAGCTGATGCTACTTCAAATATGTGTCTGAGGAAGGCTTCAAGAAAATTCCAACACTAGCCACTACCCAACCACCCAGCCACTATCTGATTGTAACCATATGAGACACCTAATTGAAAACCATCTAGCTAAGGCTAATCAACTTTAAGAACCATTAGAGATGGTTGTAATGTTGAAACATTACCATTGTGATGTTGTTGTTTTAAGAGAGAGGTCTGTAAACTATTGACTGTGGATAAATTCTGGCCTGCAACACGTTTTTATACAGCCTGTGGGCTAAAAATGGCTTGGTGCATTTTTGAAGAGTTACAAAACAAAACAAAAAAAATATTGAACAAAGATGATATATGGCCTTCAAAGCCTAAAATCTTAACTCTCTAGCCCTTTACAGGAGAAAAATTTCTCCACCAATGTTCAGATGGTTTGTTATGTAGCCACAGACAACTGGAATGTGTGGTGTCTTTGGATATGAGATGCATAGTGGGGAAAGTGCTGGACTTACACTGCCATAAAAATCACACCAAAAAACTATCTCCAGTTGGAAGTCAACGTTTATCTCATCAATAAATGCTACCAATGCCCGGGCTGTAGCTCAGTGGTACAATGGTTGCCTGGCATGAGTGAGAACCTGTATTCAATCCCCAGTATTGCAAAAATAACAATGATGATGGTGATAGTAATAATAATAATGATAATGAATAATTGCTATCATACAACACTGTAATTTCACAAACAGACTTTTTCAGTCAAAGCAATAGTGATAGTAATGTGATTTATCAACCAAGGAATGTATAAGGCATATATTTTGAATTTGATTCTAGATTAAACTCCAAATTTTGAAATACTCATTAATAATTCTAGCAATAATAAATAGTAAAGATTCAATAAATGCTGCCTAAGTACCAGACATTTTACTAGAACTATTTTATGTGTACTACTTCTGGTAATCCTTGTGTCAACCCTTATTTCCATTTTAAAAATAAGAAAACAGAGGAGTTGAGAGATGACCTAATCTGTCCAAGATCACAGGCCTGAATCCAGGCCTGAGTCACATCCACTGCACTGGGCTGCTCCTGTCCAGAAAATGCAAGACACCTAGCCAAGGTAGAGAGAATGCAGCAGGCTTGCCTCTGGCCAGACACCCCCTGGGTGTTAATTAAGGGTACTGTCCATTCACCTAGGATGAGGCTTAGAACCAGAGTCTCCATCCATCTTTCTGGGATCCAAGAATCTTCAATAGTACCAATTCTTCTGTTGAGGGGATCTGAAGTATCCAGATTAGCCCTGCACTAAGATGGGTTAAAGGCTGTTCCTCAAGACAGGGAGGCCCTCTTTCACCACTTCTATTCAACATAGTTCTTGAAACACTGTCCAGAGCAATTAGACAGTCAAAATAAATCAAAGGGATATGTATAGGAAAAGAAGAACTTAAATTAGCACTATTTGCTCATGATATGATTCTATACCTAGAAGACCCAAAAAACTCCACCAGAAAACTTCTAGAAATAGTAAATTAATTCAGCAAAATAGCAGGATATAAAATCAACACCCATAAATCAAAGGCATTTCTGTATATCAGTGACAAAGCCTCTGAGAAGGAAATGAGGAAAACTACCCCATTCACAATAACCTCAAAAAAAATAAATAAAATAAGATACTTGGGAATCAACAAAAAAGGTGAAAGATCTATAAAATGAAAACCACAGAACCCTAAAGAGAGAAATCAAAGAAGACCTCAGAAGATGAAAAGGTCTACCTTTCTCTTAGATAGGCAGAATTAATATTGACAAAATGACCATACTACCAAAAGCACTATACAGATTTAATGCAATTCAAATCAAAATCCCAATGGCATTCCTCATAGAAATAGAAAAAGCAATCATGAAAATCATCTGGAAAAATAAGAGACCCAGAATAGCTAAAGCAATCCTTAGCAGGAAGAGTGAAGCAGGTGGCATCGCTATACTAGACCTTAAACTATACTACAGAGAAATAGTAACAAAAACAGCATGGTATTGGCACCAAAACAGACTGGTAGACAATAGTACAGAATAGAGGACACAGAGACTAACCCACAAAATTACAATTATCTTATTATTAGACAAAGGTGCCCAAAACATGTATTGGAGAAAAGATAGCATCTTCAAAAATGGCGCTGGGAAAACTGGAAATCCATATGCAACAAAATGAAATTAAATCCATATGTCTCATCATGCAAAAAACTTAACTCAAAATGGATCAAGGACCTAGGAATTAAACCAGAGACTCTGCATCTAATAGAAGAAAAAGTAGGCCCTAATCTTCATCTTGTGGGATTAGATCCCAACTTTCTTAATAAGACTCCTATAGCACAAGAATTAAAACCAAGAATCAATAAATGGGATGAAATCAAACTAAAAACTTTCTTCTCAGCAACAGAAACAATGTGTGAGGTGAATAGAGAGCCTACGTCCTGGGAGCAAATTTTTACCCCTTACACATCAGATAGAACACTAATCTCTAGGATATATAAAGAATTCAAAAAGTTAAGCACCGAAAAAACAAATAAACCAATCAACAAATGGGCCAAGGACCTGAACAGACACTTCTCAGAAGAGAATATACAATCAATCAACAAATATATGAAAAAATGCTCATCACCTTCTAGTAATCAGAGAAATGCAAATCAAAACTACTCTAAGATATCATCTCACTTCCGTCAGAATTTCAGCTATTATGAAGACAAACAACAATAAGTGTTGGCGAAGATGTGGGGAAAAAGGTACACTCATACACTGCTGGTGGGACTGCAAATTGGTACAGCCAATATGGAAAGCAGTATGGAGATTCCTTGGAAAACTTGGAATGGAACCACCATTTGACCCAATTATCCCTCCCTCTCCTCGGTCTATACCCAAAGGACTTAAAAACAGCATACTACTGGGATACAGCCACATCAATGTTTATAGCAGCACAATTCACAGTAGCTAAACTGTGGAGCCAACCTAGATGCCCTTCAGTGGATGAATGGATAAAAAAATGTGGCATATATACACAATGGAATTTTACTAGAATAAAAGAAAAATAAATTTGCAGGTAAATGAATGGCATTGGAGAAGATAATGCTAAGTGAATTTAGCCAATCCCCCAAAAAACAAATGCTGAATGTTTTCTCTGATATAAGGAGGCTGACTCATAGTAGGGTAGGAAGGGGGAGCATGGGAAGATTAGATGAACTCTAGATAGGGAAGAGGGGTGGAAGGGAAAAGGAGGGGGTAGGGGATTAGCAAGAATGGTGGAATGTGATGGACATCATTATCCAAAGTACATGTATGAAGACTCGAATTGGGTGTCAACATACTTTATGTATAAATACAAATATGAAAAATTGTGGTATATATGTGTAATAAGAATTGTAATGCAAAAAACCAAAGTACATATATAAAGGCATGAATTGGTGTGAACATACTCTATATACAAAGATATGAAAATTGTACTTTATATGTGTAATAAGAATTGTAATGCATTCCGCTGTCGTGCATTTAAAAAAATAAAATAAAAAAAAGGCTGTTCCTTTCAAGCCATCCAAACCTTCCCCACATGTTTACTCTGGTTTCTGTCAATCAAGACATGAGAAATTATGCTTGCAAAGGAAGGACAGCTATGGGAGACATAATATAGGTCCTTCACTGCTAGTCTATGGCTAAACAAAACCAACAGACTGATCAAAAGCCAATCAGTATCAAAAGGATACCCCAATTATTTCTAAAACCAAATTGTTTCACAGAGAATGAATTGAGCTTTAGTTTCCTTATGTGAGAAGTTGGAATGATATTACCTATCTTTTAAGATTTGTTGTGTAGAATAGAGCCAAGATATGTACAAAACCTAGTGTAGCAGCTGGCACTTAAGGGCTGTAAGTACTATAACATGGAGCATGCCTTTGTTCTGGAAACCCCATGATTGGTCAATGACTTTTCATTGAGAAAAATGGAAAATCTGTTAGTCACAAAGGAAGATCTTAGTCATGAAACAAGACCAAGACACAGAGTAAGAATTGCTGTTCACCGAGACATGGAATAAGAACTGCTGTTCACACATTGGGTTACATACTCTCCATCTCCCTTTGTAATAAGCCTCTCTGCACAGGAGTGTGGTTTTTAATTATTTATAAATTGTAAGCTATTAAAAATTTCATGTTCTTTAAATAAAAATAACTTCATAATATTCTTTTCTTCAACTGAACTTGGAACAAATAACTGGAGATCAAAGTAAGGACAGAAAGGGCAATGTTATGATGTAAGAATGCACCCAGGCCACCTTAGCACACTGACCAAACACAGAGCATGGAACTTTGTCTACTCACCAGAAGGGGAAAATAATGAGACGGCTGACGAAAAATATGGCAGAGAAGATGAAAAACAGGGTGTTACAGGTTTGCTTCCATCCAGCATAAGAGAACATCTTAGCAGACTAAAAACAAAGAAAGAAATTGCATTCAGATAAAGTAATAGTGGCATAGATTTCAAAAATTAATACATGAAATGATATGATGTCTAGGATTTGCTTGAAAACAGTCCAAGAAAGTGAGGGGCTGTTCATGGGCCCATGGTTAAACATGATTGGCTATACTGACACCTGTTGAAGTTGGCTGGGTCTGCCATACTACTTGCTTGCCCTGTGTTTGAAATTTTCCCTAATGTAATGACTTAAAAAGATATATTAAAATGACTGAAATATAACTCCCATCTTTCAAAATCACTAGAAGTTAGCATAATCATTCTCAGCATATATTTAATTTGGGGATCATCTATGTAATATCTTCTTCTAACTCGGAGGAAAGCTGGACTGGAGAAAGGCTGGGATAGGAGTGAAATCCAGGTCAGGCTGGGAATGCTGCAATCAAGGTGCCTATAGCAAGGCAGATAACAGAAGAGGTGTCAGGAAGCAACTCTTGGGGCCCTCAGCTGGTTAAAATAAAGTTTTAAGCACTTGATTATTTCCTATTTATTTTAGGCTAATCTATACTGCTCATACTATTGAATTGAATAAGAATAATTATGAAAAGGGATGTTGAATGCAGTATTGGAAGGTTAATTGATGGGGATAGTTTATTGCACTATTTAGCGCAGCCCAAGGCTGAAGGGGAAAGTTTCTGTTGAGAACTGGGGATGAAGGATGAGGGATGGGAAGCAGTTGCTGGGATGCAGACCATCCTCTGGGAAGCAAAGGCTTCAACTCAGAACTGATATTGCCTGGGAGGCTCAAGCTCATTCTTAAACAAGACAGACAACATATGTATGCTCCAGGAAGGTTTTATGTTGTATTTTCCATGCTTTTTCCTACTTACTCAGGGGTTAGGATATGGTCAGCCTGTGAGGTTAGCAGAAGCCCCATAGGGATTAGCTCCAGCTGCTGACATGGAAGGCTAGAACACCTGGTTAGGTGGGAGGCAGATGCGAGGACAAAGACCAGAAGTTTGGAGTGACTGGAATGGAGTGGGTATCTGTCTGAAAGGTCAGAGGCCAGGCCAGCATGGGAATCTAGAGATGTGCATAGGAGTGGGAATCTCTGTAAGCCCACTTGTAAGGGCAATGCAGCACTCTTGGGCAAAAATATGCACAACACATTCTAGACTGTGGGACGATCAAATACTAGATGACAGACCCTCGTCTCTGCTAAATATTAGTCAAGATATATTAAAGTGTTGGGTCCTAGATACAAACTTGGACCTGGGGAAAACTAAAGAGGAACAGGAAGATGTATGGAGAAAGCAAAAGGTTGTTATATATGAATAAGATATATATTCTTATATATGAATAAGAATTGTAGAAGTGGAGTATGTTTTTTCTTGCAAAAAAAAAAGAAAAAAAGAAAAGAGACAAGAAATGTACCACCAAATGTATTGAAGAATATGAAAGATTAATAGGCTCCATCTTAAGGAAGGTCTAAACATGGGCAAAAGTGGTACCATGTCTGGGTTCAATTAGAACTTGACTGAGAGGACAAGTACTAACATGACTACCCAAGGAGGCCTTGGAGCATACGTCCTTGGGAGAATATTAGAAAATGGGCCCCTGCCACCACTTAATGTTGTCTCTACCACTAGTTGTTGATGGAAGGTACCAGCCTTATGCACTGAACCTCAAGTAAAATCATGACTTGTGAATCAAAAATGATTCATGATCATTAACAACATGAAGCTGTTCTTTTTTTACCCATGAAAGGACCTCTAGGTTTGACATTTCATTTTTCTTCTGTGTTTTTTTTTTTAACTAAAGAACTTCAGAACATTTCAAAAGTAATGAGCTAAACTTCAAAATATGCCCTAAGGGATACATATGACTTCTCATGTTACAGCTGGGGTAGAAAGCAAATAACACATGATTTGCCCAAGTCTCTTAGGGAGTTATGCTGTGTCTGTGACAGGAAAGAGGAAGGTGAGGGGAAACCCCAGTGTTTATTCTTAGTTTGAACATATAACTCTCCTTAATTACACAGTTAAAGTGTTGTTGTACTGGAGATACATTAAAGGCAATTGAACAAGAGCAAAACAGTGCATTAGGCTGGTACCGTCTATAGAAGTCACAGACTAGGATAAAAGTCTTAAGTCCCGATCAATGTGGTCTTCATTTTCAGTCAGGGTTACTGAGACATGATCAGAGAAGGAGGTAATTATAACAGAAATGGCTACAGTCAGACAGTAACTCATGAAAAATCTGTCCCAATCGTTCTTGTTCAAAGCCATTTATTGCCTTAAGTAAATGGCCAATAATTTTGACCCTCAGAATGGGATTTACATATCTAATTACAATTATGGACAAAGTAGAAACAACATTCAGTACACAGAGAATACTTTAACTGTAACCAGGTGCTTTGAAAAGGCTTCAAATGACTTCTGGTTACTTCTCAAATAGGGTTTGGCAAATTACAGTCCAGCCAATGGGCTAAAGCTGGTCAAACCTTAAGAATGGTTTTCATATTTTTAAAGGGGTATAAAAAACTCACGAAAAAAAAAAAAAAACAAAGAGAATATGTGACAGAGATCACATGTAGCCCACAAAACTAGATTTACTACCTGGCCCTTTACCAAAAAGTTTGCTGAACTCCAATCAAGAAGAATAAGAGTCTATTAAATTTAATTTCTTCCATATCAACCTATATTTAGTTATTAGCCCTCCAAGGAGCAATCCTGAACCAAAATAGGTTAGCATCATTTTCCCTGGGTTCATTATAAATGAGTATATTGAAGTGAATAACTAAGAGGTTCTGGGAAATGTTGCTCTAAATACAGCAGGAGATCTGGCAGTGAGAGGATCCTTCAGTAACAGCCTTAAGGTCAACAGGAACTGATGTATCACAGAAACAGGTCAAGAAAACTGTCCTAATGTTGCTTTGTTCCTCATATTTTATGTGGTATGGGATAAGGAAGACTCTTGTCTTAAGGTTTTCTGCTTCAGAAAATACCCTAACCGCTTTTTCTCTTTTAGAAAATGATGACTTTTAAAAAATATCAGCTTGCCTTCCTTAAAGCAAGGAATTATTTTGGCTGAAGAATGGGGTACTCAAGCATTGGCTTAAATGGATAGATGGTGCCTTACAACTTTGAGAATCCAGAGTACCATAAATCCAAATATTCCTTCTAAAAGGTTAAAGTTTGTTCCTTCTTCAAATATGTCGTCTTACTCCCTGAGCTAGCATTAGCATGCAACTTTCATAAGTGGAATCCCACAAATTAACCTTTCATTTGCACCATGGAGAAGCCTAGAAAATGAAAACCAAGAGGTTTGATTTCTTTCATATTGAAGGATCTAGAAACCCAGAGACATTCTCAGACTTTAGGTGTTTTCAAAAAGAGCCCTACTAAATAGTGCACAGATAATTCTTTCTGTGAGCAGTTACAGAAACCCAGGAGTGGTATTGTTAATATATTTTTTTAAAGGCAAATGTTTACCTCCAGCCAAATGTCAGCTACATCATGCACAATCATCACGAGGGTCCCACTGCGAATATAATTAGCACACCAAGAAAAGCTCATCAAACTAATAGCAGCCAGGTGGTGGATGACATTAGCTAGAAAATCCTATATAACAAGAGGAAAATAGAGGCCATTAAGCAAATGCAGTCATTTCCCAATCACTGGAGGACATGATAATGATAATAATAATACCAATAACCTGCATCTGCATGTTTTGAAATTTATAAAGCACTTTCACTTTAATTTTTAAACACAATATTTGTGAGGAAGCTAGGCCAAGTATTATCTTCATTGACAAAGTTATTTACGTTTGAGACAGCACTGAATAGTTGTCATCTAATCCCTATCATCTGCTATTCTTTCTACTGCCCCACACTGGACATACGTGTACCCATACAGAGATGCACACACACGTAACAAATACACATACAAAAGCATGTCCTTGTGTACATTCACATGTATTGTATATTCCTTGTTTAATTCCAAAAGGGAAAAATGATATAGTAAAACTATACAACCATTAAAGTAAGTAACTGCATATGAAATAAGTAACAAATGAATTTGGAATAACCATATCAGAAAAATCAAGGTTAAGGAAAGCTACCACCACTGAGCATAAAAACGTAAGAGATTTTCTGCAAAGAAGTACAAATAGCCAATTAGCATACAAAAAGATGTGCAACATCCTTCGTTTTCAGGGAAATGTGAATCAAAACTATACTGAGGTATCATTTCACACTCACTAGGATAGCTATAAAAAATGATGTGCAATAACAAGTGCTTACAAGGATATAGAGAATTCAGAACCTTGTACACTGCTACAAGGAATATATAATAGCACAGTGGCTTTCTTAAACAGTCTGGCAGGCAGTTTCTCAAAAAGTTTGATATAAAATTATCTTGCCCAGCAATTTCACTTTTAAGTGAAATAAAAGCATAAGTTCATGTAAAATCTTCTTTATGAATATTCACAGGATTACTTATAGAGTCAATTGGAAGAAACAACCCTAATGTCTATCAACTGAAACATGAATAAAATGGGGTATATCCAAAGAGTGGACAATTATGCAGCAATAAAAATTAATGAAGTCTGACACATAAACAACAGAATATGGACAAACCTTGAAATATTATGCTTTGTAAAAGGCTTCAGACACAAAAATCACCAAATATTGTATGATTCTGTTTATGTGAAATATCCACGAAAGGAAAATCCACAGAGATAGATTAGCAGTTGCCAGTGGCTGAGAGACACAGGGAGTGACTGCTAAAGGGTACAAGGTTTCTTTCAGAGGTGGTAAAAAAGTTGATTTCACAAATGGGAACATATTAAAATCCAATAAATTACATGTTTAAAATGGTTGAAGTATTTGGTGACTATTTCAATAAAGATGCTTAAAAAAACAAAGATTTCAGTTTCCCTGAAGCCAAACTAAAAGACTTAGTATGACACTAATAACAGATTTATAGAGCAATTGCTGAAAACCAGGAATTGTTTTATGTAATCCTCACAACAACCAGAGGAGATAGGAACTATTTTTAGTTCTACTTTATAGATGAAGAGACCAAGTTTAGGGATTTTTAAAAAATATTTTTAGCTGTAGATGGACACAATACCTTTATTTTATTTGTTTATTTTTATGTGGTGCTGAAGATTGAACCCAGTGCCTCACAAGTGCTAGGCAAGTGCTCTACCACTGAGCTACAAGCCTAGACCCAAGTGTAGGGATTTTAACCAATACGTTAGTGAGTCATAAAGTCAGGGATTCAAACCCAGGCAACTGACTGCAGAGGTGTGCTTCAGCCATCCCCTAGTAGTTCTTTTGTCTCTAAAGGTATGAGTTTACACAACGTAAAACATATACTTAATTTTAATTATAATCAAATCAAAGGTAGAAGAAATAAAGGATTATAATAGGATCGACCTATGTATCTAGGAAAATCTTCTTAAAAAAACTATTTTATTCTATCCTTAAGAAAAAGAACCAATTAAGTTGTATGTATTATTAGCCTAAAATTAGTAACAGTTAATCTATAGCTACTATTGAGTTATATGGAAATGGAAATAATTTCTATCAGATTTTTTCACACTGTGTTCTTACATATAGAGAATCTGTTTTAATTGAAGATGTCTAGTTGACTGCAGTATGCCCCCTAGTGATGGGTAACATCCATCACTCACCATAAGCATTTAATCAAGCCAACTTCATTTTACCTAATATTGAATTAAACTTAATTTTATTTATCAAATTTTGTTACAAACCAGACTTTTGCATAGGCCAAGAGTTTTATCATTTGATCTGTGTTGCTTACATATGAGGAATTCTTGTGACTGCATTCAGGGTCTAAATTGGTTTGCTTGAGCAGGGCATCGTGGCACACCTGTAATCCCAGCAACTTGGAAGGCTAAGGCATGAGGATTACAAGTTTGAGGTAAGCCTCAGAAACTTAGCAAGACCTTGTTTCAAAGGAAATAAAAGACTGGGGATGTAGCTCAGTGGTAGAGCACACCTAGGTTCAATTCCAACTACCAAAAAAACTAAATAAATAATAAAACACAATAAAATAAATGGTTTGTTGGACCAGCAAAAAGTTCAACCAAACATTCCCTGAAATTCATCACTTTGTGACTTCAGAAGAGGCATTTGGATGGCTGTGACTCAGTTTCTATGAACATAAAATAAAGTTAATAATGCTTGAAGCAAAATTTCCCAAGAAGAATGTCTGATGAATTCAGGGAAAAACTCAGAAAGTATTATGTAAAGTAAAACTAAGAGATGTGGCTGTGGAATGAAAACTAACTTTTTTTCTTGTGCTTTAAAAACATTAAATTTCTAAATCAAAAGAAACAGATAACATAAAAGAAATTTCTTTTCTTATTGAATGGGGTGGGGCTTCAAAGTTAAAGCTTCAATAGGGTTTCACTGAAAATATTTACCAAGGCACAAAAGCAGGGCATAATTTACATTATTTCATGTATTATCAAAAGCAAAAGAAATGAACCAGAATAAATACAATTTAAAAAAATTAGATTTTTGAGGAGAAGGATAAAATTTTTTGAGGAAACTTATATAGAAGAAATTTTGTAAATAAGACACTTACCTTTCTCTTGACATCAGAGCCAAGGCTAAATAACAGAGACCAATAAAAACTCATTTCTAAAATGTAGTACCAATACTGGGATGGCAGCAATGGCTGAGGAAAAGGAAAGTAATCATTGCATTAAATGTCATCTTGTCAACGATTTATTTTGATAAATTTGTAGTCCAAAAAATTTCCTAAGTAATGTTGATATATATTTCTTTTTTTTTCAACTTACAGAAACAAATTTGCAATATTTCAAAGTGACTTATTTCTAAAAAGGTAGAGAAGCACTCCAAAATCAAGTTAAATGTTTTATATAAATAGTTCATAAAACTCATTGTAATTGTCTTATATTAACTAAATGAAGTTAAGTTAGAAAATCAATTATAAAAATATTTACTTAAGAACAATAGGAAATCTGCTTTGTTCCTCCTATGCTTCTCCTTGTTTAATGTTTCCTAAATACTACTGAGAATTTATCTTTTCTGGTGATAGTCTGGTGGTCAAAATTCATCCATTCTCAAATGGGATAGTAATAAAGTATGCACATTTACTTAAGGACTCTAAAACTTCTGAAAAAATTAAGAAATAAACTTTCACTGCTAGGCTTTCTCTTAATACTTGTACAGCAGGGGATGCTTATTTTAGCTAAATAAATAAATTTTGCTTCAAGCATTATTTGAGGCAATCTATTACTTGGTATGACTGATTGTTACCTTGATGCCCAACCAGAATGCTGACTTTGGTATCCAGACCTTGTGTGGTTCCCTCCTACACTAACTATGGACTTGATCCCGGTCTTTAGTCAAAGGGATATAAGCCAAAGGGATGGAAGCACAGACTTCATAAGCACCCTTAAGAAACCTTAGTTATCTTGCTGGAGAGGCTGCAAAGAAGAGAATAAAGGGGCTGACTGAGAAAAACATGAATGAGGGTCAGCCGCTAACTGACTGAAAATTCAGGGATGAACTCAGCTGACATGTTTACCTAAGCCTAACCTAAATTGCCAACCCAAATCATGACCAAATAAATGCTTACTGTTTGAGGCACCAAGTTTGGGGATCATTTATTATATATCAAGATGATTGATACACCCGAGAAGATAAGAGAAAGTTAGAGATGGAAGATGATAATACTGGGTTATAGTCTAGATAATGCCTGGGTTTCTTTTGGTCTAACCTTCTTTGATTTTTTTAACTCTGAAGCTAACACATTAAAAAGACTATTTATTTTATCCATGATGAACTCATCATCCTCAATAAGATCATAAACAAATTTAGTTTCTTCTTTTTTATGACAAATGAACCTTTTATGACTAACCTTAGTGAAAAATACTTAAAAATATGAACAAAAGGAAAAAAAAGGGAATATCTGTTTGAAGGTATATGAGAGCAACCAAGGCATCCGGAACCTATGGAGTAAAGACCCCCCAAAGAAAAGAAAAACGCATTAAAGTAAAAGTTTTATTTCAAGAAAACATTTTATAAAGTACTACAAAGGCTAAGCAGAATAAATTCAAAGAAAATCATTTTTATGCATATCACAAAGTCTGCATATGACAATTTATAAGCAGTTATGGAGGCCAGAAACTAAAAGGCAGCAAAAGTTAAGGAGGATTTTTGATAATCTCACAGTACTAGGAGGTAAACTGGTGTTCAGGCCACCCAAGGAAAAGAAGTCATGGTAAACACTGTATTCTTCTATTTAAAACCACTGAAGAAAACAGTGAAATTTATGGGTAAGCTGGAAACACACCTATCCGCACAAAGATTGTGGTCCACACAAAAGTAGATCAATCACATGACATACTTCAATGCCCAACAGAAGTGAAAATAATACTTTTAGAAGGAAAATATCATCCTGACCATCTATGTTTAAATATCCAATGTCTGTCATTCAAAAGCTATAAAGGAGAAGGAGACAGGAGCAAGAAAGAAAACAGATCCAAATGTGAACACATTAGACTTATCTGATTTATATCCAAAATAACATGAAAAAACAGGCTAAAAGAGAAATTTTCTGTAGAGAACTGAAACCCATAAAAATAATTACATAAAAAATTGAGAATTGAAAAATACAGTAACTGAAACTGTGAATTCAAAATATGTGTTTAGCAATAGATTAGACACTGCTGGTAAAAGCAGTAGTAAGCTGGAGGACATGAAAGTATTAAAAAGACCCAACTGTAAAGTACCTGAAATTTTAACCCATTTTCATGCTAACAGGTTGATTTGCCACAAGTTTCCTGGTTGCTAATAGAAGGCAGGAGATAAAGTATAGTTTATGATTGACAGTAATAGCAGTAGTCAGACTATCAGTATCTGGGCCACTTATTCCATCCTCAGTTTCCATAAGACTAAACAAAGAGGACCAAATGACAATGGCATACACAGTAAATTGTGTTACATGAGAGGAACCCTGAGCTAGGGGACCTAATTCTTTCATGATGAACAGTAGCATGTTTCTCTTTTCTCTGAAAAGAGTGTCCCTATATTTTGCGACTGTTTGCTATACAAACATCCCTGAAAAATTTGTCTAGAACAAAAGACAGTGCTTCACTTCACGTGACATGCAAAAATCCAAAAGACTGGAGATATTCTCTCAAGAGACTGAAGCAAAGAAAGTGAACAGGATGGAAAATATTTTTAAAAGCATAAGAGATATATGAGGCCCAGTTTAATGGTCCAGTATATTAGCACACTTGTAATTTGAATTCCAGAATATCGGAGAGAAAAGAAGGAACAGAAGCAATGGCTAAGAATTTTACAAAAAAATACATCAAGCACAGGTTGCAAATGTACTAAGAAAGATGGACACTAAGCAAGAAAAGTTCAAAGAAAACTATATCTATGTATATCATAATAAAACTGCTGAAAGATAGGATAAAATGTTAAAATCAGCTAGAGGAAAAAGACATTATTTTCTTTTTGCTTCTTTGCAAAAGTAAAAATGACAGGTAAATTCTTAAAGAAGCCAATGGGATCCAGAAGAAAATGAAATAACATCTTTGAAGTGTTGAAGAAAAATAATTGCTAGCCTAGAATTCTGTACCCAGCAAAATGTCCTTTAAAAATCAAAGGTCATACAACAATTTTTAGCCAAACAAAATCTGGCAGACCGACTGTTAAAAAAATACCAAAGGGACTCTTTTTCAACTAGAAGGATAATAATCCTAGATGGAAGCATGGCAATGCAGATAGTAATGGATACCAAGAAAAGAATAACTTGACTGATTTACAAAACAATAATAAAAATAAATGCAGAGCTCCAAACATTTGAAGCAGGAAAGTAAATGGTATATTCTAATGACTTTTCAATAACCGAAAAAAAAAAAAAAACAGAGCTCTAATTTGTATTAGACTCCAATTAGTCAAGGATGTATATTTGTATATTGTAATCTCTAGGATAGGATAACTAATAAAGAATTAAAAAGCAGTGAAAAGTCAACAGAAGGGAAGAAATGGGATAGCAACTTTTTAAAAAACTTGAATGTGGGGATGGGGGTGTAGATCAGTGGCAGAGCACTTGCCTAGCACTTGTGAGGCACTGGGTTTGATCCTCAGCACCACATAAAAACAAATAATAAATAAAGTAAAGGTAAGAAGAAAAGATACAGAACTGTATTTTAAAAAAAACAAACTGTCCCACAGAAAAGCAAGATGGGAATACAAAAGGAAATGGATCGAGTGGATACAAATAAAAACAAATGGTAAAATGGAATATTTAAATCTAAACACATCATTCATTTAACCTGTGAAAAAACTAAGGAATGAGACAAATGATGAGTCACCAAGAATGAGGAAACCCAGGTAGAGAAAGAGCCGATGATGGCACGGTAGTGGGCAAATAGTAGAAAGAGGACTAAGACCTAAGGGGCAATTTTGGGGGACTGGGTGTTGAAAAGGGGAGGAGCTATATTAAAGGGGTCTTACCTGTCTGGGATAGCCATTCCAAACCTCCCAGAGGTCATATGCCCAAGGTTTCTGGAAAAAAAAAAAAAAAACAGGAAGCCAGGAGAGAAGAAATAAATTTGTCAGAGTCAAAGGCTAATTTCAACAGAAAACAGCTATCCCTGATATTTACTGGGGGCAAAGATACACTGCACAGGAAAACTCGACTTTGTATATTCTTATTGCTTCTGTTGTACACAGTTCTCCCTGTCTAGGTATTTATCCATATTCCTATATGACACCCCCACCAAATTCACTGCTTCTAATGAATCTGGGATCAGTAAATAGTGCTATCTCATTGAGGGAATTATTTTGAACAAGTGAATCTACTAAATTATTTCTGATTCAATTACTGTGTCTATAGCAATAAAAATATCTTGAGACATCCATACCAATAAAATATTTGAGCAAAGTCTTGAATTTCAAGAGAAAGCTCTAAATCTGGTTATCTAACTGGAGGTATTATATCCTAAAGGAATTCATAGGCAGAAACTTTAGAAATTAAAGGCAGATTCCAACCAAAGATATCAAAAAGGGAACTTACATCATAAAGAAATGCAATTCCAGCAACAGTAATCATTAAGTAAAATGCAAATCTCCAGCTGCCAAAAGAAAAAAAAAGTCTTTACTCCCTTATAAACATGATTGACATCTGAGAAGAAAAGGATTTGGTATGACAGAGTTTGGAAGAACATACATTCTGGAGTCAAAGAAATCTAAATTCATATATCCTGGCTCTGCCATTTATTATATATCTACAACCTTAGGTAAATCATTTCACCTCAGGAAGTCTTAACTTCCTCATCTGTATAATGGGAAGAACAAAACTTACCCCAAAATGTAAAATAAATTAAAGATAATTTACAAAAGTATTGATCATGGTTCTAGTATGAAGTAAGCAACAATACATATTAGCTACTTATTATTATGACTAGGCCAATTCTGGATACATAAAAAATAATGAATTGTCATCAACGTAGAGAGAAGCAATCTAATTAGCTTAATAACCTATTTTAGGGGCTGAGGTTGTGGCTCAGTGGTAGAGCTCTTGCCTAGGATGTGTGAAGCGTGGGTTTGATTCTCAGCACCACATAAAAATATAAATAAATAAAATAAAGTTTAAAAAGTAACCTGTTTTATTCCCATTTAATTCCTACTTGAAAAACTTGCATGTGGCCAGACTTTACTCTTTTTTCTTAAAATCAGAATTTGAAAAAAAAATAGTTTTCTCATGTATGGGGAAAGCTTTACATATTAAGAACTTAAAAGACATCAACTGATAGCAACATATGAATCTAAATTTAGATCCTGATTCAAATAAACAATCTGTAAAGAAAATTATAAGACAATGAAAGAAATCCAAACACTCATTAAATATCTGTTTGCAAATTAAAATTATTTTAGTATGATAGTGGTTTTTCACTTATGTTTAAAATAAAGAGTTCTTCCCTTTTAGAGATACACCATAACAGACTTAGTAGTTAAACCACACAGTGCCTGACATATTCTTAAAAAATTACCTGTGGCTGGGGAGAGTAGCCTGAGGAGGTATTTAGATAGCATAATATTGGCTTTGAGTTGATTGTTGAAGTTGGTGATTGGTAGTAGCAGTCATAGTTCATTATGTAGTCTTTCTACTTTTGTATATGTTTGCAACTTTCCAAAATAAACAAAAAGCTTATACTGGGGCTGGGGATGTGGCTTAAGCAGTAGCATGCTCGCCTGGCATGAACGGGGCTCTGGATTCTATCCTCAGCATCATGTAAAAAAAAAGATGTTGTGTCCACCGAAAACTAAAAAAAAAAAAATTAAAAAATTCTCTCTCTTTCTCTCTCTCTCTCTCTCTCTCTAAAAAAAAAAGCTTATACTAAAAGTTATGGCAGGGCTGGGGCTGGGGCTGAGCCGTAGAGTGCTCACCTCACATCACATATGTGAGGTCTGGGTTTGATTCTCAGCACCACATAAAAATAAATAAAATAAAATAAAGGTATTGTGTCCAACTACCACTAAAAAATAAATATTTTTTTAAAAGTTATGGCTATTTTATCTAATGATTGCTGAAGCAATAATAATACCAAAATAAATTTGAGTGAGGCCTTACAGTGTTTTCCTCAATATCCCTGTAAGACAGGTAGGAAATAGGGACATAAGCATATACTGATTTTGTAGATGAAAAATCAGTCTCATTATAGCCAGGCTACTTTCTCAGTTCATGTAAGAAATAATAAAGCTGAGGCTATAATCACAAGTCTTTGGACTCTGCATTTAGTAGTGTTTCCTGAACTTTATCATTGCCTCTGAGTTAGATCATAGTCTTTCTCCATAGCTTGTTTTTTTAAATATATATGTATATTTTAGTTGTAGTTGGACATGATACATTTATTTATTTATTTATTTATATGTGGTGCTGAGGATCTAACCCAGTGCCTCTAACAAGCTAGGCGAGTGCTCTACTGCTGAGCTCCAGCCCCAGCCCCTCATAGCTTGTTTTCATAGGAGAAAAAAAGTAGATTTCAATGCTCAGAAAGTTGAATCATAAAAATACTCAAAGGGCATTTTACAAAATGAGAGTTGAAACCTGTCTGCACTTGTCATCTTTGTGTTTGGCCTAGACAGCATTTCTTTGGCTCCCTGGGTTATCTTGTCCAGACAAGAATCAAAAAATAGATGATAAGGCCAGACAGCCCACAAATGCAGCCAAAAGTCTAGGTGGCAAATCTTTTGTATCTCAAACATTTATTGACATCTTGAGTCTGTGCCAGGCACTATGCCAAGCACATGTTATCACATTTTTATCAAGATTTTAACATTTATTTTAACAAGAATATGAAGTTGATACTATAATTAGCCACTTCTTGCAGACCATTGCTTGATTCTCACAACCCTAAAAAGTAGATAAGATAAATACTAAAGGAAACTGGTGCTGAGTGAGATCATGTAAGTCACCAAGGTTATTAAATAATAATAATCAGATGCAAGAGTGCAACCCAAGTTTCACAGTTTTCTGGACCAGTTCTACTCAGGTTTCATCACACCATACCTGAGGTTTTCAAAGTGTGCACCAGGGATCCCTGAGGTCAGAATATTTTTATAACACTAAAACAGTGTTTCCCCCTTTGGCTCTCATTCTCTCACAAGGCTGCAGTGGTAAATTCTAGAGGTTGCATGACATGTGATCATATTGTTGTTCTGAATGAAACTACACTGGTGAAAAGTGTGTTCATGCAGTCTCATATTTTATAAATGTCTGTTTTAATGTCTAATACAGTAAATGTCTGACTAATTAAGTTCTTGGGATTTTTAAGAGAACATGGAATCCTGGATGGAGAAGTTTGAGAACTACTGCACTTCATGGATGATAACATGAATAATGATGTACTTGCTGATGCAATTTTACATGGTTTATTTGGTTACTTCTTATTCCCAGGAGAGGCTTATATAAACATAATTGTGGGAGGGAAGGAAAAACCACTAGAAAAATTCAGAAATTGATCCATTAGGCAAAGCTGGTAATAGTAGGAGAAGAAGGAACTGCAGAGTGAAATCAGAGAGAAAATGGGCAGTGTGGATTTAGACCAATGGTGAAAGAAGCTGGTGAGGCCAGGTGGGGCAGGATGGGACTCTGTAGTGGGAGAGGTAGAATGGAGCAGGCAGTGTACCTGTGTGGTCAGGCAAGGGTGAGTTAACAGCCACCTGGAGAGTCCTCCCTCTGGCACTGGGTATTCTTTCTATAAACCTTGGGTACTTTGGAGTTGCTTCTTATTATTAGATGGAAATGCTTACTTTAAAAAGAAAGATGTCCAGGTAATATGGAATTTAAATTTTTTAAAGGACCCTCTGTGGACTAAAATCTTGAATGCTGTGGCATGGGACACAGGGGTTACCACTAAAGGAAATAATCATGGAAACAATTAACTGAGCTCAGGGTGCTCAGAGATTAATGTATTTAGACATTATGGAGAGCACCAACAGGATTTTCTGTCTGTTGGAGAGTAATTTGTAAGAGGTTAAAAATGTTAGGAAATACAGGTTTCCTGAGATTTCCAAAATGTCTGGGCTAGTACCTCAGGCACTGATTTCTGAGGTACATTCCAGAAATTAATAGAAAAATTAATAGAAAAATAGTAAAAATTAAACAGCTTGGCATTTTACCTTCATCTATTTACACAGTTCATAATCAACTTTCAACAGTTATCTGATAGAATAAATTTGTGATATTGCTAAATAAGATAAAGCTTAAATTTTACTTGTGGGTTCACTGTTTCCTGAACATATTAGATAATTTCCTGCTTTGCATCTTTGCTTTATGTGAAAATTCCATCCCCAAATCCTGCTTTCTTTTCTTATGGAAACTCAACCCATTCTTCAAGGTTCAGATAAAAAGGTTTTGTCTACTCTGAAAACCTGTTGTCTAATGCTGCTGATATGCTGACACCCCCCTCTGAAGTCCCAGAGTACATCTAAACGTGACCATGAACCTGCTGGTGTACAGTCCTGAATCGCTGGAGTGGAATAACAATAGGTATTATGCCATTATGGGTAATGGTCAGGTCTCCCCAGTCAGCTGGTTAGGGCTAGGGAACAGGCCTTACATGTTTACTTCCCTCATAAAATCTACACCGCTATACACTCTAGGATAGTACTCCATGCTGAGATCTTCAACATGAACCTCTGTATGACCTGACTGACTGGTTAAGGTAACTTGAAATTCCCTTCTCTAGCCTGAACTCTGTGAACATCTTCCAATGGAGAGCACAGCCCAAATGTTTCCAAATTTCTAAATGTTACTCTGTGTAGGGTATGCTCTGCTTGGTGAGAAGAAGGCAGGAGGTGGCAGGCGCAGTATGAGGCAGCAGAAATTATATCAGAATAGGAGAGAGAAGACTTGAACACAACAGCTCCTCAGACAGCTAGGTAACTTTGAGCCAGTTCCTTAAGCTAGATGGATGTGCAGTTTCTCATTTCTCAAACATAATAAGCCCCTGTTGCTGGGAGAATCAAACACACTTTCATAAACTGCGAGGCACTATAATGCATAAGAAATTTCCAGAGAATTTCACTGGAATATGATTCAGCTCAGAAACAGAGAATGAGTCCCAGCCTGGGCACTTTAAGATAAAAATCATCTGTTAGCAATAATGAATGAATGTCAGAAGGGAAAAAGGAGGATGCCATATGAGACCTGATCTACTATGCCCTTCTTTGTGGTGATGAGTTACAGATATCCTTTGTGTCAACCTGACATCAGTGGCAAAGCAGTAACTAATTTTTCAAAAGCTAAAAACCAGAGAGAAGCCAGTTAGAAATAGCAACGCCATGCACGGGAGTCACTGCAGGAAAGGCAGTATAAGCCTTTGACCAGAAAGAGGGTGTTTAGAGACACCCTGAAGAATGGATCTGTCCCTCTAGACACTGGCCAACTTACAGTTGGATTACAGACCAGGAATGTATAGAGAAATTAAATGAAGTCATTGAAGTTTTGCCACAGGCTCCAGTTATTTATTTGATTCTTAATTTGGCCAGTCATTTATTTTAACATCAAAATAAAATTACCTGGTAGAAGTCACTAGAAAATGTAAAGGCCTTAAGAAAGAAACAGGCAGTGTCAAATGTGGTAGCAGACACAAACCAACTAATATACATTCATCTGGATATAGAGAAGAGGAGATAGTACGAGCATTGATTGAGACCACCTTATGGGGCAGTTTCTGCCACCAAGAGAGTGACCCAAAGTGCTACAATATGAGGGGGGAAACACAGCAGAACTCAAAGGAAAGAAAAAATAAATCCAGTGGAGCCTCCCTGCCTGGAGACTATTCTAGGTAAACCATGCTTGAGCCCCAGCCCATCCTGACCCTCCTGCTAAGTCATCTGGGATCCAAGAGGCACAGGCTGTGCAATCCACAGGCAGGGCTGGGCTCATGAACTAAGTCAGACAGAAAGAGGTCCTCACAGTTAGTGTCCTGAGAAACACACTGGGATATGTTCTGAGACCTCCTTTCCTCCTATTATCATAGTGACTGGAAACAGGAGAAAAGCCTGTGACCTAGTACCAACCTCAGCTCTAGAAGAGACAACACCAAGTAAGACATATCTTACCTCTTATCTGTTTTTTTTTTTTTGGTATTTATTTTTCTAAGTATTTAGTGTCTCCTGTCTACCTTAGAGAATTCATAGCTGGTTCATTTCAGAGAGTAGGGAATGGAAGTACAGAAGGGAAAGGAGCAGGCATAACACTCTGACATAACAGAGCTGGTTTGAACCCTTCCTCCACTCCAATGTTAGTATCCTAAGAGGACTACTCTGCTCCACACAATTCTGCAGAACTGCAACAGCTTTGATCATCATTCTTACCAGGCTTCCTGAAATTTCTTCAACCTGCAAGGCCTCTCTTGATTCCGCCGACTCCTAAACCATCTTTCCACCTGGCGCTCCGTCAAGTTACACTTCTTTGCCAGTCCATAAATATCAGTCTGAAAAAAGATGAAACAAAACAATGAGTGATAAAGAACAGAATCAGATAGGCAGGCAGTTAAAAGACAGTGAGCTTGGGTTATAAAATCTTGTATATGAGGGATAAGAGACCTTCTGCCATGAGACCGTGAGCCAGGGAATTTATCTCTTTTGCTTATGGAATTACTCACACACACACATCAACAAAATAAAACAAACAACAGAGAGAATGTCAGTAGCCTAGCTGTTTTACTGAGAAAGACCAAATCTTCCTAAGTCGGTAGCAATCCACATGTTCAAGTTTCATTCGTGAGCTCATTCACTCAGCTAAAAGTTATTTAGACTTGCTAGGCACCAAATAGAGTAGCACAGTTTTAAATGTCAATCAAACCCAATATTCTGATTTTTCCTGTAGGAAAACTGAAGCCTTTTAAGCATTTTAGTGACTGTCCAAGAGCTAAAATTCATAGCAGAGTGTTGTCAGGGACTTAGATTAGTGTGCTGTTACTTTACATGATATAATAGTTTTAGAAGGTAATTTAAGAAAAACAGGTGCTGGTCATTTACTTTCACATTTAATCAGATATACAGCTCATTTCAAACTAATCTGATCTATTTCTAATTATTAAAATAATGATTGAGGGAGACTGGAAGATGGTGACGAATAGAGTGCATCACCCCCATGTACTCGTCACTGCGCAGGTGAATAAAGAGTTAGAACGGCCAAAAGCTATCTTGTTAGGAATTTCCAGCAAAATTGGGGTGCACCAAAACCTAGAGGAAGGATTTCCATCACCCAAGGATCGGTTACTGGGGCTCAATCGCGAGTGAATTGTGTGCCCGGAGATTCAGGCTGATTTATCAGTGGCCCGCCCCGCTGCTAGAGACTGTGGCACACCGAAAAACGGCGTGTCAGCAACGCAGAGGATGTGCAGATGCTGTGGGTTCCTGCTGGCTGTGCCCTCACTGTGCTTTGGGCTGAGTTCTGGGTTTGAGACGGGGAAGGAAGCGGTCCAGTTCTGTCCTCCACACCGAACAGCCCACCGAAGAAGCAAGTGGCCACCATCTTGGAGAGCTGACATCACCATCGCCAGTTTCCGACAGATCACAGCAAGTTCAGCGATAAAACAGGTGTGTGCCATTTAGCCCATCTCCCATACAGCGGGAAAATCGCATAAAATATCTCCCAGGCTTTCTGGGGGCGTGATGAACAGGGTGAGAGTGAACAGAGGCGTGGGGAAAGGTAAAGGCACCTGACCTCCAACTCCCCCCTCCCACCAATGGTGAAAACGAAACCTGTCTCGCCAGCTCTCGGAGGAGTGGCTATCGGAAGGAATCAAAACAATAGGGGCCGGTTCCCAATAGCTGCACTCCACATCCAGGAAACTGCAGGCCCAGAGTGTAGCTTGAATTTCCGAGAGGTATCACACTGGGGAAGGCCTGGCTGGCAGGAGAAGCGACGAGACTACAGACCAGGAATAAAACTAAGCTAACGGGTTTTGAGAGACACGGTGGGGGGGGGGTGAGGAGGGAGCAGCCTCACATGGATTGTTTCCTACAGCCAGAGGGCAAAATCTTGGCCCGGAAGGCACAGCACCACCTACTGGAAGCGAAGAAAATAGAAGCTTAACAGTGTATTTTTTTTCTTTCTTTTTTTAATTTTTTAATCTTAATTTTTTAAATTATTTTTTAATTGTAATTTTTATTTTACTGCATTTTTTTATCATTTCTTTTTCTTTTCTATTCTTTTCTCTTTCTTTCTTCTCTCCCTCTCTATTTCTTGATTTGCTTCCTTACCTTTTCCCCATCTTTCCTCTTAAGCATGACCACCCAGATTACGTATAACTTACTAAATGCAAATAGATGAATACTACAAATCAGTCTATAGTCCGCCTAAGCCCTTAACTACCCCCAAGTACTCCTGTCTATTCTCTTGTTAATATCTGCCTGCAGTTGAGCAACCCCCCAAAGAAGCTAACATATACTAACTTCCATACCATCAAATCACCCGACCTCAACATAAAATCCTAAGTTCAAACCTCAATTCTCTATATGCCATCAAAATCTGTAGGCCGTTAATGAAACTAATGAATTTATCTTAAATCACAATTAAATCCAACATCTCTAAACATTGTCTCCAAACACAAAGAAGAGATATTGGAACTATAAAAACCAAAACAAATTTAAAGGAGAAAACAGAAACACAGCAGACAAACAGAGTTGGAAAATAATGTGAGCACCAAGAAAAAAGAAGGGAAAAAAGGATTACAAACAATGCAGGACAACTTAAATTCACAGGAGAACCTAGAGGCATCAGAAAAATGGACAGAGAAAGAACTCAAGGCATACCTAACTCAGATGGAACGGAATCTTAGAGAAGACATTAGACACCAACTTCAAACAATGAAAGTATATTTTGAAAACGAATTACATAAGCAAATTCAAATGGCAAAAAAAAAACACCCAGGAGATAGAGATTTAAAAAAAAAAATCAAACAGTAATCCTAGAAATGCACGAAACCATAAACCAAATTAAAAACTCAAACGAGAATATTACAAATAGACTAGATCAAATAGAAGTCAGAACATCAGATAATGAAGACAAAGTTTATCAACTTGAAAAGAATATAGTCAACACAGAAAGAATGCTAAGAAATCACGAGCAATCCATCCAAGAGATATGGGATGTCATAAAAAAACCAAACTTGAGAGTCATTGGGATAGAAGAAGGTATAGAGGTTCAAACCAAAGGAATGAACAATCTATTGAATGAAATAATCTTAGAAAACTTCCCAGATATGAAAGATGGAATGGATTCCCAAATCCTGGAAGCCTACAGGACCCCAAACATACAAAACCATAATAGACCAACTCCAAGACACATAATTATGAGGATATCCAACATACAGAACAAGGAGAGAATATTAAAAGCTACAAGAGAAAGGAGGCAGATTACATTTAGGGGTAAACCAATTAGGTTAACGGCTGAATTTTCATCACAGACGTTGAAAGCGAGAAGATCCTGGAACAATGTATTTCAAACGCTGAAAAATAATGGATTCCAACCAAGAATACTGTATCTAGCAAAATTAAGCTTCAGATTTGACAATGAAATTAAAATATTTCATGATAAACAAAAGTTAAAAGAATTTGCAGCCAGAAAACCAGCACTGCAAGGCATTTTGAGCAAAACACTACAAGAAGAGGAATTGAAAAACAGTACCCAAAACTCACAGTGGGAGGTAACTCAGTAAAGGGAAGAAAAAAAATAACCAAAAAGCAAAAACTAGCCATATTAAAATAAATAAATAAGTAAGCATGACTGGAAGTACAAACCATATATCAATAGTAACCTTAAACGTTAATGGCTAAAATTCACCAATCAAGAGACATAGGCTAGTAACCTGGATTAAAAAAAGAAATCCAACAATATGCTGCCTTCAGGAGACTCATATGATAGGAAAAGACATACACAGGCTGAAGGTGAAAGGCTGGGAAAAATCATACCACTCACATGGTCCTTGGAAGCAAGCAGGTGTGGCCATACTCATATCGAATAAAACCAACTTCAAACCTAAGTCAATCAAAAGGGATAAAGAAGGACACTGTATACTGTTAAAAGGAACCATCCACCAACAAGACATAACAATTATCAATATNTGATGTGGGAGGGAAAGGGAGAGAAAAGGGAAATTGCATGGAAATGGAAGGAGACCCTCATTGTTATACAAAATTACATATAAGAGGTTGTGAGGGGAAAGGGAAAAAAAGAAAAAAATAAGGAAGAGAATTAAATTACAGCGGATGGGATAGAGAGAGAAGATGGGAGGGGAGGGGAGGGGGGATAGTAGAGGGTAGGAAAGGTAGCAGAATACAACAGTTACTAATGTGGCATTATGTAAAAATGTGGATGTGTAATCGATGTGATTCTGCAATCTGTATTTGGGGTAAAAATGGGAGTTCATAACCCACTTGAATCTAATGTATGAAATATGATATGTCAAGAGCTTTGTAATGTTTTGAACAACGAATAAAAAAAAATAAAATAAAATAATGATTGAAAAATATAATGACAGTTTATCCTCTGGAAAACACTAATCTATAGGCTATGATTTTAAATTAGAAACAATATGGATGACGAATTAGTTCAAAGGTTACAAACTCAGTGGTCAACTAGGGCCAAACAAAACAAATTATCAAGTGGGCCAGATCCATTTCATAATAAATAGGATTTTAACACAGGTATGTTTTATATGTTATACTTGGGGCAATAGTCTTTATTTCAGACAAATAAACATGTAATTTTTTGAAATTACAATAATTCCTAGAATTTTATCAATATAAGAAAAATTTTTTTCCTTTTTATTATACTGTGAAAAAATTAAAATTGCCTAAAACTGACCCTCAGTTTTGGCACTGAGGAAATGAGCAATAACTATGTGGATGCAGCAAATAGAAAAGCACATGTCACATCACTGTCTGATGATTCCAGAGACAAAGCAGTCAGAGGATGTTGATGTGAAACCAATGTGTTTTAAAAATGTGGATCAATACCCAGAGGAAAGGTTTTTGTCTGTTTGTTTGGGTACTGGGGATTAAACCGAGGGTCACTCAATCATTGAGCAACATCCCCGGCCCTTTTTTATATTTTATTTAGAGACAGGGTCTCACTGAATTGCTTAGGGCCTCATTAAATTGCTGAGGCTGCATTTGAACTTGTGATCCTTCAGCCTCTAACCTATTGGGATTATAAGTATGCACCACCATACCCAGCCCCCAGAGATAAATTAAAGCCAGTAGCAGTGAACACTGTGAGGCCATACAAAGCCTGACTGCAGGCCAGATGGCTGAATACCCAGCAGTCTGTAACCAGCCAGATAGCTTTTGCTGTATCATCTCATAGGATTCATCGAATCATTCAGGGCACAGAACAACAGCAGATAAAGTCATCAGAAGCTACCACACTGAAGGCCTGGAAGAGGACTAATTATAGCTTAATATCCCTACCAAACTTAATAATCTTACCTTAATATCCCTACCTAACTTAACTTGATCTGAAGAGAGGGAAAGAAAAACGAAACAAAAACAGGATACAGCCCATATTAGTCTGTTTCCTGTAAAGTACACCCTCTAATCTTTTTTAGGTCAAGGGTTGGCTTATTGCTGTTTGTTTTATTCTTCTGAGGAAATAGAATAGGCAACTATTCATTAGTGCCTACTACTTCTGGGCATTGTGCTAGATGTTGGAGATCTAAATGAATGAGACTTCCATGGGCCTCCTCACAAAGTATGATAAGGATGTCAGATGATATCACAAGGAATTATAATAAAATAGTATGAGTGCTGAGATAGAGAAAGATCAGGGTACATGGGACTTTACTCCATGTAGGCAGTTCCTGGAAGTCTCCCTTCAGCTAAGCCCTTAAAAGTGCCCCAAGGAAAAGATGAGGAAGCCAGTGTCCTGCAGAGGAACCCACATGTGTGGTCATGGACAGATGAGAGCAGGGAAGCCTTGAGAAATGTAGTCTCCTAGAAGGGGAGGAACAACTGAGAAGAGGGTAGAAGGATGTAGCTAGGGTCACTTAGGAGGACTTCACCTGGAATTTACCAGATTATAGGCTGCTTGTGTTTTAAAGTCTCCCTCTTATAGTGTGTAAAGAATAAATGAGCAGGACGGAGACTGGAGGTGGAGATGAAGTTCATGCTGCCCTCCTAGGCCTCTGCTCTTCACAGTAAGGGTCTAACAACCGAGGCTGGACAATATTGAAAGTATGGGGGCAGTAGAACCTGGTGGGAAGGGCAGCAAGGTGAAAATAGAGGACCCTGTCCTCTTGCCCCCTAGCAGCACAGTCTCCAGCTCTACATTCTGTCTTGGGAAAAATGGCATAGTAATGAGGCCATATGCTTCCAGCCTCCCAGGAACAGCCTCCTAGGATCAAGGGATGGGAATAGGCTATGTCAAGGATCGAGTGCTGTGTCAGTGATAGAGATTTTTATGGCCAAACACAGAAAGGAGAGCATGGACTGAAAATTATTTAAGAAAAAAGTATTATTTCCTTCTAAAATAATTTGAAAACATTATTGATCCCCAAGACAGATGATATAATTCAAATCCTATTACGTGGTCCATAATAGGACACATTCTCAAATGCTGCTATTCTGTATTCTATGTGTTCTGAGAGTGAAAGCGCTCTGGGTCTAACTTTACTGTTTTAAACATTTCACTCATTCATTCAAAAATAATCTCTCCTTACTAGTGTCAGGCACTATTCTAGGCATTGGAGATCTAGCATTGAGCAAAAAAACCTTAAGTTCTCACTTTCATTCTGGAATTTCCCCAGATCTTAGAACAATCCAACTTTGTTATTATCCCACCACTTCCATGAATATCTGTTTAATGTATGAATCTAAAAGATAATAATTGTATATGATTTGAAGGCTTTTCATTTCTTGTTTTTGAGTAGAGATGAACCTAATTAGAAGTCAGTCTTAACAATACTGGCCTCATGCATGACAATATTATTGGGTGAGAAATCTTGCAAGCAAAAGTTTCTAGAAGTATTTAATTAATACATGAAACAAGCAATTATTGAACATGTATATGCACAGAAAATTGGGCAAGATGTTATTGGAATGGAAACAAGCACAATTAAGTGATCAGCAATATGCCCTTGGTATAATTTGAGTTGAAAGACATGTTTTAAAATGCTTCTGTAGAAATCAGTAAATGATAAATACAAAATTAATGGTATGGACTACAAATAATAAACAATGACCTTTACTGAGCATCCACTATGCGCCACACACTATTCTAAGCCCTTGTGTGCATTAATTCCGTCCTAGAAGAACCTTACGACAGAAACATTATCATCATGCTCAATTCAAAATGGAGAAAACTGAGGCACAGAGAGCGAAACTAATCTGCCTATCGTGGCACACAAGGTCTGCAACAAAACTGGACTCTGGTCTGCTCAAAGCCTGTCCTCGCAATCATGCTTTCAGCTTCTCTGTTACATATTACTATGAACATGGTAATGACTAGAGAGTGGAGGGAAAGCATCACAGGCAGAGCCTTGAGGAGACGTAGTGTGGCCCCAAGGAAGAGCAATGAATGGGGCCAGGTTCCTGGCTGATTGCTTGTGGTAGATTCACCCAGATTCTTTGAATCTCATGTCTCACCTGTAAAATAAACTGCACTAGGTGAGGCTTTTGCTCTAAAAATGTTTGAATCCATGGATGAATCAATCTAGCCAATGGGAACTCATTGACCCAGGAACTGGCTCCTTGACCCAGGAACTGGCTTTAGGTCAGTCTTCAAGTACCACATTTTTTAAGCTCTCTTCCAGATTTGTTCCAGATCAGTTCTGATCATGTTTTTACTAAGGAAAAGGCTAGATAATAAGTTCCATTGTCACTATATTTGATCAATGGCAAAAAAATCGATCTGTTGGTCAGAGATGTTGGTCTCTTCCAAATCCTTCTCCAAACATATCTGATCAAGCCCCAACATACCTTTCTATGCAGGGAGCTGAGCAGAGCAACAAGAGAAATAGCTGTAGTAGATATAAATGAATTCATAGGATTGAGGACCCTCAGAGAATCTATCTGTCCTAAAATGCTGTTAGCATATACTCAACTTTAAAAATGACTTATGAAAGCTGTCTGCATTAATCATGGAGGGTGTGCCACTTTATTTATTTTTTTTTTGTGGTACTAGGCCTCAGGTATGCTGACCAAGCACTCTATAACTGAGCTACACCCCCAGTCCAAGGGTGTGCTATATTTGTAGAAGTTCCATTTCATATGTCATTTTAACTATGGAAATATAATGAAAATGTAGTGAACAATAGACTAACCTGGATACTATTTATTACAGCTATTAATTAATTAAACATTTCAGAGCCAGGCATAGCAGTGCATGTAATTCCAGTGGCTCAGGAGGCTGAGGCAGGAGGATCCAGAGTTCAAAGCCAGCCTCAGCAAAAGCAAGGCACTAAGCAACTTAGTGAGAATCTGTCTCTAAATAAAATACAAAATAGGTCTGGGGATGTAGCTTAGTGCCCCTAAGTTCAAACTCTAGTAACAAAATAATAATAAAAATAAAGATAAAAATTTCAGTGATATATAAAAATTCATTACACATCAACACTTGAGAAGGAAACCTTGTAGCAGGCACAGTGGTGGGCACCTATAATCCCAGTGACTCAGGAAGCTGAGGCAGGAGGATCACAGGTTTGAGGCTAGTCTCAGCAATTTAGTAAGACCCTGTCTCAAAAGAAAAAATACAAAGGGCAGGAAAGTAGCTCAGAGGTAAAGCATCCCTGCATTCAATCTCTAGTATAAACAACAACAACAAAAACACTGTATTGTGAAGAGAACTATGACTTTCTTGAAAATTCATCTCTAGAGATAAGCAGCAGCACAGCATATTTTTAAGTATGTCAAGGCCTTGCACAAAATAAAAGCACTACTCATGACCCCATGGACACTTTCATTATGTATGGCATGTGTCTTCATGGTGCCACAATCATCAAAAGTGTCCAATAGGGCTTCTTTGCTCTGATGATTCTCTTTCTCGATAAGAATACTTTGTATGTATTTCCATTAAAAATTAAATTTACTATTAAAAATTAAACTGTGCTCTTTACATCCAACTCATGGTACTGACTGTTAATTCTCAACACTATGGTTGACAACATAGTTTAACTATTAACATTTGATATTTTAGATTGTAATATGTATTTGTAATTTGATATTATCCTTGGGATGCTGTATAAACTGTCAACAGAGCAAAGAAATAATCCAAATGAATCAAATCCTTTGCTGATCAGCTGGAAGAGGTATCTTGCACAAACAAGGTAAACCATGAATGATGAACCACTAAGAAAGGAGATCTTTAAATCCACAAGCAAAGAATATGTACTTACTTGTGATGGTTGCCTTGTGGAATGCTTGAAAAAGTTCTCTAAGGTGGTATTTGGTGTAATTTTTTTAACTTCCTTTTGAATGCCAAATGTTTTTGCTAGAGGTGTAGCAACAAACCTACAAAAATATGAAAAGAAATTAAGCTCAATATCTCAGAATGAATCCACAACAATACCAGAAAACTAGAGCTGTAACTTCAGATGCTCAGGGAAAAATCCATCATTTGCTTGTGTTGTGCTATAGTTTGGATGCTGAATGTCTCCCAAAGATCCATGTGTTACTTTGGTTCTCAGGTGGCACTACTGGGAGGTACTGTGGATTTCTAAGAGGCAGGACCTGGTGGGAGGTTCTTAGATAATTGGGAATATGCTCTTTTGCTTCCTGATTCATGAGGTAAGCAGTTTGCTCCACAATTTCTATTTGATTCTTTGTTATAATTTATATTTTCTTACTTTACTGACATTGTTGATTTGATAACATATTGTTCTCATACTTTCATTTAGTTCCTTTTTAACTCATCTGCATTTATTACTCTTTAAAGCAGAATATTGACTTGGGTACTAAACATTTCCATTCACAAGCCTTACTGACTTTCTGATTGAACTGCTTTGTAACACTCCTAGGGAGGGTTAAGTTTTGTTCCTCTCAATAATTTTATTTGGAAAACAAGCCCTGGAGAGGCCAGCCAGTTGTTTCAGTTTAACATACCTGGTTCTAGAGCACTAGTATATGCACAATGGCATAGAAAGTTTAAAAAGTGGAATCTAACGAGATGAAACTCAAGCCATTTTAACAAATATTTTTCTTTTAAACATAGAGGTCTATCTTGGAGCACTTTAGGAACAAAAGATTTGGTCTGGTCTACTAGGGATACAAGTTGGTAGTGAACACTTTAGACCACAAAGTTAATGATAGGTTACATGTTTTAGAACATCTCAACCTGTTAAAAAATAAGCCAATGTGAAACTAGAAAAAGCATTACTAGCTCTGCGTTAGTGCCTAAAGCATCACAGTATCACTTAAAAGTATAAAGAAATCTTATCTTCCCTCAAGTAGTTATTGTCGTGCCATACAGACTGTTTGATAAATGTTAATTAAAAACAAAGAACAAAAAAATCCTTGAAAACATCAGGAATGAAGGTGAAGTAGGGGACACATGTATGAGTGGTTCTTCAGAAGCTTAGTCTACTTCTTCCATGCGCCATGTGTCATCGTCTCCTTCCAAGCAAGCATCTCTTCCGTTTTACAGCAGCTCTGGTGTCATCAGCAGTGGAGTCACCCTCATCAATACCTAGACCAAATTTTATCATCCTGTAGATCCTGTTAGCATGGGTCTTGGGATCTTCCAAACTGAAACCAGAAGACAGGAGTGCAGTTTCATACAGCAAGATGACCAGATCTCTCACAGACTTATTCTTATCAGCCTCTGCCTTTTGCCTTAAGGTCTCAATGATAGAGTGGTCAGGGTTTATCTCCAGATGTTTCTTCACTGCCATGTAGCCCACTGTAAAGTTGTCTCTCAGAGCATGAGATTTCATGATTCTTTCCATGTTTGCTGTCTAGCCATACATGCTTATGATGATACAGCATGGGAGGTAACCAATCAGTTTGACACACCACTTTTTCAACCTTTTTCTCCAAGATGTCCTTCATGAACTTGCAGAGGTTTTCAAACTTTGTCTTTTTCTCTTCCTGTTTCTTCTTCTCTTTTTCATCCTCTGGAAGCTCCAAGCCCTTTTTTGTGATGGACACTAAAATCTTCCCCTTAAATTCATTCAGCTGTTGAACACAGTACACATAGATGGGCTTGATCATATAGATCACTTCCAAACTATGTTTCTGAAAATGCTCCACAAAGACAGAGTTAGCTACCTAGTCCCTGGTCTCACCTGTGATATAGTAGATGTGTTTCTGGTTTTCCTTCATTCTGGTGCAATAGTCCTTGAGAGAAACTATCTCATCCCCAGAAGCAGATATGTAGTATCATAACAGCTCTGAATACTTCTATCAATTTTGAGAGTCTTCATGTATTCCAAACTTTACATTTTTAGAAAACTACTCACAGAATTTTTTTAAATATTTTTAGTTGTAAATGGACACAATACCTTTATTTTGTTTATTTAGCTTTTCTTTCTTTCTTTCTTTCTTTTTTTTTTTAATGTGGTGCTGGGGACCCAGTGCCTCAAATGTGCTAAGCAAGCAGTCTACCACTGAGCCACAACCCCAGCCAGATCATAGGATTTTTTGTAGTTCTCTTTATCTTCTCCAGTTCAATGAACAGTTCTAAGCATTTTTTAACCAAATTCTTTCTGATGACTTTGAAAATTTGGCTCTGTTGCAACATTTCATGGAAAATATTTAGAGGAAGATCCTCGGAGTCCACCACTCCTTTAATGAAGTTCAGATATTCAGGGATTAGCGTCTCACAGTTATCCATGATGAAAACCCTGCATACACACAACTTAATGTTGTTGTTGGGTGTTTGAGAGACTCCCCACTGAGGTTAAGTTTCCATCTCACGAGAACATCACGGAATTCCTTACCCCTCCCCCTCCTCTCTGAAGGGCGCCAAGCCCAAGAGTGCCAAATTCAAAAGTTTTCTTGACCAATCCCCATAGGACACAGTGTCCGCTGGCTGTTCCTGAGTCTCCCTACCAATCAGCACCTGCTACCTCACCTAGGCAACCCTTCTTAAGCTGAAGCTTACAAGTTCACGCTCTCTGCCCTCTTCCTCTTCTTTCTCTCCTCTCTGCTTTCTCTCTGCTCACCTCCTCTCCTCTCTGCTCTCTGCCTCTCCTTTTCTTCCCTTTTGGGCAGCCCTACAATAAAATCTCTTGTTTGAATCTCGTCTCAGGTGAGTCACTTGCCTTTCAGTTGTTCTTTTTCTTTCTGTTTTCAAAGAGGTCAAAAGGAGCACATCTTGGGACAAAAAGAAGAGCCCTGAATTCCAACTGTCCTTCAGTGGAAAAATGCTTCACTGCCAAGTGATCTCCCCAATTGGTCAAACTTTCATACTCTTCATTAGTGATACTGTCAGGATTTCTGTCCAAACAGGCTTTGTTTTGTTGAGTTCTTCATGATCAATGTACTTCTCCTTAATCTTTTTATTCTTCTTCTTGTCACCATCCTTCTATTCTTCTTCTTCATCAGAACCAACATCTTCATCTTTAGGTTTGTCATCAGGCTCCATTTCTTCTTTTTCTTTTCCTCCTCTGTATCTTCTTTTCTTCAGCCTCATCATCACCGACTTCTTCATCACGTTCCTTCTCCACAAAGAGAGTAATGGGGATAGCCAATAAGCTGGGACTGCTTCTTCACAATCTCCCTTATTCTTCTCTCCTCCAAGTACTGAGTTTGGTCTTCTTTCAGTTGCTGGGTAACCTTTGTCCCATGACCCATTGGTTCCCCTGTCTCAGCCCTGAGAGTGAAGGAGCTTCCGATGGGAATCCCAGGGATACTGCTCATCATCTTTGTATTTGATGATCACAGTCACTTTCTCAGCAACCAAATATGCAGAATAAAAACTGACACCAAACTGGCCAATCATGGAGATGTCTGCGCCAGCCTGCAAAGCCTCCATGAATGCTTTGGTCCCAAACTTGATGATAGTACCAAAGTTATTGATCAAGTCAGCCTTGATCATTCCAATTCCAGTATCCATGATCATGAGGGGTTGGTCTCGTTTGTTTGGAATGAGATTAATGTGTAGCTCCTTCCCAGAGTCTATCTTACTGGGATTGGTCAACCTTTCATATCTGATTTTGTCCAGGATGTCTGAGGCTTTGTAAATCAGCTCCCACAAGAAGATAGATCTCTTTGTTTGAGTAGAAAATGTTGATGATCAATGATATCAACTGAGCAATCTCTACCTGAAGGCAAAGGTCTCCACCTCCTCCTCCTCCTCCACATGCTGGTCTTGGGTCTGGGTCTTCTCCGGCATCTTGGCTGGTGATGTCATGAGCTCCACGGTATAGTAACACCAGGACACTGAAGCAATTCTCCTTTAATTCTTAAGTATGTTTTTTTCTAAAATTTTGAACATGTTTAAAATAGCTGATTTAAAGTCTTTGTCTAATAAGTCCAACATGTAGGCTTTCTCAGGGACACTACATTTTCTATATGTAGGACATAAATAAATAAATTTTTTATTTCCTCATGTGACTCCTAAGGTTTTGTTGGAAATTGGATGTTAAATACTGTAAAGTCACTACTCTGGAAATCAGACTGCCCTCCCTTCTCAGAATTTTTTGATTGTTTATTTTTATTTGCTGTCGTTTAGTTACTTTTTAAAAACTAAACTGTGAACTCTGTATTCTTTGTCATGTGTGGGCACTGAAGTCTCAATTAGGCTAGCTTAGGAGTCAGTTAATGATTAGACAAAGATTTCCTTAATGCCTAGAAACATTAAGTGGCTGTGTGCGTGTTGGGGCACACCTTCAGCATTCAGCAGGGCATATAACTATGCCCTAGCCTATGCTCACTATTTACACAGAACCTAAAGGTCATTCAGAGGTGAGAGTTAGGGCTTTCCCAGGTTTTCCCCAAGTCATGGGCATGTCCAAATCATAACACTTAAAAGTGGCCTTCTGGATTGTCAAAAATATTGCCGTCCCTTATGGACACTTCATTTCTCAGCTTTTCATGTTAAGCTTTTTCACTAGACTATAATTTGCTCTGATTATTATCAATTGTGTCACAAAGGTATGAAACTAATCAATTGCCACAGATTATTTTAGATTAACATCCCCAAAGAAAAGGCCTTTTCACTGGGTGAACTCTGAGTCAGGTCTAATAGGGACAGCCTTCTTAGAAGTGTCATCCAGGGAGCTACCAGGCAGGTCAGATAGTGAAAATTCCCTAGTAAGATGCTTTGAAGGAGCTCCAACTCTGTTCTGTTCCCCTCACTGGCTTTTTTAATGAAGTATTTGCTCAAATCTTTTGCCCATATTTAAAATCAAGATACAATTATTGAGTTATAAGATTTCTTCATATATACTGAAATTAAGTCCTTTATAAGATATATGTTTTACATATGATTTCTCCCCATCTGTGGCTTGCCTTTACATTCTATTTACATTGTCTTTTTCTAAAAAAAAATAATTATTATCCAGGCATGGTGATGCATACTGTAATCCCAGTTATTTGGGAAGCTGAAGTATGAGGATCACAAGTTTGAGGCCAGCCTGGGAAACTTAGTGAGACTTTGCCTCAACCCAAAATAAAAAGGACATGGAATATAGCTCAGAGGCAGAGCGCTTGCCTAGCATGCATGAGAACCTGGGTTCAATTCCCAGTATCATGAAAAATAAATAGTTAAATAATAATTATTAAGGCATTCTTATATATCATATAATTAAACCCTTTCAAGTATATAAATTAATGACTTTATAGTAAATTTACTAAATTATACATTACCATGAATCATTTTTAGAGTATTCCCATCACCCCAATATGATCCCTCATGCATGTTTACTGTTCCTGGTTTCTTCTTGAACCTGCCCTCGGAAACCACTTATTTATTTTATATCCTTAGAGCTTTGCCTTTTCTGGATATTTGGTATAAGTGGAATCATATAATATATGATCACTTGTGTCAGGCTTCTTTCATTGCTTGGCAGTTCATCTATGCCATAGCACTTATTTGTAGCTCATTCCTTGTTATTGCTGACAAATAACCCAAGGTATGGAAACACACTTGTAGTGTCTTTTAAAGAACAAACATTTTTAGCTTTTTCTTAAGAAAAACAAATGCATATATATAAGCTTATCTTCTTTCTTTTTATTTTTAGTTGTAGATGGACACAATGCCTTTATTTAATTTATTTATTTTTATGTGGTGCTGAGGCCCAGTGCCTCACACGTGCTAGGCAAGTGCTCTACCACTGAACTACAACCCCAGTCCCTAGCTAAGACTATTCTTATACTTAGATGTTCTTAACAGCTTCATTTGTGATAGCCCCCAAAGTCTAAACACAAATTTATATCAATTAATTAAAGCATAAATAAATTGTAGAATGGTATATCCATATATTGAAGCTAGTCAACAATAACAAAGAATCATTGATACGACAACATGAAAAAAATTGCAAAAGCATTGTTAAATGGAAGAATTCAGATACAAACAACTATAATCTGATTCCCTTTATAGGAAATCCTATAAAATGCAAAATTACAGCGACAGAAAGCAGATCAGTGATTATCAGGGGACAGTAAGGGATTAACTGAATAAGAGGTAAAGGGAAGTTTTAGGCTGATGGAAATCTACACCATAATCATGGTGATGGCTGCATGATTGTATTTATTGGTCAAAATTCACTAAATTTTGGATGAACTATATGTGAATAAAACCTTGATAAGCTGATATAAAATAATGGGATATCTCTAAAGTTCCTTCAGTTCTGATAAAAGTTTAGTTTCTACCAGGTTTATTCTTTTCTAGTACTTATTTAGGAGAGTTTCTGTGTTTAATTAAATTCAAGACATTTAAGTTAGGAATGATCATTTAACCCTTTATTCATTTTTTAATATCCATGGGAGTTGAATGAAAAAAATCTCATAAGATAATGGGATAAAGTGTATAAATCTGTTCAACTTCCAGATGGACTAAGGTCCTTTGGAAATGGCCCATGAATTTCAGAGACATATAAAAACAAGCTAATTATGCACCAGATGTACACAGAAATGTGGATAGAGTATAAAACACTGTGCTGAATTTTTTTACAAAAGAATAAGGTCTTAGTGCCATTCCATTTATGTCAACTAACCACACATGCATGTAAAGCACATGTTTTCCTTGGTCACACAAATAAAGGACCATCAGATGCATTGGAACACAGCAGGGAGAATAGGAGTATGGAATGAAATGAAAAGGCAATTAAGGAAAAAGCAATTTAAATCAGTCAAAAGAACTCTTATCCAGAGAAATATCAATGTGTTATGTCTCTGAGATTTGAAGAATATTTTTAATTAATTCCCCTTTGGCATAAAAGTGCCCCCCCTCCAAAAAAATCAACTCAGAGAAACTAAGATATCCTTAAAATTAACTAAATCTCAAAAAATTTATTTGACAGGATTTTGGAAAAATAATAAAATTGGCTCATTTTTCCAACCTATTAGTTGAAATTTTTTATTGGTGAAAACACCCATTGTTTTTACTAGTAAAATAACAAATATGAATGGTTTCATATGGTAGTGTTCTCAATCACTCAATCTCAGTGCTCTCTCTTCAGATATTAGAAATGAAAAAATTTGGAGGGACAGAATTAAATTTATGCCATCAGGGAATGAAACCAATTTCAAAGCCAAATGAAGTAGAGATTTCTTTCTAGAAGATCATTTGAGAGATAAGTATAACAAGCTATAATACTGATATGAGAATCAAAGATATATAAAATCATCAGTTTAAACAAGAAAGAGAAATATGGTCCTCTTTATCAGTCTTAAGAAGAGAAATAGCATTTTTAATAGAACAGAGAAAGTATATAAATACAGTAATCTAATTCAGTTCTAGCCTTTCTTTTCAAATAAATATAGAAAATCAATCATCTGCCAAGTGTGGTGGCACATACTTACAATCCCAGTGGCTGAGGAGGCTGAGGCAGGAGAAACACAGTACAGAGCCAGCCTTAGCAATTTAGTGAGGCCCTAGGTAATTTAGCAAGACCCTGACCCAAAATAAAAAATAAAAAGGTCTGGGGATGTGGCTCAGTGATAAAGTGCCGTGGGTTCAATCCCCAGTACCAAAATAAATAAATAAATGGGGGGGGGGAATCAATCAATCAATCACCTTACATTAGTATAGATAAATAAGAACAGGTACTTGATTAAAAATCTGTTTCAAAAAGGGAGAGTAGAATGAAGCACATAGTAACTACTAGATAAGCTGAATTTATGCTAAAAGGGAAATTTTAAGTCTTAGCTCTAGTAGGGAATTCAGAGATTAACTTGCCTAAACTTTCATTTTATTGATATGGTAGGATAAAAGCCAGAGTAAGGAAAATGAGTGATATACTTCTTTCATGTAAATGATTCCAACTTAGGTTATTTAGCAGGAAATGAGTCCCTTAAGTTCTGTAGTATTGCAGAACTGAGACTGTAAAGATACCCCATTCCGACATCAGTCAGCCCCTCTTTGTCTAACACTAGTCTTCCAGCAGCCAAAAGCTTAGCAATCCAAGATTTCTCCCTTTATTTTCAATATTCTTTTATATAATAAAAGAAAGGCAGCACTAGGCAAATATTAAGTATGGCAAATTTAAATATTTCCATAAACAGATAAAGTAGCCTATTGGCATAAGATTGACTCCAGTCCCTAAGGATTCAGAGGCTCTATGAGCAGGGTTGTTCAGAGTTCCATATATGAGAACAAAATATCTGAAGCAATGCAAGTCTCAGATAGCACTCGATTCTAATGTGCCAATTTTGATACTATTTCCATTTTACACAGCCAGTAACAACCATTCTTATGTTCCTATAAATTACTATAGATGACTTACTCCACTTCCCCTATTCTTCTTTAAAGAATGAAGGACATTCTGTACCATCATGACCTTATAGTGCTGAGTGAAAATAGTAGAGGTGGGCAATCTATATCTTACACAATCAAGTACAAGAAAAAGGTGACCTTTGATCTTCTCACCTCTGCTTGGACTTACAGGGCCATAATTTACTCAGAGACAATGGGTTTATCCTCTAAGTGTTGAACTCTCAGTAGTTCAGATCTTTAAATCACACTTTGAACACATAAAATAATGCATAGAAGACAAGTAGTTGGAAACTACTAGTCTTGACTATATATATATATGCCAAAAACTAAAACTTGCAAAAAAAAAAAAAAAAAAGGAAATCCTAAATACAAAACAAATGTCAGTCACTTTCAAATTATCTAATTTTTTTTTGTTGTTGTTGTTCCTTTCTTACCAGTTCTGTCTCTCCACTTTTACTTTTCTGGGAAGGAATATTACTTCTTGATATTAAATGGCTCTTGGCTAGGAATAAAGGACAAAAATGAGCCAGCCATATCAAAACCCTTGGTCACTTCAAACAGTGAGAAGATTTAGGAAGTATAGTCTAGGACAAAAGAAGATTTCTTGTGACAAATATATAATAGAATATGCTGAAACAATGTCAAATTTATAAATTTAAGACAGTTCAAAAAATTTCACATATTTTGCAGTCATCTATTTAAAAATATGTCTTCTTGGTTCCCCAAAGATATTCATTTACTCTCTTCTGCTATCAGTAGTATTTCATTGTGAAAGTCCAAGAAGTAGGAAAACAGAAAACCAAAGCCAACACCAACTTAAACCTGGTATAGTAGCTGTGAGTTCTGGTCCTAGATGTACTCCTTACTTACCTGTGCGAGCCCCAACAAGCTACTCTTTTCTCACTTCCTCACCTGAAGACTGAGATCATCACTTATGATTTTTTATACCTCTTAAACTATAAGTTCCTGTCAAATGCAAGGTGTAAGCAATATTGTATTTATGATGTAAATGGATTAATCTGTTATAAATGATAATAGAAGTCTTGAAACAAATGTACTTATACTTTAGAATGTGAGGTCTCTCTCTCCCACGTTAAATGTTTCTTCCTTCTATTGCACTAAAAGGGACATATAGGATTGGTGGAATGGCACATAATTTTCTGTAATGTCACAGAATGGAAAAAGCTAATGGTGAGTTATTAGAAGTTAAATTCACAAGGAGATAGAAAAGAAGATACAAATTACTCTTAATCCCTTGAGAAGAAAAAACAATGGTCCTAGGAATTTCTTCCTGATTGTTCTTGGAGTAGCCAAGACCAAAACATAACAAGTTGGTCCTCCACAGCTGTGCTGTTTTAGCAACCGAAATAATTTTCTAGCTCACTGTCCTTATCAAACTCTAAAAAATGAAGCTGCCCACTGAAAAGTAGGAAAATCTGAGATGGAGATAAGTAATAGATTCCAACTGCCAAATTCAAAGATCACCAGATACATGCAAGAAAAAACAAATCAAAACAAGTATTTCAGATTAGTAAAGAGTAATTCTCTATTTTAAGCCCAGGGGCAAATGCTACTTTATTTGTTTACACATTTTTTGACAAATCCAACTATCTGTGCAAAAAGTAGAATTAACAGCTAAAAAGGAAGTACATTTCAAATGTGCTCTGCCAAGGGTACTCAGCTCAGGGGCTTTCTGTTCCAATAGCAACAGCATGTCATTGACCAAAGTGAAGTTGTATTTGAAAAAAAAAAAAAAAAAGCATTTGGCAAGTCTATGAAATAGAGTTGGTCAAACTAATTCTCAAGATAAGGACCCTACAAATGGTTATAACATATGATCTGTATTTTAGTTAATCTCAGACAACAAGATCACTATCAGAGTTTGTCTTAGGTGTTTTTTAGCTCTTGAGATACAAGTATGCAACGGGTGGGTCCTGAAATAACCCAATCAACAAATGGGCCAAGGACCTGAACAGACACTTCTCAAAGGAAGACATACAATCAATCAACAAGTACATGAAAAAATGCTCACCATCTCTAGCAGTCAGAGAAATGCAAATCAAAACCACCCTAATATACCATCTCACTCCAGTAAGATTGGCAGCCATTCTGAAGTCAAACAACAACAAGTGCTGGTGAGGATGTGGGGAAAAGGGTACTCTTGTACACTGCTGGTGGGACTGCAAATTGGTGCGGCCAATTTGGAAAGCAGTATGGAGATTTCTTGGAAAGCTGGGAATGGAGCCACCATTTGACCCAGCTATTCCCCTTCTTGGTCTATTCCCTAAAGACCTAAAAAGAGCATGCTACAGGGACACTGCTACATCGATGTTCATAGCAGCACAATTCACAATAGCAAGACTGTGGAACCAACCTAGATGCCCTTCAATAGACGAATGGATAAAAAAAATGTGGCATTTATACACAATGGAGTATTACTCTGCATTAAAAAATGACAAAATCATAGAATTTGCAGGGAAATGGATGGCATTAGAGCAGATTATGCTAAGTGAAGCTAGCCAATCCCTAAAAAACAAATGCCAAATGTCTTCTTTGATATAAGGAGAGTAACTAAGATCAGAGTAGGGACGAAGAGCATGAGAAGAAGATTAACATTAAACAGAGATGAGAGGTGGGAGGGAAAGGGAGAGAAAAGGGAAATTGCATGGAAATGGAGGGAGACCCTCACTGTTATACAAAATTACATATAAGAGGTTGTGAGGGGAATGGGAAAATAAACAAGGAGAGAAATGAATTACAGTAGATGGGGTAGAGAGAGAAGATGGGAGGGGAGGGGAGGGGGGATAGTTGAGGATAGGAAAGGTAGCAGAATACAACAGTCACTAATATGGCATTATGTAAAAATGTGGATGTGTAATCGATGTGATTCTGCAATCTGTATTTGGGGTAAAAATGGGAGTTCATAACCCACTTGAATCTAATGTATGAAATATGATATGTCAAGAGCTCTGTAATGTTTTGAACAACCAATAAAAAAAAGAGATACAAGTATTATTTTTGTTGCAAATAAATTAATGTACTAATAACAGTTTTTTGAAACAGAGACAACTACAGAGATTAGAAATGGACATTTATCTCTTCTTATCAGAACACAAGTACAAGTTTAATTAAAAGTTTAGAAGAGGGCTGGGGATGTGGCTCAAGTGGTAACACGCACGCCTGGCATGCATGGGGTGCTGGGTTCGATCCCCAGCACCACACAAAAATAAAATAAAGATGTTGTGTCCACTGAAAACTGAAAAATAAATATTTAAAAATTCTCTCTCTTAAGAAAAAAATTTTAGAAGAAATATCTATTTAAATTAAATCAACAAAAAGAAAAAGATTACTACTTTCTGAGAAAGTAAATTGATTTTTTTCTTTGATTTCCTTATAATTTAAGATGAAGTGCAGCTATAAAACCTTTAAATAAATCTTTAAAATAAGTGATACTATGCAGCAATATGTGGTTTAGTCTTTAATAAGCCATTTCTGTTATTTTACTGGCATTTTACAATGACAGCTCATCTCTGAGTCACAGACTGTTCTTATCTTGTCTCTCTGGGAAAGTACATGTATTGTCAGAAATCCCCACTCAGTGGAAGATAAACTGGGTTCATATGTCATTGATACTAATAAACTCTGGGATCTTTAACCTTTTATTAGTATTACTATTAACATGTATTAATTGTATAAATCAATGGGATTCACTGTGATATTTCCATACATGCTTACAATGTGTGATGATCACATCCATTCACTCTTAACCTATCTTGATCTCACACAGTGGTATCCACATTCCTCAGTTTTTCTTGGTCAGCCTCTAAGTTTTGTTTGGTGTGTACCTGACGGCACAAACTCCCTCTAAGAGTCTTCAGCCCATAAGTGGCAATCTCCAAATAAGAGATTCATTAAGGACCTCACCAAATCTAATACTTTATTATCTAGGGTTGGAGCAAGGAAGAGGAATGAAGGGAAGATACAAGTGCTACTTACTTTTCAAAGAAATGTCTGATGATCAGCAAAAGAAAAGCATATGGGATTGTCATATACAAATGAGAAGGTTTGACAAAGACGAGTCCATCATGATCTTCAAGATCTGACCACTGTATCGTTGGAGGAAGCCAGAACCGTTCCAGCCAGAACCATTCCTTAAATGTCTGAAACATTCTGCACAAGTAAAAGGAATACATTAGACTGCCAAATCAACACTTAAGACAACATTGAGCACCTTCACTCAACATATCCAAACCAGACTAATTTTGAAAATAAAGCAAAAATGGAATATTACTACTATATCATCATCATTATCATCATCAACATCATCATCATCATCATCATCACAGTACTGGGAATCTATCCAGGGGCACTTTATCACTGAGCTACATCACTAGCCCTTTTATTTTAATTTTTTTATTTTTTGTAGTTGTAGATGGACAGCATGCCTTTATTTTATTTGTTTCATTTTTATTTAGTGCTAAGGATTGAACCCAGTGCCTCACACATGGTAGGCAAGCGCTCTGCCTCTGAGCTACAACCCTAGCCCCTATTTTTTATTTTGAGACAGAGTTTCACTAAGTTGCCAGGCTGGTCTCCAACTTGCAATCCTCCTGCCTCAGCCTCCTCAGCCTCCTCAGTCTCTATGTTTACAGGTGTGCACCACTGTACCCAGCCTGGATTATTATTACTTAATGGGCTTCATGACCCCTCACTGCATTATACAAGAATTAATCTTTTAATACTCACAGAACAATTTGGCTATGGCATGGAAGTTTAACATACTACAGTCACTTTGAGTAGCACACATGAGAATATTATGGGTATGTATTTTCCTGTTATATGCACCTAAGATATTAAATTTTTTTAATTTTAGATTTTCTATGACTTCAAATGCCAAAAGTCAAGCACCTGAAAGCTCCAAGTATGTATAAGTCTTCACTTATACCCTAAAAAATTTCCTAGAAGAAATATTACAAGGAATTCAAATTAGCACATGTCATCAACTATTTATGGAGACTATTACTTATGAAGGACTATGCTAGGCACTGAGGTCACAAAGATGAATAAGACAAGGTTCCTGCCTTGAGGACTGAAAAGCCTTGCAAGCAAGACAGACATTAACAGGCGACTACAACATACTTTTTTTAGGTACAATAAAAATAGTATTTACAAGGGTAACCCAGGGTGCTACAGGAAGAAAATGGTGGGCACTGAACCCGGCCAGGCCATGTCATGGAAAGATAACTGAAACAGATGGTCCTTGAGATGTCCTGAATAAGAAGAGGAAATAAACCAAAAAAATATGAAAGCTAGGAATGAGGGAGTAGAATACTTAAGAGAAAGAACTATGATCAAGTACAGAATAACATAGAATTAGATTCTGTAGAAAAAAAATTGTGGTTTTCCTCTGTTCTCACACCAAAACAGTCAACACAGAAGACTTCTGTGACCCCAGAAGGCAGAGACGCTTCTCCTACCAGCAAGCAAGCAGCTCTGCAGCAGTGGGCCTTACTGTTTGTCCTCCAATTAAATTCTATTTTGAAATTACCTACCTGAAGATAATGTCAGACCTCATAGCTTGAGAACTTAGTCCCAAGACTGTCATCCTGCACCCACTGTAGATGCCAACCTGAAAACCCAGGGTGTTTTATGTGTGCTTCTGGCAACTGGCTATACATGGTGATTCTCACAACCCCCTCCTTGGGTTCCATTAATTTGCCAGAGAGGCTCACAGGACTCAGGAAACACATATGTACATTTCCTGGTTTATTATCAAGGATGCTGATCTAGATGCTTTGGGCAGGGCAATGGGAAGGTATGCAGAGCTTCCATGCCCTGTCTGGATGTACCACCCTCCAGAAAGTTCCACATATTCAGTGTCTGGAGGCTCTCCAAACCCCATCCTTTTTGGGGTTTTATGGAGACTTCATTACATAGGCATAAAGGAGTAGATCACTGGCCTCTAGTGATGGATTTAACCATCACTCTCCACCTTCCCTGAAGGTTGTGGGGGGTAGGCTCTTTCCTGGGCCCATCCCATCCTGAGGCTGCCCTCAGTGAACTCATTAGCATACAAAAAGATACTAACACTTCAGAGACTCCAAGATATTTTAGGAATATGCCAGGAAATGGGGTTGAAGACCAGATATAAAATTCACAATATCCCTTCAAAGTTTTAATCTCATTGTTTAGGATGTGACCATTTTGATCTTGGCTTATAATGCTTATGTAGGGGTTACCACTATAAATATGTGCAAACAGTGAATCAAGATGTGTTAAAAGCCATTATAACTGTAACACACAACAGCCAAAAAATATTTAAAAGGAGATGAAAGAAGACAAAAGTTGAGGACAGCCCCCTGGAAAATGTAGTTCAAACCGAGAATAAATCAATAAATAAATTATTCACTCTTCCCTCATGTGCTGTCACCAAACATCAATTATTGTAGCTTTGAGAGTGTCAAGAACTCCTTCTTTTACATCATACACAAAAATTAACTAGAAATGAAGCAAGACCTAAATATAAAGTCTTAAGTTATAAATATCTTAGAAGAAAAATACAGGAATAAATCTCAGCGACCTTGGCTTAGGCAAAGCATTCTTCCATATGACACAAAAACCTAAGCAACAAATAAAAAATAGATCATGCCATCAAAATTGAAACTTTTTCATTTCAATGAACATCATCAAGAAAATAAAAAGACAACCCACAGGATGGGAGGAAATAGTTGAAAAGCACACAACTGATAAGGCATTTGTATTTAAAATACATAATCCTTACAAATCAATAATAAGGAGACAAGTACCAATTTAAAAGTAGGCAAAGGATCTGAACTGACATTTCACCAAAAAGGATACACAAATGGCCAATAAGCACAAGGAGGAATGCTCAGCATTACTAGTCACAGGAGAAATGCAAATCAAGACTGCACCCAAAGACACCCTTCACATTCACTAGAGGTTGTAATGAAAAGATAACAAGTGTTGGTGGGATATGCAGAAACTGGAACACTCAGACACTGCTGATAGGAATGTAAAATGGTGCTGCTGCTCCTGTGGAAAACTGCCCGGCAGTTCCTGGAGATATTAAATATACAGTTACTATATGACCTAGCAATTCTATTGCTAGTACTACTCAAGAAAATTGAAAGGATTAATGTTACAAGTTGTATTATTCTTGAAAATTTTATGCTGGCAACAAGCTGGGCACCGTGGCACATGCCTGTCATCACAGTGGCCGGGGAGACTGAGGCAGGAGGATTGCAAGTGCAAAGTCAGCCTCAGAAATTTGGTGAGGCCCTAAGCAACTTAGTGAGACCATATCTCAAAATAAAAAGAGCTGGGGATGTGGCTCAGTGGTTAAGTGCCCCCTGAGCTCCATCCCTGGTACCATTCAAGAAAGAGAGAGTCCAGAAACAAAAGGCTATAGATTGTATATTATGTTGTATGTGAAATGTTTAGAATAGGAAAATCCATAAAGATAGAAAGTAGGTTAGAAGTAGATTAGATATTCCCAAGGATGGGTGAGAGGGGTGTGATTGGAAGGGAATGGGAGGTGACTTTATAATAGAATTAGAAGCTGCTTTTGGTAGAAACACTGACTCTTCATTTGGGCCTGCAGATACCCAATGGGTAACTAAAAGCAGGATAAAGCTTGGCATCTCTGCCTTCATTTTGTATCTGTCTCCTTTATTACCTTAATGTTTGGATCATATTTCCACTCAATTTTGTACATTGGCATATCTTGATGAATCATTTGTTTATCTAAAGCTGGTAATCCACACCTTCAAAGCTCAAGAAAACCAAGATAAGAGTATTTTCAAGATTTGCAGGTGAGATAGGAATTTGGGAATTAAGGAAAAGATACTGAGTCTCAAAGGAAGTGCCTGTAAACCACTGAAGTGCAGAAAGCACCACAAACAATTGCCACTCCTGAGCAACATGCCCTTGGTCCATACCCTTGAACTGCATCCTTGACCCAAATCCTTGCAACATGAGGGCAGTGCACAACACAGGTAAAACTAGCAGGAATTATATAATTCTACCCTGGGTCTATTTCAAATCCAGCCCCTAGCACCAGTCATCTATAAATATTAACACCAAGGGATTGTGGTGTCTTCCTCTACAGAGAGCCCACATTTGCCTTTGAGTGTGTATTCCTTGCTTACCCTAAAGGCATTTCTGTCCCAGTCTTTGAATATGTATCTACTTTCCTAAATAAACCTGTCTATCCCTTTGGCTTGTGCTGTATTTTTTTGTCACATATTGCCAAGAACTCCACTGGTCCTGAGTCAAGGTCCTCTTCTCTCTGGGAACTCCTTGTACCTTTCTTCAGAGATATGTTTTCTCCCATGACCCAGAGACATTCAACTTACAGCTTTTATAATGCACACTCGAAGAGTGATGTACACCTAGATATCTCCAGCCATTGCCCTACACCTTTCAGGAATAGCAGAACCTTGAAGGCAAATCAACCCAGGAAGAGACTGCCCTCCAAGCAAGAACAATCACCTCATGATGAGCCAGGAATTTAGGGATACACAGAGAACACCCAATTTCAAAAGAGAAATGCCCATAAATCTTGGGAACACAGAAACAACTCCTGAGCAACCCACTCTGTGTTACCTCCCTGCCTTGTTCTTATCTGCAGTTTCCTGATTGGCTAATGAAAAAGCAAACCTGCAGGACAATCACAAGATATCTGGAGGAAACACTCCTGTAGGGAGCGTGTGCATTAAAGACTTTGGTGAGTGAGAAACAACCCTAGCCTCATTACAACAGTAAGATGCATACCACCCTGGATGGAGATTGAAGACGCTAGCCAGACATGTGATGTATCATGATTAGAACATAAAAGGACAATGTGCAAGCACAAGGAAAAACTGGCATGAACTTGCATAACTCTGTCCTGACTCAACCTCTAGTTCAGCCCCCTCTAGTTACTGTTCTCTTCCAGGATCACAGGTGTGAGAGGTAAGCATCCTGAACAGGAAGTGGAGATTGTCCCCTCAGGCAATGACTTCTCCAGAGCCACCTTGCAGAACTAGAACTGATATAACAATCAACCAGACCACCATTTGACCAATTATGCATGCCTCTCATCCTTTGCCCCAATGCTTCCTCTATTTAAACCTAAAGCTCATGTAAGTACCCCAAAAGCAGGGCTGAGACGTTTGATCTCAGATGTTGTGCCTTCCCAAAGTAGCCATATTGATTAGAGTTCCTACTGACTTTTCACCACTACATTTGCCATTTGGATTGGGGGTGAGTGGCCAGATCTGATTTGTTGGGACCCAGCGTCCAGCCTCTGGCCTAGGACTCTGGTAACAGCTTGTGAGAAGGTATATCATTTATTTTAGGGGTTATGAAAATATTCAAAAATTGTGTGGTATTGGTGGCATGACTCCATGAATATAAGACATTGATTTGCACACTTTAAATAATGTGTAGTTTGTGAATTACATGTCAAAAAGAAAACAAAATGTCAACACACCTTCTTCTCAGCTTTATTACTTTTTAACCTTTTCCCCCCTTTAAATCCATGTAGCATCCTGAACTTCATGCTAGAACTCCCTATTATTTCATTCACTGGGCTTAAGTTTTACCTCCCAAATTCATCCAAGTCAAGCCTGTATCTACAAACCCCAAAATAAATAACTGAAAGAAAGACTACATTCAGATTCAGACTTCAGCAAGATTTTAAAGTATTTCTGCAGGGGAAAACATTGTATGCCTTAAAAAGCAAAAACAAGGGCTGGGGTTGTAGTTTGGTGAGAGTGCTTACCTAGCATTCATGAGGTCCCGGGTTCAATCTCTAACACCACAAAACAAAACAAAACAAAAACTCCCCTGAAAAATGAGCTCTCCCAGATGATAGAATAAGTGTCCCCTAGACCTCCATAAGTCAACATGTTAGTTCTAGGCTTGGGCTTGAATAATACAGGTTGTGTCCCTCCAGTCAGCCTCTCTACCACCTCCTCCTCCCAACCTGTTTTTTCCCCTCAAGATGAGATCAGAGGCTAAACAGAGAAATGAAGTTAAAAGACAGGGAACAGGTGCTCTCTTCTGATCTTCCATGCCATTTCAATCTATTACCAGGAAACAAAACATATTCTCTTGATCCCTTGATAACTGCTCCTAATGCCACTGTCTGTGCTAATCCATAACTACCTCTGGCATTCTTTATAGTCGCCTTTCTCTGACCCTAATTTATAGGAGAGGCCACTTTGGAGGTAGCTCAGCACCCCGCCCCCATAGAAGAGGGAAAATCACTACTATGTGTGAGTTGGTGCAATGCTCTGCCCACCATGAAACCACAAGCACAGTTCTCTACCCACTTCCATCACAGTGGGCTTAGGCACCCCAAATTGGATGCTTTTCTTGGGACTTTGGATTCAGAGAAGTTAATGCCACCCAACAGCAGCACATGGTATCCTGACCAGGCTGCTGCTGTTACTGCTGAAAAGATAGTTGCTTCTGAGCTTCTTGACTTTCTGAATTGCTTTGGTTTCCACTGTTGTCCTTGTCTGGTACACTAGCTCTCCTTCATTTGCGTCACCTCCATTAAAGTCCTTTTTTAACATGCTAAGAAATAAGAGGATTCTGTTGCCTACAGCTAAGATCCCTGACTGACACACCTGGTATCTTCCACAAACTCCTTTGGTAGAACTGGTAGTTCCAATTCAGTAGTCCAAACCTTAAATTTAGCAGAGGTGCCTGTTCTTAAGATTTCCTTCTAAAGCTTACGTAGAAAAGCAGAATTCCCTTGCATAGCCAAGGACCAGAAGGCAGACTTATTAGACATTATCCACTATCCCTCTATTTAGCCTCTGGTATCATCTTGCAAACGATGGACATTCATTTGTCCCTTTACCTTCTTCCTTTCTCTTCCACTTTTACCTCTGCTTTGCCTAAGTTTCAAATATTACAGTGGCACTCACAGCCACTGAATAATGTTTGGGTTTCTTGTTTGTTTGGTTGATTTGTTGTTGTTTCTTTACTTTTTCTTTCCCTTTTCCCCATGTAAACAGGAGCTGGCTTAAAAAAAAAAAAAAAAGAGGCTGCTGGCTTCCCTCATACAGCTTTAAAAAGATGCTTGCTAATGACATAACATCATACCTATCCAGTAAGAAAAATGATAAGTTTATACTGGGATGTTTCACCAATACAAGATAGAAAGAACAACTACAAAATATTGAAATGGAGAGACATCTGGGTTTTAAAACTCCTCAAATTACTACTCCGAAAAATGTCCTAAGCATTTGAAGCAATGCAATGTTTCTATCATTTAGGGATCCTAACTTTCACCTTTTGGTCAGTCTGAAAAGCTCACTGACTCTAATGATAAACTCTTAGCCCATCTGTCAGCTTTATTCATTTGGCTTACCTCTAGGCTTTTCTGACAATTGAAAAATAAACTGTTAGAGCTAGGCACCTAAAGTCCCAGCTATTTGGAAAGACCAAGCTGAGAACACTTGAGGCCAAGACAGTCTGAGCAACATAGCAAGACCCTGTCTCAAAATAAATAGATAAATAAATAAACTCTTCAGCATCTCTGCTCGGTATTTTCTTGGAAGCAAATGTATTTATTTACTCTTTAGTTATTCCCAGTTCCTTCATTTTTTTTTCCTTTTCAGCTACCCAGTTCCTTTTTCTCATCTGTTGAGCACTTTCTGATTACTACAATTTTTATTGATGTAAAAAAATTGAATTGATATAAAAAATATGAAGCTATTTTTTTAAAAAATAAGAAATATTTTAAGAAACGTATGTGCAGTTTTTTTTCTTACTCTGGGGAAGTATTTGTAATGGAGGGGGCATCTCAGCCCAGCTGTGCTTTCCTACCTGCTAATGCTTTAGAAGTTTCAGTAATTAACATTCTTTTTATTATTTTTATTGCAGTACTGGGGATAGAACCAGGGTCTCATGTATGCTACACAAGTGCTCTACCACTGAGCCACACCCCTGCTGCAGAACTTTTAAAACCTATTTTCAAATCCAGCTGCCAAAAATCCACAGGAAGACAGCCTAACCGAGGCAAGAGTTTATGGCTTATTAGTATCTGACCTCAAAGCTATAGAACCCAATAGGGTGAGCCATTTCCTCTGACCGACACCATTAAATTTGACCCCAGAACTGAAGAAATAAAACCATCTGGAAAAAAAAATATCTAGGCCACAAATTTATCACTATTTGAAGCAACTTTTTTGTAAATTACTCAAAAAATGACACTACAACTATTGTGGAAGTAAAAACTCCATGTCAGGCTAAGGCATCAGACAGCTTCTGGGGACATCCATCCAATCCCTTCTGTGAGTGCCATATTAGCTTTGAAGGTGCCTTTTATAGGACATGGGTCTTGATAGAGGAGTGACAAGAAAATACCTCTACAGAAGAAAATCTCTCTCAGATAGAAGACAATAACAAGGAATAGGAAGGTGGGAGGCAAATCACAATGAAGTAAAGATGAATTTTTGAGGGATGAAGTAAAAGAAAGATATTCTTGAATCAACATTCACAATCTCTGAATATTACTATGGCTGGAGGAGGTGAGAATGGGTGACAGCTTTGGGGACTAGGTGACTAGGTAGGTTATAGCTGGCCCAGAGTTCTCTGATGAAGAGAAACTCAGCTCCATTAGAGTTAGGACCTTGTCCATCTTGGTCACTATGTTCTACCAAGAGCTGGCCACACAATAACTATTTGTTGCATGAATAGACAGGAGGCTTACTGATAACTGGAGTCTATTTTGGAACAATAAGGAGTGATACCATACTTAAAAATGACATTTAACTTTATCTACAAACAGTTTCATTTTTGTTAGCTTTAAAATAATTCTTAAAATTTGGTACTAGGGTCAGGTAAACATGATTATCTACATTGAGTCTGTTTGTGTTTTCTTTGGAACTAACTATACAAACCCAGCCAAAAATACTGGTTATGTGTTTAAGACAAGACAAAGGAAAACATTAGCAGCTACTTGCTTCCTGTGAACAGTATCAAGAACAGGGCCAACTACAAATTCCAATTCTAAAAGCATCTAAAATTGTACCATTTCAAATTAATGAGACAATGCAAAATGATAGAACAACTTAACCCCAAAGGATATTTATTGTGACTAAATTAGTGAATTAAAATCCTATAAATGCCTGGGCTGGCAGCTGTAAGAAAACTGAGGAGAAAATGGAAAAGAAAAAAAAAATTCCTATACTTACTATTGAGAAATTAATTTTAAAACACAATTTTAAGGAATTCTCTCATACTAAAATTTACAGTTATATCAATTTAAAGCTGAAGTAATTCAGAATAGATTTAGAGATTAAAAAAGAAAAGTTCAAAAAATTTATAACAAAAATGTGGTATCACCTCAAAGATGTCATTGAAGGGTGTCATAATGTCCCCAAGTATTCATTTATCCTGCCTTTGAGTTATAGACCCCACCCTCCACACCAGGGATTGAACTCAGGGGCACTCGACCACTGAGCCACATTCCCAGCCCTATTTTGTTTTTTATTTAGAGATAGAGTCTCACTGAGTTGCTTAGCCTCTTGCTTTTGCTGAGGCTGGCTCTGAATTCACAATCCTCCTGCATCAGCCTCCCAAGCTGCTGGGATTACTAGCACGCACCTCCGCACTGGGCTCCCACACCTCAGTTTTACCTGGGCACATAACTGCCCTGCATGTGAGGCAACATTTCCCAGTCTCCCTGTGGCTAGATGTGGCAAGCCACAGGACATAGGAGTATAACTGAGGTGGGTAATCTCCTTAAAGACCAAGCTGCAGGTTCTGGTTCTTCTCTTCCTGCTTGATATCTGGAAATGAAGATGACAGGGCAGAAGCAATCTATGCAGCCAATTGGTTCATCAGTCCTGGCCCATTTGTATCTGGACACTCCCATACAAGAGAAATGAACCTCTGTCTTACTTGAGTCATTGAATTACAAATTCTCTTTGTTATAACAGCATACACTTTAACTCTAATTAATACTTAGGGAAAGGTGTAAAGGAGACATAAGCAAGAACTACACATGGTATTGCTTCCAGGTAGATTATAAAATCTGTAGACTTTTACTTATCAAAAAATATTATTATAAGAATAAAAACAGCAAGCTGCAGACTGTGAGAAAATCTTTTAAATATTTGCAACACAAAGAACTGGTGCCAAGAATATGTATCTTTACATATAAAGATATATAACTTAGTAAAACATAAATCAAGGGACCTCTTCTATAAGAAGTCTATCAGGGACCAAGGTTTCCACTAATATTCTGCCTAGTGAGGAGTAAGTAGTTAAGTATTTGCTCCACCTATAAGGCTTCTGGTATGGAGCTTGTGCTAGTTATCAATTTAATGCCTCTTAGGGACAAACTCACTATTTGGCCTGTTCTGGGAAAATGTACTGAATCCTTTTACATACTTTCTTGTTGCCAACTGGCTCCAAAGCTTTGTCAGTAGAGGGTAGTGAAGAAACATTTTAGTTCCTAGTTGTGGAAAGCTCACAATGAAGGGCTCCAGTGCCCCCAGCAGCCTGCAGAGTCCAATCCCTCATTTGAAGGTTTTTTGGCGCAGGGCCTCAGTGAAAACAAACAGCCCTCCCCAGAACCCTAGAGGACAACTTTATGGCAAGTTCCAGAGGGCTGGTCTCCAGCAAGTTCTGCTGGTACCAGAAAGACTCTGCATCTCAGGGCTGGAAAGCCTCTTCTTTGGGTGCTCACTATCCCAGGGGTTGTGCCCGCTTCCTACATCTGCTATTCTTATATTCTTTAGAGTTCTTCTCACTGGCCATGCCCTGGTTATTCCAATCCTGATTGGGCCCAGTCTTCCTTAATGGGAAAGCCAGCCATCTTTATGTGCTTACTCTAATACTAGAAGACTGAGGGTTTCTTGAGAAAGTTAAAAAGACCTCTGAAGCCCACAGGATCGGGGGAGCCCTCTCATTTTTCCTCCAATACTTTCTGTAGCATTTGCTTATAGATTAATGATGACTTGAAGTTTCATGAAGATTTAATTTCACCCTTCTTCTCCTGCTAATTCTAAAACTTAGAATGTATCGGCATTAGCCAGCTATCACTAGAAAGTGATATGAAGACAATAATTTTTATATTACTAAACACAGTTGGGATACTTTCCCAGCAAAGCTAGTAACCTCGTAAAATGCCAGGTAGGCACCTGGAATCTGTCTGGGGTCAATGTCCCTTTTATGACAGAGCTGTTCCCTACTGCTCTTTTCTTTCAGCCATACAATGAAACTTCACAGAAAGCCTTTCTATAGGTTGCTATCCATCAGCTCCTTCAGTCAGAGTTCCTGACTGCTACTGTGTGTAGGAGAAACTCTGCCCAGCAAAGGTTACTCCAGAGGCCTATTGTCCAAAATGACTTTGACTTGTCTGCTGGCCCTTCTTTCCCGGTCCCCCGCACACTCTCCTGAGATTCTTGTAGGATAGCCCTGGATGACAGTGCCTCTGCCTCCTTCTCCAGTCATCCTGTGTCACCCTTCTCCTCACTCTTGGATCTTGCAGCCACAACTGGATCTTCTTTCTGACCCTTGAGGACAAAGCCAGAGGTCCCTCTAGGCTTGCAGCAAGTCCATAGACTCTTCTCACATATCTTCACCCCACTCTCCTCCTGACCCCACAAGTCTCTAGTTTAGTGTCTAGAAAGTCTTCATCCAGGCTTTCTAAGACCTCCACTCCCCAACCAACACCCCAAAGCTAAATGAAGAACTCCTATGAGATACTGCTGTCATTCCCCACTCTTTTTCTTCATAATGTATCAAATTAAGATCCATGAAAGCAGAGACTACCCTGTAGGATTTGTTAGTATTCCTAATTTGGCATATAGAAGTACTAAATATATATCAGGGGAGGAGAATAACACATGGCCAAGTACATGAACTTCAGAGCCAGGTTGCCTGAGACTAAAGTCTGGCCCTGACAATTAACTAGTATGAGCTCTTGAATAACTAACTTCTCTCAGTTTCCCTATTCACCAAATGGAGCTGGCAATCATACCTGTAGGGTTATTAGGATGAGTCTGTATGTAAATACTTATAAACCATTTTATTACATGTCTGCTAAATGATAAATTGGAATAAAGCTATTAAATATCATGAAGTTGTTCTAAAGAAAGAAATTAAATGAATTTCAGGTCCTAAAATTCTGTAATTGACATCAATTAAATTAGAAGAAGTTATTTAAAGATAATATTTAGTGCTAACTATGACATAGTAAAGCTATTACATCCTTTTGGAAATTAGTGAATTTTAGGACTCACTAAAATGATTAGGCCTTCCTAGGAAGATACATAGAACCAGATGAAATTTTTCCTTTAAAAACCATAGTTAATATAATATACTAATAAATATAAATTTGATGTTAGTAATATTCATTTTTTTAAAAAATCAGTATAATTTACATTTTAAAATATTAATTCCAGGCAATAACATTAAGAGAATGTTTAAAATTATAAAATTTATCAACCTGAAAAATGATTGTGACATTAAAAAATAAAACATAAATTCAAGGTTATATTTATGAATGATCATATAATGGCACCTAGTATTATTATGTTATGCAATTTTTTACATATATGTATATGCATGTATAAAAGATAAAAACTAGAAAGAAACATCAAAAAATAATTGAGCTAAAATTCTGGTTCAAATTTGTAAAATAACTGTTAATGTTGATTCAATATTAAAAAATGTATAATTGTTTTCTTATTTAATGATTTAAATCAAGAAAAGCTAATTTTAAAAAACCAAGCATCTAGCCCAAACTTTTTAGACATGAAGAAACCGAGTCTCAAGGAAATAAAATTGCTTTATATCTTTATTTTATTTTTATGTGGTGCTGAGGATTGAACCCAAGGCCTCGCACTTGCTACACTAGCACTCTATTGCTGAGCCACAACTCCAGCTTCTTAAAATTGCTTTATTTAAGCAAACCAGTGTTTTTCCCACATAACCAGTTCCTCCTGATGGAAAAGTAATCATGTGATTTATTTCACATTAAAACCTTTAAGAGACTAATTTTTTAAGTAAATGTTTTTATACATAAAATTTAATGGCCGGGCTGGGGATATAGCTCAGTTGGTAAAGTGCTCGCTTCACGTGTATACACAGCCCTGGGTTCAATCCCCAGAACCACAAAAAAAAAAAAAAAAAAAAAAATTAATGGCCAGGTACAGTGGCACATGCCCATAATTTCAGTTACTCAGGAGGCTGAGGCAAGAGGATCGCAAGTTTCAAGTCAGCTTGAGCAATTTAGTGAGAACTTGTCTCAAAATAAAAAGCAAAAAAGGGCTGGGGGCATAGCTCACTGGTAGAGCTGCCTGGGTTCAATCCCCATTGCTGGTGGGGTGCGGAGGCTAATAACTTATTTGAATAAGGCAAGTTGGTTATTTTCATGAAAGTTTATCACAGCATTTTTACACATGTAATAGCTAACTATTTGGAATCTTGTATCTTAATAATTTCAAAGAAAATTCAAAGGCATTAGAAGGCAGGCTCTTAAGATCTACCTATAAACTGACTTTAGAGTCTGGAAGTCTAAAGACATGAAGTTACATGAGATAATTCCCCCCAAATGTTCTCCTTCCTAAAGCTTCTTCATCTCTGCCCTCCTCAGCAACTGGACAGAAACAGCCAAAGCCCTGCTCAGAATGGAGGAAGGTAAGTGTGCCAGGAAATTTCCTGGTAATATGGATAGAAACTTGCAGAAAAACAGGTACGACTACAACCAGAAGAATGTAAAGCAAAGTTACAGAACAGATAAGGTAGGATAATGTAAGTCTTAGGGTTCAAGGTTGACTGGGAGGGACTCCATGGGAAAGTTTCATAGAATTGACAGTTCTGCCTTCAAAAGCAGCACTTCCCCTCCCCACCATTTTTGGTTCTTCTTCTTTTTTTTTAAAATTTTCTGTTAATTTTAGGAAACTGAAATGTGAGTATCCTGGTAACTAGACAATAGTGTCCTGCCACAATGTTAAGAAATTTTAACCCAAACAACATCGTGTCAGCATTTTCTTTCCAATTGCTACTAAATACTTTGCTCCTCTCCAGTGGCTCTGTCCTTGCACGCTCTCCTCCCTTGCCCAGTGAGTCACATCTTGCTTCACAAGTTACCCTGTTATTAGTCTTAGGCACAAGTGAGTGGTCCAGGCAAAAGGGAGGGAGCTGGGAACCTGCTACTGGTGACTCACAAAAAGCCTGAGATGAGTCATCTGGTTCTGTCTCAGCTCTCCACTGAGAGACTGAAGGACTGGCTTAGTGTCTGCCATGACTTTCTGTGTGATACTCAAAGGGGCTTCCCTATCACTCCATCCTGTTAGAGAGTCCATCAGTAAGGCACCACACAAGTGGCAAGCTGGTAATTGAGTAACATGAAAAAATAAACCAACAATGAATACAGTGCTTCACACTCCAATTAGCTCACTTTCTTTCTCAGAGCCCACATGTTTAATAGATTTAAAACATAAATATGTTTTTTTTTAATCACTAAAGAAAATATGTGCAAAATCTTAAGAGAGAACTATGGTTCTGGAGTCAGGAAGCCCAGTTTGAGGACCAGCCCTGTCACTTAACAGCCAAGTGATCTTGGGCAACTCCATCTCTCTAAATTTTCGTTTGCTCACCTGTTAAATGGGGTTAATTCCACCTCCCACAAAGACAAATTATAGGATTAAGGGAGATTAACTATAAAGACATACCTGAGCACAGTAAAGTGCTGTATAAATGTATATAGCGATCTTAAGCTTATTATCTCAAACTATTGAATACAGAAAAGAATCAGCTGTAAGTCTGGTTTAAATAATAAGATAAATACTAAGTTTAACAAGATTCCTCAGAGAGAATGTTGGGGGACACCCTCTGCTTTCTCACAGCCCTCCCCTACCACATTCTCATCATCTCTCTCACAATAGGAATAGATCACTGGTTTTATATACTTACTTCAGTAAGGCAAGTCTACCTAAAAGCAAAAAAACACAGGGGACAAATCTTGGAGAGGCAAAATTGCAGAGAGTCATGTGATTCCTTGCTTTCCAGTGATGGGGCTGACCTTGGTATGGAAAGGATGCCCAGACTTGCCGCAACCCCAACACACTGGGTAGAATTTCCAGAGCAGAACACATGGAAACCCAAGACCTAGTCGCCTATTAATTAGGGTTTGTGAATCTGATTGCTATACTCAATCCTTTCCAGCAACATGACAAATGATGTTTTCTAAGTTTTGAGTTTCTCATCTGTAAGACAGGTATGGTGGTATTCAGTTTGAAAGGTTTAGGTTAGGATCAAACAAGGCACCTGTACAGATCACTTTAGTGTAATGCCTGGCATACAACAAGTGCTTAATAAGCTTTATTAGTGTTAGGACTGTGGTCACCATGTACATTTTTTCATCAATGGCACTGTGGCCTTTGATGTCACGGTGGCCATCCATCATCCTTGATTTCTTACAATACCCTGTTCAATGTTTAGGTCACCCAGAGCAGGTGCCAATGGGGGAGCAGTTCTTCTGAGAAAGGAGTGCCACTTGACAGGCTAAATCACTTCCTCAGTGACATCAGGATTCTTACATCATGGATCCATCTTGGGCAAGGTAACCAAAGGCATCATTTTACGAAAGACAGAAGGACCTAGGGAAGGGTGTGAGGCCACACCTCAATCAAGCAGGAATCTGGAACATGTTTTACCCACAGATATGGGGCAAGTTGGATTACTTTTAGGGAAGAACTGAGGTTACTAAGGTACACTGATGAAGCAAGCCCCAATTTTAATATTTTAAAATATATGTTTATATGACATTTAAAGGCAGAGTTTCCTGTTGTACAGCCTGCCACCCCCACAGAATGAAGCACCCCTTGGAAAAGAACACAATGACAAAGGTTCTAGTAATCTCCAAATGAGGGCAGGTTCAGTGGGTGTGACCACTTAGGGAGAGGGCAGGAAATGGAAAAGAGGCACAGAAAAATAACCTGGGCAACATGGTCTCAACTGCTTTCTTCTGGGACTCTAAAATCATTAGAACAATAAAAAGCAAGATTTCCTTCTGCTCAAAGATCACTGGCATTGGGCTGGAGGATTGGGCATTCATTGGAATAGTCATAGTTTTCTCCCTTCAACAAACAGGGACAAGTCATTCACTTTTCTTCCTTGGCAAGGGCAGTGGCCACCTCTATCAATGGCTATCAGCTCTTGCTATTTATTTACAAAAGAAAATAAATTAGAAGGTCAAAACTGGAAAACATCTAGTCACTCCTGTCTACCTCCCATGTGATGCAAGAATCCTCTTAAAGAAAAAAAAAAAGATAACACTCAGTTTTTAAGTAGACAGAAAGAGGGAGGGGAGACATATAAATAATAATGGTTTTAGGTTTCTTTGCAAAATCTGAATGTAGGGAATTTATTTGATTTACTCAATATACTTCTTTGGATTGATGATTAAATCTATGGCCTTAAATTTAGACATCTTTTGCCTGCAAAGGTGCTGAACAGAAAAAAGTCCTGGGCATACTGTTGAAAACCTGTTGGCTATGAGGGTAATCTGGCTCTGACATCTGTCACCTCATTGATCCCTAGGGTTGAAAATGTAGTTATTATTTAAAAATAATAATTTCCCTGGGTTTCTAGGTTTTTCAAATATATATATTTTTTCCCAAAAAGGGTATCCTTAAATTTTATCACTATGCATTAATATATTTTCTAATTCATCTCTCTGATGGCTGCCTATTAATGAAAATCAGCTAGTATTAATGAGAGAAAATGGTGTGCTAACATGCATAGGCTCCTAGCTCAACACAATATCCAGCTCCCTTTCCCTGGGGGAATCAGTCAAACATGTGACAATGTGATTTTCTAATATTCCTTCATTGATCCTGATTGGGGAACTATTGGTTCCTATGATTTCTTCTTACACTTTCTTCTTGGGCTGGGGGTATTGGTTAGTGATAGAACATGTTCTTATCACATGTAAGGACCTGGATTCCATTTCTAGCACCAGAAATAAGTAAATTAATAAAATTTCTTCTTTAAACTAAGACTTACTGAATATTTAATTAAAATTTTTTTCTTCCAAAATATAGAGTTGACAGAAATGGTACTGCAAATCACTGGTCTCAATTTTGAGAAGAAGGACCTTATCTGAATATATAAATGAGAGAGAAATGGATTGGAATTGAACTGTTTAACTGACACCCCCTTACCCACCCCAACTCCATGAGAGGACTCAGAGCTCAGAGTTCTGTGCCATTCCTGTTAGTGAAATTCATTGTAAGTGTCAATACATTGACCTAAAAAGAAAAGGAATGCTCTGAGAGAAAGTACACAAAAGAATCACATGACACTCCATTCCAAATATCCCAAGTGGAAGTACAGACAAAAGAGACACTCTTCCAAGCCTGGGTGGATTCTCTTAAAGTATACTAGGAAATGGTGTCCATCTGAGCCTCAATGAAGTCCTTTTGTTCAGGGGAAGAAACAGCCTTGGATTACCCTTCTTCCATGCCAAGTAAGTGTCTCCTCCTGTTTGTACCTGAGGGTGGGAATATTACTCATCAGCCAGCTTATGAAACCTCAGCGATTTTGACCTTTGCTGTGCTGTCAGGTGGATGCTGTTAGGAGACGTTTATAGAGCATGATGGGAAAAGAGAAATACTATTTACATATTCTACATTCTGAAATTGCTCAGTCTTTGTCATTGTCTTTCACATCAGCAGATGATATGATCAAGTGCCACCTATATGTCAAGGGTATTCAGCTAGATGCCCAGAAAGAGCCCCACCCTTACATTTGGACCTCAATTGGACACACACCCCCCTCTGGTCGTCCTCTGATCACACTTCTCCTGTGGGGTGAGGAGTCCACAGACACAAGGGGACATACCCATCTACATACTGTGCCCCCTTTCTGAACTTGCTAGGAGTACCTTGGATCCTAGAATTCTCTGCCCAAAGAGATCTGAGCCCAGTTTCAGAGCCTGGATGGGCTCTTTCCCAAGTCTGTCCACATAAAAGTAATAGTATACTCCTGGGCATAGGGAGCAAAAAGGAGACTCTTGGGGTATAGGAGAAGAACAACTAAGTTTAGACACATAGAATAGAATGTCCACACACATGTGCACAAAGCTCCTAGCCAAGCAGAACAGAATTGGGTCTGGGAAGAGGGTTAGGGCTAGGGTAAGAACTAGATGCCTTCAATAGTACTGTGGCCTTTGGCCCCTAACGTACCAGGGGTGGTCTTGCACTTGGTGCCTTAGGATAGGTCTGTAATTCCAGAAGCCCCAGGAATTCTGGAAGTCAAGTTCAGACTGTGTAGCCACCTACAGGGTTTGATAGCATGACCAAGAGCGAAATCTTCATAAAATTTTGATTGTCCAGCTGAACCACTCCTTCCCAGATAAAGTTAGTAGGAAGTTAGTGATTCACTCTGTGGCTTACTAATGGCTCCTAGTTCTCTTTATCAGCAAGCTACCTCCTTACTATTTATTCTCTACTCCACTAGAAAGTGGGCTGGGAAAGTATATTGAGTTTTCAACGGCTTTGCTATTTAGCAACATTTTGGGTAAAGTGAGGAAAATGATAGGCTAATAGTGGAGTGTTGGCTTGAATTTGAAGCCTTCTGCCTGAATTCCAATTGCCCTTTTGGAACTGGGTATGTGAGGAGTGTGGGAGATGGGGCAAAGTCCCATGTAAGCTAAAGACAATTGGTAAAGGGGAAAGTATAAGATATGTGATTCAGATGCCCTGTGGCATGGCTATCTGGTTTTGCAGCTGAAAATTTGGAATAATAATACCACCTTTTTACAGACCATCACAAAAATTAAGTGAGATAATTAAAATTATAACTATCAAGTGGATATAACACATCACAGGTAACAAAGTTTTGTATAAAAGAACATACTCATTGAATTTTCACAACACTAATTATTCATAGCTTCCAATTTGCAGGTAAAAAATGAAGTTGGAGAGATAAAAGGACTTGCTCAAGGTAACAGGGACAGACTCTAGGCACTGAGGGTGAAAACATGATTTCTCTGTGCATTACCTGACTTTGTTTTTCATCGTGACTGTATCTGTGAATGATTCTCTGCCACACAAGTGACCAGTTTTGACTGTCATTTCTTATGATTTTGAAGAAGTGTGGTTTTAAAAGTTCCTCTTTATAGGTGAGAAATTGGAGACTGGGAACCTACCAGGCACCATCATCTCTTCCTTCCATTAGTTAGGGAGTGGGTGTGGGGGAAGAGGCAGTGAGAGCAAAACAATGAAACCTTTACCAAACATCTTCCCTTTCAGAAAGAATGTTAATCTATAGTATCTTGCAGAGGATAACATGGTAGTCGCTTTGCCCAAACACCAATCCTCCCCAGAATGTGAAAAACAATACCATATAACTGATTTTAAGTCAAAGATATAATTTCTCAAGTTTACAGCTAAAAAAACACAATAGTGGGGCTGGGATTGTGGCTCAGCATGTGTAAGGCCCTGGGTTCGATCCTCAGCACCACATAAAAATAAATAAAATAAAGGTATTAAAAAAACAATATGTGATGGTCATCATTATACAAAATACATGTATTAAGATTTGAATTTGGTGTCAACATATCTTATATACAAACAGAGATATGAAAAAATGTGGTATATATGTGTATTAAGAATTATAATGGGGCTGGGATGTGGCTCAAGCGGTAACACGCTCGCCTGGCATGCGCAGGGCGCTGGGTTCGATCCTTAGCACCACATAAAAATAAAATAAAGATGTTGTGTCCACCGAAAACTGAAAAATAAATATTAAAAAATTCTCTCTCTTTAAAAAAAAAGAATTATAATGCAAAAAAAGAATAAATGTATAATGGCATAATTTGGTGTGAACATACTTTATATACAGAGTTACAAAAAATTGTGCTGTATATGGGTAATAATGAGTGTAATGCATTCCACTATTGTCATATATTAAAAAATAAATAAATAAATAAACAATAGAGGTAAGATAAAATAAAATATAATGATAATTACCTTGAGGGTATGCGATAGCTTTTTACCAAAGGACTCTCGTACTTTTTCTATACCTATATCTATACTACAATGTCACATTTACATTCACAACATTCCTGCAGAAGCAGAAAAAGGAAAAACATAATTAATACACTAAACAATTATTTTCATAAGTTGCCTTCTGGCTCTTAAACTTTAACTCAGAGTTACAAACTGATGGTAGAAATTGGTGCTAGCCAAATTGGGTCTCCCCATCAGTTTGGTTTGACAGACATACATAATGCTTTAAAACAATTGGAGCTAACATTAAAATTCAGGAATTTTCACACAGACATCCAGAATTATAGCTTTACTTGAAAAAAAATCAGACGATATGGCAACAACACTGGAGCCACAGGCCTTAATTGGAGCACAAGGTTATACATCTGGTCCCTGCTAATTTCAGTCCCTGACTAGCATTTTAAGGCATTAACTTTGTTATTCCTTATGTTGCTAAGATTTATCAGTGTGAATTATATCTTCACAGTCAACATAATTTGAGAAAAGATAATAAAGGGCTGGTAAATATGATGGTTATGCCATAGTATGGTTTTCAAAGGGCCATTTGTGACTGTGGCTCTACATGTGAATTACTTGGGAGACATTTTAAAACTACATTCTCCACTTATCCAGGCCATTTCAATCAGGATCTCTGAAGTACTAGGTGCAATGTTGTTATTGTTGTGTATGTATTACAAACTGAAGTGTACCAAACAGTAAAGTCTAAAGGCAGAAAAGAATATTACTAGCACCCTAGACCCTTCCTCTGTGTCCCTGGCCCATCACTACCTCCCCTTCTTCAACCACCCCATCCCAACTTCTACCACTGTGGATTAATGTTGCCTGTTCTTGAACTTTACATGAATGAAATCATGTTGAATGCATTCCTTGCCATCTTGATTCTTTCACTCAAATTTTAGGACGGAGATGAATCCTTGCTGCTCCATGTAACAGTTGCTTATTTTCACTGGAATATTCCTTCATATGACTCTATCACTATCTGTTTTTCTACCCAATTGCTTTATGAAAATTTGGGTTGTTTTGAGTTGGGGGCTATAACAATTAATGTTGCTGTCTATGAACATTCTTGAATGTGTCTTTAGGTAAACATATGTATGCATCTCCATGGGCCATACAGCAAGCAGAAATGCCAGGTCATATGTCATGCTCATATTCAGGTTTTATAGCTATTGCAGATCAGTTTTCCAAAACTGCTGTGCCAATTCACACTCCCATGAGAAGATAGGAGAGTATAGGAGAGTTCCAGCTGCTTAATATCCTCACTGACATTTCTTGAATCTGTCTTTTAAATTTCAGCCTTTCTTGTAGGTATACAGTAGCACTTCATTGTGGTTCTAATTGACATCCCCTGATAGCTAACAAGATTGAGAGTTTCGTGTGTTTCTTGGCCATTTGAAATGCTCTTTTGTGAAGTACCTACTCAAATCTCTTGCCCATTTTTCTTTTGTGCTGACCTATCTTTCATCTATTTCTGTTTTGGATGTGACTCCTTGTTGGTTACAGGTGTGGCAAATGCCTCTTTTCCTTCAGCAACTTTGATTTTGCTCTTCATGGCATGCTTGGAGAAACAGAAGTGTGTGCTTAATTTTAGTATAGTCCAAATTGTAGATAGTTTTTCATAATGTTAGTACATTTTGCGTCTTGCTGAAGAAATCACTGCTTACCTCAAGGTCATGAAAAAATTCTATTTTGTCATCTAGAACAATGCTCTTCAGTAGGAAACAAAAATGAGTGTAACATATATAACTTTAAATTTCCTAGTGGCTCTACTTTTTAAAGTTAAAAAAAGTGAAATTGGTTATACAGCCACGTTTATACATACTGCCATACTAGTGTCTGTTGTATAACCAATGTGATCCTGCAATCTGTACACGTGGGAATAATAAGAAAAAAAAAGAAAAAAAGTGAAATTAATTTTAATAATCTATTTTATGTAACCCAATATACCCAAATATAATTTCAACATATAACCAATATGAAAATTATTAATGAGATACTTTGGATCATTTTTCTAAAAAGTTTTAAGTATCTGCTCTATTTTATACTTCAAAAATGTCCTTATTGGAGCAGTTATGTTTTAGGTGCTTGATAGTCACAGATGAATGGTGTGTTTTACCTGTCACATCTAGATTAACACTTAGATCTAACTAAAATGTGAGGTAAGAACCAAGATTTTTTTCCGTGTGAACTTTTAAGCAGTAATCTTTTCCTGTGATACCCACCTCATCAAAATCAAGCGTTCCAATATCTGGAGATTTGTTCTAGAATCTATAGCCCATTCTATTGGTTTATTGTGTTCTCTTCTAGTATATTTTTAGAAATTTCCTTGTTTTCAATTTTCATCCAGTAGTAAGAACCATTTCCAGTGGATCACCAAATTAATTAGTAGGTCCAGAAATTATATTTATAGAATAGAATAGAATGGAAAAAAAAGAAAAGAATATTCACCGAGCATTATTTGTAAAATTATTATTTTAGGAAATTGTGTGTGCATTCTGAGTTGAGATCTGGGAATTATTTCTTACTATCAGTAAAGGTCAAAAAAGTTTGAAAATCACAGCAATAGCATAATCTATGAAACAACCACTTTGGGAATCCAACTTGCATATTATTTTACAGTCATCATCTAGAGGAGGTAGGAAGTTTTGCTCTTACACACTTGGTCATAGACCAGAATTCCACATAAAGCAGATCTCTCTTGGAAACAAGCCAGGAAAAGCCAGTTACAGACAATGGAACAGGAGGGGCTTGTGATGAGACCCTGAACTTTGACCCAAAACGTAATATGGCAATGATCCTATAATGTACAGATTACAAAGGAAAATTGGAAACTTGCACAAATTAAGTTTTATTTTTTTGCTTCAGCACAGTGAATGTTTTTAAAGTTCTAATCATAGGTCAAACAGAAAACAAACTTTGTAGGACAGAAATCAAAGCCAATTTAGTTATTAAATCAAGTCAAGTAATCTTCATTATTGAAAAATGCTCTCAGAATTTCTTGCTTGGATCTTGAAGTGATTAGTTTATTGCTCAGCCTGTGTCAGGATCAATCTAATCAACAATTATTTATTGACTATCCAATGAAATATGTCTGGCAAAAGATTCAAGATTAAAAAGTAGGCCTTTTTCCAGCACACAAGTACCCCATAGAGAATTAAATACATTATCGCATATCATTTTTCTTCACTAAGTACTTCATTTCATATGGTTAAAAATTATTTCAAGCCCCTTAATATATCTTCACATAACCTAAATATATGCTGTGCCTATGAATTTCACATTTTCCCATTAATTAAAAATATATGAATCTTTGTTTCATTTTCATACTACACACATGCAAAAAAGTTGTGTGTGTGTGTGTGTGCACCAATTGGGGTTTTTTTAAACATAATTTATTTATTTTAATTAGATTTTAGCTTAGTTCATGTTGCCAGCATTTAAAAACCTCAGTATAAGGACAAATCTTAAGGCAACATATATAGTTAGACTGTAAAATGATAGGATTGATGGTCTCACAGGGCTTAGGAAAATAAGTCCCGCTTACTTTAGAATGCCTTCTTTCATAGCACCAATTGTCTAGTCTGTCCAGGGCTTCCACAAAGATTTCTTCAATTACCCTGGGTTCATGAAGTAAATAAAACCAAAAATTTGGGCTGCACAAGAACAATATGGTTGGTGCACTGGGTACAGAAGTGTTTCCAGGAAAAGGAAGAATATAACTACACTATATTTCAGAGGGAGTTTCCCTGTATTTTTCTCTCCTATCTTTTGGCTACAATATATAGTTCTTCAGGATTCAAAATTAGGGATAGATTGAAAAAAAAAAATTCTTGACGCCAACTGACCAACTCAATGAACTTGACTCTAGGCTTTTTGCCAGTAAACAAATCAATCACTTTTGTCCCAAATTCATCTTTACAAAGGTGTATATCTCTAGATCAGTCTTTGTATTTCATCCTTTAGTCCACACTGGGGAGGTTCTTGGAAGCTCAAAGCTATTGTGTGGATGGGATGATGTGGGGCCCAAATTAGATGAATGGCTGCCATGCTACCCTCTGTTTCCTGAGAAGTGAGTATTTTGGAAGCAGCCAGGCACCCTCCTCCTGTGTGCTACCAGCTACTGGCAGTGCTTCTGCCATGGCTTTGGGGGCTCAGAAAAACTCACATTACAATGTGTGTGTTGTGTGTGTGTATGTGTGTGTGTGTGTGTGTAAAAGCATATATCTCCTGAGCTGATACTTTGCAATGATTAGCACAACAAATTTGTTTCTTTTTTTTTAAACCTTACTGGGGATTTAACCCAGGGGAGCTGTACCCTTGAGGTTATATCCTCAGATCTTTTCACTTTTTATTTTGAGACACAGTCTCACTAAGTTGTTGAAGCTGGCCTCAAACTTGTAAGCCTCTTGCCTCAGCCTTCCAAGTCTCTAGGATTACAGGTGGGCACCAACGAGTTTGGCTACACACTGACTTTTTTGGGGGGGAGGGGTAGAGGGAACTGAACTCAGGGCCACTCAACCACTGAGCCACATCCCCAACCCTATTTTGTATATTTTATTTAGAGACAGGGTCTCACTAAGTTGCTTAGCACCTTGCTTTTGCTGAGGCTGGCTTTAAACTCATGATCCTCCTGTCTCAGCCTCCTACACTGCTGAGATTACAGGCCACAAACTGATTTTAAGAAAGAAATGTCTGATGTCCCTGCTTTTTGCCTGATTTTTACTGTTTTGTGGGACTTTTAACACAAGACATTCACTACCCTGTTCCAGTGGGGTTTCAAAGTTTCAAAGCTGGACCAACTACACAAAGAAGGATCTCAATAACCATTAAGGTATTTGCAAAAAAATATCCCAGGGTGACATAATAATCCAGCAACAGAGGACAGTGAGTTCCCTGAGGGCAGGACTTGCAGACATTCCTATGCTTAGAAAATAATCTAGCACACCAAAAGCATTAACAAAAAATGGCAAAATAAAGAAGTGAATACTACATACTAGTGGCCTACCATTGGTCAGGGCATGTGGCAGGCACTTGGCATCTTATCTTTCTATTCCTCATAACAAAATCCTGTGTAGTGGACACTATCACGATTTCTGTGTAAGTATGGAAACTAGAGTTGGAAGAATTTCACTGACTTGCCTAGGTCACAGTAAACAGAAAGCAGCAATTTGTGTTTAAATCTGTCTTTCTGGTCTGTGTTCTCTGTCCAGCATGCTGCACCTTCACCCCAACAGTAGAAGTAAACTATAGATTGACTTTTGGTCTTTTGCTATAAGACACTAAGTTAGAATGTTCGAATATTATTGTGGGTTCAGAAACTCTTCCATGGGTTGAAGACCCTGGAGGGCTGATGGCACAGGATGGGAGAAATTAGAGAGGCTCAAATTATATCTCTCAATATGCACAGAGGCAACAAAATTTGGGCTTTCTCACTTCCCTGGTATATCACTGTAAATCTCACTAAACTTAAATTTCCTCATCTCTTTGAATTAAATGGAAAAATGCATACACACATAGCAATGACCATATGTAGACTATAATTAATAAATTATAAATAGGTTATAAACAACAAATGTCAAGTATAAGTAAGCCAGAATTACCTTCAAACTCAGTAAATTAATTTGATCAATACTTTAGAAAAAGGCACCAGTATTTTTTTTTAAGTGTAGTTGGACACAATGCCTTTATTTTATTTACTTGTTTTTATGTGGTGCTGAGGATCCAACCCAGGGCCTTGCACGTGCTAGGCGAGCACTCTACCGCTGAGCTACAACCCCAGCCCCAGCACTGGTATTTTTAATGGGAGGATCACACAATTATTATCCGTATGAACAAATGCCTATTATCTCTTTAAGGAATTTACCCCTTTGGCCAGCAATTCTAATGATGAAATTTTAAGGGGAAATTCTTCTTAAGTAAATAAAAAGCTTATAGGCAGATATATTTGAAGAGGTAAAGTATAAAGTTTGTACCCTGTATCTTCATGCATAGTAAAGATGGCACTTTAACATTATCAATTGATGAATAAATTAATATGCATCATCTGGGAAGTCCCAGAGGTTTCCTTCCCTAGCTCGGTATAAAGATTTTCAGAAAATAAAAATGCTGGGGCTGGGGCTGTGGCTCAGCAGAAAAGCACTTGCCTGGCATGTATGAGGCACTGGGTTCGATTCTTAGCACCAAGTAGGAATAAATAAAAAATAAAGGTTTATCAACAACTAAAAAATATTTTTTTAAAAAATGCTTAAAAGAACATCTTTGCTAAACACTTGCTGGGATTAGAAAAAATAAAGTTCTGTTTTGTTTTGCTGCATGAAGCTGGCAGTTTTAGAACAAAACAGCTAATTTCTTCTGGGCACAACTTTGACCATAATAGCCCTCAAGACAGAACTAGCTCAAAGATGTTTGTCACCATGAGGTGAGCAAATCCTGCCTTGCTTTACAATTGAGGCACTATGAAATGATCTAAAATGGCCTTTGCCATGCCTCCTGGCCAACATTGGTGGTCACCCTTTTCATTTCACTTTGAGTCAGACTTTCCTAATAAATTGAGTTAATGCTGAGCATTCAGCCTCCTGTGCGTTCACTGCCTAAACCATTCTTCCATCCCTTCGGTGAATCAGTGTAAACTCACAAAAGAGTAACATAGGTCTGAAGTAGAAACATGGACTCGACATTTCCTCTCTACTTCAAAATCCGGCTGAAGTAAAATTCTTTAAGCAGCTGCTGCAAGTCTTTTTCTCTCTCTCTCCAAAAACATCATGGCAAAAATTTTGTGCTCTCCACACCCCCTTCTCTTTCTCTCTCTCTCTCCCCC
>NW_026000196.1:17630018-17671606 GCF_001458135.2 Marmota marmota marmota
CCCCCCCCCCCCCCACACACACACACAGAGTCAAGGCCACCTTGTATGGAAGTTCTCAAGTATTAACACCACCAACCAACGAGGTAGAGACAGTGCCTACCTTTTGGAAATGTCAATCGACAAAAGATGCCCCTTGCTTGTGAAGAGCAGTTAGAGAGAAGTTTCCAGCATTGCAGCCAGCTTTGTTCTCATCGGAGAGCAACACACCTCATCTATGTGTAAGCTCTGAAATTCTTTCAGAGACCCACCCTCGAAAGTTGCAAGTCAAGATTTCTGACTGAGGATAATTGAGTGACGTGAGGCAAAGCTACTGGATGGCACTTTCAGGTTCTTCCTGATGGGATGTTACTTCCTGTTTCACCACTTGGAGAGGGGAAAACTGGAGTTCAGTCAGACACTGAATTACAAGCACATCATTTGCCTCGCAGTCATTAGTCAACCACGGAACAGGATGATTTCGCTGTTTATGTAAAAAGGAAGGGGCTTATGCCGCTGCAGAGAGAAACCTGAAACACTGGGCAACCCTGCGCTCTGCTCTCTGCTGGTTTGACAACTACTATACTCTCTAGAAGCCTGAGAATGCCAGCAGAACTTTTTGCCAACTAAATCACCACCACCACCACACCACAAAATTCATTCACTATGGAGTGTCAGTCCACAGAAATGGGATTTCTCCCCTTGATTCCTGGTAATGGGGAAAAAATTGCTTTTTTGAACTCTATATCATCCAAAAAGTAAAACTGTCTGGAAAACTATTTTTTTTTTTAAGAACAGTGGAAAGTAATTTGCTTTTGTTTCAGTCCCAAAGACTAGTCACCACAGACAAAGACAAGCGCATTAGTATCAAGAAATAAACATTGTCTCTGTGTGCTTGAAGTACTTCAATTTCAAAGGCAAGTGTGTGTGTGTTTTAGAGTGTTTATTTACAATGTTGTACCTCTTGGGACCATTTTCACTTTCTCTTGCTGAAGATGAAACAACTCTGAGCTTGGATTATTTAAAAGTGCTTTGACAAGTGAGAAAGCCTCAACAAGTTGATTCAAGTATCACTTGTAAACCAAATATAGTGTCCTAGGTTCAGGCAGCTCCGCCTACTCAGAAAGCCCGATTCAAAGATCTCATTAGCCATCTTCCACTGCTAAGGACTTTTTTCTTTTTCTGTCGGCTGATAGATGACAGCAAATTTTAAAAGGACTGCAGATAGATACCAGTATCAACTCCATTGAAACTCTGAAGTTCCTCAAATTTTGCTAATGAATTTAGATCAAACAAAGAGGACTGGTAAAAGCCCCTTCAACACTAGCTCACTCTACTCTTCCCAGTCTGCCTTTTTCTTCACAGACTCCTTTTTCTCTTAAGGAGTTCATGGATTTGAAAAAAAAAACATTAGATAGAAGGGTGGAACTTTCAGTGATTGGTTACTAAAGCTGGTAGGTTGTCAATCAGGTCTTGATTATTCCTTGCCAAGGACTGGAAAATCTCCTTGGCTTCCCGACATGGTCTTCCAAGTTCTGGTCCACTTTTTCCAATTGCCCCTAGCTTATCTTCTTAATTACACCCCCTCCCCCTTCTCATTCCTCTTTCCCCTGCTGACAAGTCTCTACCAGCCACCTTCCTCCTGTAAGATCAAGACCAAACTCCGGAGCATGACACTGCCTGGTTACAACCTAAGGCTTCAGGTCTCCTTTTGCCCCTTCTGGCTGTGTTTCAGGCAAAAGGATCTGGCAACTTTCAAGCCCTTGGTACCTGCTGCTTTTTCTGTCTTCTCTGACTCCTCCAGCTTTTCAAACAATACTCCAAATTGTGAGCACCCCACATTCACTGGGGAAGAGAATATTCCTGAACCCTATTCAGATTCCTTTCCTCAGACTGAAACAAGCTAAAAGATTACTATAGAACCATCTTTAAAAATACGTTTTTAGTCAAATGTATAATAAAATACATGTTATCTGACAATGAAATATAATGTTCAAATAAAATAGGAACTATTTATTTACACAAAGTTCAATGCCTCCTATACAATCTAAAGATCTCATTAGTATCTACTATCTTTTTTTGTTTTTGTTTTTGGAGAGGGGAACTGAACCCATCACATGCTAAGCATGTGCTCTACTGCTGAATCACACTCCCAGCCCTATCTATCATAGTTCTTGGATTACCGTCAAGGTGTATTTCCTCCTTTTTCAGGAAACAATTATGAACGGGAGACCATAGCACAATCCATGCTAGAGGAAGGAAAGTGAGGAATTCTGCGGGTTGGCTGAAGACCTCAGTGAGAGCTATGGGTCTATGTGTCAGCCTTCTGTGTTTCCTACAGCTCCTCTGATGAAGATAACCTCAAGGCACAGAGGCGAAAACAAGTATGAATATGATTCTTTCAGAATTCTTTTTGTCTTTTGCATTTATCAGTTCATTGCTAATAGAAAAGAGAGCTCCTGGAAGTATCATGGAAAAAGCAAGATGCATGCAAAGTTGTCATTTCTTCTGGGTAATACTTAACTGTATTGTTATGAGAGAACTTCAGGAGTAAGTGGAAACATTCAATCAGTTATATGTTAAATCCTCAATAGGTATTTAGTCATTAAGTCAAACCATTAGAATGTTAAACATTTATTGCATTTAAAAAAGTAAATATCACACCTCTGACCAATGAAATGTAGATAGTTAAGTGTGACATTGGAGTGATTTTGTGGGAACAAAAAGGAACATATTACAAAACGGCTATTTTTGTACACAGAGAAAACTGGATATTAAATGTTATTGAAGTGAGTTATGTTTGAAGTACCTGCCTACCTGGTTCATTTTTTCTTAGTAAAATAAAGGAGAGAAATAAGAGTGAAATAATGGAGGTGCATTAAGTGGATGGGAAGCAAACCCACTCAAGATTCTGGAGGGCCACTTAGGAACTCAGAAGAGGTAAAAGAGATTAAGCAGGATGCAGGGAAATGGACTCTGGGCCCCTGAAGGAAGAGAACTAGATATCATGCCAAACACTCCACTAGCCAAAAGCAAAGGTACACAGCTGCCTAGAGTACAGACACAGAAGGAAAGAAAGTAGGGCAGTTTCTGATTGTCTAAGCTGCATGTTATATTTTGAGCCAATCCTTAATCAAACTTTCTAGAGAAGAAAAAAAAAAATAAGTTAGAATTGACCTGTGTTTTCCTCAAAGAAAGGAATCCCTTCCAACCAACTAAATGTATAGTTTTGACCATATTGTTCTTACTGAGCAAGGCAAATTTTCTGAGTGTTTACTGTCAACAAACTCTATTTCCTTCTAATGTTCAATCTTATTTTCACAGACTTCAAATGCTAAGGTTTGCTCACAGACAGAAATTTTATATCAAAAATGCTACTAAACTATGTATACTTTAATAGGTGGGTGGGGAAACTCCTAAGGGACATAATGAAACAAATGTTCTCACAAATGGTCCCCACCATCCTGGGAATTGCTAAGGAACTTGCCTTAGATGTCTTTATGGTGTTGGTACATTTTTATGCTCAAATACAATTGAGGAGATGGACTCTCATTTAACACTTCATGTCCCACCTTCATGAAAACACAAGCTGTAGCTTTTAAATGAGAAGCTAAGACTACATAATATGGAATCAGGAAAAAGAATGGGCAGATAAAGTTTTCATCACCCCAAATAACTAATCCCATGTTTGTCTCAGACCATAAGCAGATCTTGGTGGGGTCAGCATCTGTAATCCCTTTATCCAATATTGTGTAAGGCATCTCAGTAAAGGGACTTATGAGAGTTGCATCAGCACTAGACAGGTAGGAAGAAATAGGAGGTAAAGGGGAGATTAGTGTTCAAATAAATATTTGGGCTCTCCATGCTATGTCATATGTGAATAAGACAAAGAAACAAAATACATCTTATTCATTCATCCAAGATATATATTGTACAAGATGCTTGAAATACAAAGATGAATACAATGTCATTGGCCTCCTAAATTATGATCTAGCTTTCTCTTCCTCCTGTTCCACCTCCTATCCCATACCCTACTATGCCACCTGTTAACAAACAACTGGGAGAACTGCTGGGGAAACTGGAGACATCCAAGAATGGACCATTATTCATTCATTTTGCATTTATCAGTTCATTGCTAATAGAAAAGAGAGCTCCTGGAAGTATCATGGAAAAAGCAAGATGCATGCAAAGTTGTCATTTCTTCTGGGTAATACTTAACTGTATTGTTATGAGAGAACTTCAGGAGTTCAGGCTGAATCTCTGATGGGATTTTTAAAGTAGGCTGAAGCACCCTACGAAAAACACAAGCGAGGCTATATGTTGTGGTGTCAGCCAGCTAAGACCCATTTCCAAGAACAAGACACTTGTACCTTCTGCCTTAACAAAAGATTTGGTTACTCTAGCACAAGAGAAATGTGAGCTTGAGGTCAGGGTGCAGGGCTTTGGCTGTTTAGCCGGCTCAGTCATTCTGATCATTTCCATGCTTTCTCAAGGGAAATGTCAACACACTTCCTCCTCTCCATTACTTTTGTGCTGCTGAAGCAGTGATGGTGAACTGGACATCACAGGAGTGACCAGGTGACCAACAGTGGTGTTGAGATATATTCCAATCTTAGGAGGTTGTTTCCTTTGTTTTTTTGCTCCAAGAAAGAGGGGAAGAGAAAGAGAGAAAGAGAGGGAGGGAGGGAGGGGGGGAGAGAGAGAGAGAGAGAGAGAGAAAGCAAGTGCTGCCCTCCTGCTTACCCCTACCAAGCAACCTCAAAACACAGCCTTCTTCGCTGGAGCAGCTACGCTTTTTTTTATTTTTATTTTTTCCTGTTGCAGCACTGGGGATTGAACCCAGGGCCTTGAGCATGCTAGGAAAGTGCTCTACCTCAGAGCCACACTCCCAGCCCAGAAGTTATGATTTCTTTTACAAGTTCCATTAAATTTAAACCTCTTTGACTGTTTATTTCCTAACCGGATGCCAGAATTGTGATCCCCACCTTATTCTCCATCATACCCCAATACTAAGCTGCCCCTCAGTGAACTAGGAGCTATTCTGGCTCTGACCTTGACTCATGCCTCATCTGTGATTTCTCCTTATCCAAGCTCCTGCCATTTCCTCTAGCACATTGCCTATCAAATCAACCTTTCTCTTTCTTGAATCTTTACACTTAATCACACCTTAACTTCATTTTATATGCAGCCCCATAGTACAACACAAATAGTATAACACAAATTACTTTTGTAATACCACTTGATCAGATGATGATGATGTGTGTGTGCGTGTGTGTGTGTGTTCATATGCACACACAGGCAGCCATGTGCCTTATTCCCAAGAGGCCATAAACCCTATGAAATCAGATCTTTTCCCAAAAATATTACAGGGTTTATAGAAGACATTTTATGTATATCATAGTATGAAAACGTACTCTTATCTGAGGACAGTATTATACTATTATTTTATCTGATGGTTATCCACTATCTCACCCTCTGTTTTAAGCTTTATATACTTTATTCTTTTGCTTTCCTTCTTCCATGATTTTAAATATTTTTTAGTTGTCAATGGACTTTTTTTTTTTTTTTATATGTGGTGCTGAGAATCGAACCCAGTGCTTCACACATGCTAGGCAAGCCCTCTACCACTGAGCCATAACCCCAGCCCTTTTCCATGATATTTAATTCAATCAACAATTATAGGAAACTTTCAGTGAATAAGACAGATGTGGTTCCTCCTTTCTACTTACTTAGAGTCTACAGCTTTGGCTATGGCTGGAAAAAGCAAGCCCATTCCCTTGAATGGGGGCAGTCACCCACTCTCCCTCTGCTGGAGATTATCAACAGGTCAACTGTGCTTCCTGGCAAGTATGAGGGGTCCAATACTTTAGAAGGCATTAAAGGATACGAACAAAACACCACATACGAGTTGATTATGATCTGTTTCTTACTAGCTTCTACTTAGAACTTAAACTAGGAAAAATAATCTTTTTTTGAAACTCTCTTGCATCAGGCTGGTTTTGAATTAGGAGTTCAGATGTCACCTAATCTGTTTCACTGTTGGGTGTTGTTGGAAAATGTTGCCTATAACAGGGATGATTTCTACTCACTTATCTCTTTTCTGATGGAGGCCTCATAGCTTCCATGAAACAATCCTATCAAAAACTATCTTCTCATCATATCGACCACGTGTAAAAATTAAGTATACTAAAAACTAATAATACATGCCACCATATGTTTAGATCAATATTTTGTGACTATAATGCTCATTCATTTAGACATGCATGGAGCTCCCATCACAGCCATTATGACCTCAGTAAGCATGGTTAAAATAAAAAATGGTTTGCTTGATCATGTTAAACTACTGCAGGGCCATTGAGCAAAATGGGATACTGGCCACTTACAACCAAATGTCTGCACTAAACAGAGGATAAATAGCATGGAGGGAAATTCTCTCCTAGAAATATAGTCCAAACTTTTAGCTATTTAAGTCCTCAAAATCAAAATTAACCAAGTCAATCAATAAGTAAAAATACAAAATATAAAATAATTATTATAATAATCATTAAATTGCCAAACTTTAATTTTTTTTTAATTTAACAAGGCTGAAATGGAATTATCTGTCAATAATAACAGTCTCAAGACTGTTATTCAGGTCCTAAATTTTCTGAGAAAAATAATGTAATAACTGGATCAGACCAGAAAATTCTTGAACTGTTCAACTTTTTAACTGGGTTTTGGCAGGGACAGTGTAAAGTGAAGCTCTTTGTATGGTCACACATGGCAATAGTAGAGGTGATCTTTAAGTCATGCATATTTTTATGGTAACAATGATGGCTTATGGCTTCCATAATCAGTAACCACCAGAGTGACTGATCTCACATATTGGAGCAATTCTGCCATTTCATTCCTTAAGTGTCAGGAATAATCTATAGTTAATGTGATGGATCAGACACCAAAACACATGCCATATTAATGTTATGTAAAGTCAATGTAAAACATGAAGTTAATTAGGACAAAAATACCATTTGACTCTTCTACATATCCAATGATATAAATAATTAGTATTTAAAGTAATCACTACTGAAAAGCCTCTTTGTATATATACATAACATATTTATCCTGGTCCAAACAAATAACTTAATTTTTTGTTGTAAACTACAGTAAGTACATTTTACATCATGAGTTAACATAAATGTGTGTGTGTGTGTGTGTGTGTGTGTGTGTGTGTGTATATATATATAAAGCTATTCTTATCTATGTTATTTATAATGTACTTTATTGTCTATATTACCTATTCTAGTTTAATCTGACTCCTTAATTTAAAAAACTTTGGTTTGGACCCACTAAGTTGATTTCATGACCTATTAGTAGGTGATGACACATGATTTACACTGTGTCATCAGCTGCTTTACATTTTATACAACTCCACATGTTACATGTCATTCTAGTTGATTTAAAGACATTTTCTTTTTGCAGGGGGATGCAGGTGCTAGACATTGAACCCAGGGCCTACCCCTGAGTCCCAGTCCCAAAAGAAAACTTTGGGTGAGCAGCAAATATCCAAGAGTGAGCTAGGTCTCCAAACTATGACTACAAACAAGACAGTGGGTATCTTGTTCATCTTTGAGACTCCAACACCCAGAATCTTAGTAGGTCCTAGGCACATACTGGGCCTTGATAACTTTGTTGAATTTTAGAATAAACAAAGGGTGTGTTTTTAATGTTTGTTTAGACTCATGGATTAAAGATATTAATTTTCACTCGCCCTACTTAAAGAAGGCTTTGTGGCCAGCGGTAACAAAGATGTTGGTGGCACACAGAGTCCAGTTCAGACCACCAGCCCACTTGCACACAGGCTCCAGGGCTCCCTGTTGAATGCCTCGGAACCCAGCAGACGTCTAGACTAGCTCTCTCCTTAACTAGATAGGGTTAATAACGTGCAGAAAAAAAATGGAGGTAACCCAGCCACCCTTCTTTCTACTCCGCATCACAAAAACCTGGGAAGGCAAAGCAAAGATGAAAAACCACTGGCCACCCAAGTCCTGAGACGTGCCTAACGGACTTTTTAAGGCTGACTATGTGAGGGCTGCAGTTAGAGGGGCGGTGACCCAGCCCCTGAGGACATGGCCTGCTGGGCCTGCTCCTGGTCAGAGGGTCCCAGGACCTGCGCTCGGCTTGTGAGGGGACAGAGACTCAGTCTTGGCCTGCGCGGGGACAGGGACTCTCAGCCTTGGTGGTGGTCTGAACCAGAGTGGGCAGGGCTGTGCCCTTGGCCAGGCCCCAGCTCATCCTTGGGTTTACCTTTCTCCTCCTGTCCTCAGGCCACGGAGCTTCCTCGAAGCCCACGAGGCGGTCGCACCCGTTGCATCCTGGGAGAGGCCCCAGGCCGGGCGCTGGACACGTGGGTGCAGGGAGACCCCAGCGGGTCAGGCCATGCGCCCAGGGGTAGCGGCTTCCTTTATGGCTGCTCTTTCCTGTTGGGTACTTTATCTGGGCCACACTCACCTTGATGAGCCAGTTGACTTGGTGATATGGGCTTAAAGGGGCTAAGCCACTAGCCTGGGCTGCTCAGCTAGGTGGCTTTGAAGCTGTTATGTTTTATGATTGGAAACCCAGAGCCATTACACAATCTCTTCAGAGGGCAAATAACATTGTAACTGGTCTACAGCTTCCCGAGGTAAGGGAAGGAAGGGGAAGGTTTTCTAGAATAATTCTTTTAGCATCCATGCACTCTCTAAGCTGGCAAGCCTTAGCAGAGATTTCTCATTAGAAGGCTGAATTAACAGGACAGACTGATAAATAGAAGTTAAACAAATGGAAGCTACTGCAAACATCTCCAGCAATGAAGTGAAGGGCTTATTTTCTGAATATTTGATTAAAATAAAAATCTATGAAAACTGGCACAGTGGCACACACTTGTAATTCCAGCTACTTGGGAGACTGAGTCAGAAGAATCACAAGTTTGAAGTTAACTCAGGCAACTCAGTGATCCTGTCTCAAAATAATTTTTTAAAAAGGGCTGGTGGGTGTAGTGTAGTTCAGTGGTAGGTCACCTGCCCAGCATGGACCATGCCCTGGGTTTGATTTCCCCAGTATCACCAAAAATAAATTTCTAAACAAATCCCCAGACAAACAGGTATATTTTCCAAATAATTAAAGGAGACAAATACAAATTACTAACAATCCATATGTAACCCAAGAGAAAACAAAGGAAACATCAAGAAAGAATAAAATAAGATGGAAAATATGGAATTTCGTGTATATGTGTGAGCTCGTGCGCCAGTAAAACTTGATCAAACAAGTGACAGGCTGTAGTTGCTGACCTCTGATATAGAGCCCAATGACAGGATGGGCATCAGGGAGTCTTGGCGGAGTGTTCTGATCCAGCTTCCACACTTCCTTGGATCTAATCAGGTAGTAGGAAAAGTAAAGAGCTCGTATCTGGTTTTCATTTCTACTAACATGGATTCACCTTTACAATAAAATTCATTTAATGTGTTCAATCTCAATATGTATTTGCCAAATGCCTCATTTCAGTATTTGGTTTGTATCTACATACAGCAAATATGTTAATTAATGATAAGAAAAATAATTTAAAAGGCTAACTACATGTATGCTATGCTTCAATGAAAAGCTGATTGCATTTATAATAAAAATTCCATTTGTTATGTGCTGCTTTTAAGTGATCAAACTAATCATACTAAAACATTCAGATTAAAAGTGACACAATATCCAGGTAGAATCTGAAAGCCTCATCCCAATGCTCTTTTCTCTAGATACTACAGTGTTTCTTTTCCCCTCCCTCCCTCCCTCCCTCCCTTCCTTCCTTCCTTCCTTCCTTCCTTCCTTCCTTCCTTCCTTCCTTCCTTCCTTCTTCACAGCTCAAGCAGCAGAGCCAGGTGGACACTACTGACTGCATAAGGGTTCCAGCATCATCTGTTTTACATACCACTATTCCAAATGGCATGCTGCTGTGTTTGTGAATCCAATCTCCCACAGTGGGTATGTCACCACTGACCTACAACAAATTGAAATGACACATTGTCTCTGGAGGTGGCTCTTTGTCATCCTCCATAGCAGACTATTAAAGAACTAAATAAGCAGCACTGTTTACTTTTCACAATGCTGTTAAAAAAAAAAAAAAAAAAGCCTCTGATGGAATCCTGGAGGTTGCTCTCTCCTTGCCAATCCAGGAAGTACATAGTGCTCATTTCAGATCTGTTTCCAAATCCCCACCTGGAGATGTGTTGGCATGCTCTTTTGTCCATATAGGCTTTTCAGAGACTGCAGCTATTTCTGATTATTCCCAAATATTCTCTGATTCCATTATTAATTTGTAATAAAATTCACCTGTACAGGGGAGAAGTTGTTGCTAATTAATTTTATTTTCCAGTTAATCAATGACCTTCCCATCTGGGTGATCATCAGATCATTTATTGGGCATGTTAAAAGTGAAATGTAATTAAGAGGGCACATGCCAGGGGCTGAAGCTATAGTACAGTGGTAGAACAGTTGCCTAGCACACATGAGGCCCTAGGTTCAATTCCCAGTACCTGCTCCTTCAAAGAGACCACGTACCATATCCAAGCAAGGAATACTAAATGTAGCAAAAATGATTTACTTGTCACAATCTAGTAGGTAAAGGAAACCTCTTCTTTATCATGGAGAAAACTAGCAAAATCATGAAAACAAAAGTTAAAGACAATTTACAGGAAAAAGAATAGAGAAAAATCCAATTCTGTTTTATGCAAGTAGGCTCTACTACTCATTGTGTTCTACAGAAAACAAAGATACCCAGTAAGCCTGGTGCAGTGATGCATTCCTGTAATCCTAGTTCCTCAGGAGGCTAAGGCAGGAGGATCACAAGTTTGAAGCCAACCTCAGCAACCTAGAATGTGTCTCAAAGTAAAATATAAAAAGGGCTGGGGATTTAGCTCAGTTTATAGAGAACCTGTGAGTTCAATATCCCTGTACTGGGGGAAAAAGATAAACCTAAATGGTGATGCTCTGGAAAAACTGCCCTTCATTATAAGGTATTAAATAACTTAAAAAACAAAGTCACTAGCAATCACAAATGTACACTTGTGTGTTTACTTTTCCTGGACTTCAAGAGAGAATTGTGTTTGGTGGGAGACTTAGAACACTTAAAAAACACACAGATATGCAACTCAGCACTACTAGAAGTGTTTTTCACAGAAACCTAGTATTTTAAACCCTACCACCTTGCCTTCCATGATTAAGTAGGCTCTTGACAAGGATATTGGAAGGAAAGGAAATCCATATATCACATGCCATTTCTCAATGCTTCCAAGTACCAGAGAACTGTACTTTGAAAACAAAATTCCTGAAAAGGAAAATCACAAGCAACCCAGGCTATGTACAACATGTATTTTACCCAATGCACTAAGCAACTAGTCTATAGTTTAATCTACACTTGGCATAGCTCATGGTCAACCGCAAATTTAGAAAAGGATCACTGTTGGTTTTTCCTGTGCCTTACATAGTAACTACACTAGTGAGCTTCGCAATAGGAAGTGATATACTGTGATAACTGTAAAGGCTTTGGTCTGATTATTTCCTTAGAATAATCAGAAAAATTTTGAATTTGTTTGCTGCTCTGATCTATGAAAACATAGTTAAGACATTTTAATTAAATACAATTTTAAAATGACCATTTTAATAAAGCAAGGCAACATTATAGGCTGTCATAAGTGATGTTCGATATTTAGGTCATATATCCAAATATCTGGGCAGACCAAGTCCGCCAAATGTGGCACCAGTGGGTTATATTATGCATTGGTGGGTGTGGGCCCAGCACGTACCCAGGAAGAGGTGGGAGGATGGGCAGCAGGTCAAATCAGTTTATAGGGAATCCTTTTCATACTTGTGAACTGAACATCTTCAGTGATCATTATAAAAACTGTTTCTGACTTGGATGGCATTGTTTCCAGCCTTTCTGTCATTCCAAACATGCCACCAAAAATTCCAGTATTCAGATGGTACAGAAAACACTAGTTGAAAATCACTGTCCCTGTGGTTTCTCCCTTCTACCTTGCACAGCACATTTGGGTCCAACTAAAAGTGCTCTCTCAAGTGCACCAATGCTTCAAATACTTTGCACCTAATAGTGCAAACCTTCAGTAGCTTCTCAGACCTGATCCTACTGTTCCTCTCCTCATTTCCTTCTAGTATTTCTGGTTTGCCTGCTGTCCAAATTTCTTTCATTTTCCTTCTTCTATCCAGGCTTCTATATATACCCTTTTCTATATATACCCTCAGGGATTATGATTTTCATAATATCTATATACAAATGATGCCCATATTTTGTTCTAACATTGCCCTCCTGATATTTAAAAGATTTGTCTGCTGGATATCACCATATGTCACAGTGCCTTTAGTCACTCAGGTGAAAACAGATCTCATTTTCTTCTTCACAAGGCATTTTACTTCATTTATAAATAAAATAGCAGTAGCAGCATCCTAGCTATGCAAGGGAAAAATGGCTCCTTGTTTCAGGTGGATTCTCCTTCCTTTGTAAAATTTAATTTTTTTTCCAGTTGTATTTGTAGGCATTGTTTAAAGACTCAAAGTCTTTCAATTCTGGAGAATTTTCATAAATTTCTTTTGTACTTTTCCTCTTCCAGTCCTTATCCTACTTTCTCAATTATTGAAACTCATCAGCTGGTCCCTAGATTTTATCATTTCTTCATCCCATTTTCTAATTTCTTTGTCCCATTTCTAGACTTTCTATATTTCCTCAACTTAATTGTATAAATTTCTAAATCAGTTTTGCATTTTTGCTACTCTAAGAAGTATTTTTCTTCAATTGTTAAAATGTAATGTTCTTTACAATCTCTTACTCTGAGGATATGATAGATTAACTTCTTCCTGTTTAATGTTTCATGTTTGTTTTGGCCTCAGCTTTTCATATCTGTACTCCCTACTCCCCACCCCATGCCTGACAATCCTCCATTTTTCAATCATTTGTAAGAATGGGGCACTTACATCTCTACACAGGGTGAGGTTTGCAACTGTGAGCTTCACAGTAGGGTGACTTGGCTAAATAATTTCTTTGGGGGTCCCCCTCCCCTTCCTATGTCAATATCTTTAGATATTTTCTCTTGGCTTAATTAGATTTCCCAGAAGTGTCTCTTCTAGGCTCTTGTCTGCAATTAGAAGTGTTCTGGGAACAGGAGTTGGGAGAATGCTGGAGAGGGAAGTCGTTTTCTCCTGAGTCCCTCTGTTTCATTCTATTATTCCTATTCTCAGCTGTATCTGGTGTCTCCCTGATCCAAAGATTCTCTGGTTTACTCTCTTTGGGAAATAGGCTTCTAATCTGCTAAGTTTTTTTTTTTTTTCTTTCTTTTTTGCTGGGGGGCGGGGGGAACAGTGAATAGAGCTTTAGCTACACAGAATAGGGCAGGAGATTGTTTCTTGAACAGACTTTCCAGCAGATATTGCTTAACAACTGTGTGGTGCTCTCTAAACTCCTGAGCCTTCAGGGGATCCACCATGTTAATCAGGCTGCTTTTCAGCTTTCCCTGTATCAGACTGAGGATTTAGTTTTCTTGGGTCTGCTAAGTCAGTTATTAATCATCTACTTACCTTTTAACTTTCAAAATTGCTTCCTCCCTTTCTGTTTTGTCCATGTGTGTCTTGTTGCTCCTGATTTTTGTCTCTTTACTATGTCTTAGGGTATCTGGAGGGGGAGAAGTGGATGTGATTGATATTCAGCTGGAAGGCCCGAGTGTTTCCAATGTCCTGGATTCAAAGGACTTCTATAGCAGATTCTTGCCAATCTTCCTGTTTGTTCATCTAGTCACTGTATTTCATGGAAATTACTTTCTTTCTTTACTCAAAAATCTCATCAGCTCTCCACTGCCTAGAATAGTCAAAATTTCTGAGTGTGGTCTTGGATAATCTGACCTTAGGATACTTTTCTAGTATAGGACTCATTACACCATCATTCACCCATATCCAAAACTGCAACAATTTTAGTTTCAACAATTTAGTTTCAATGGTATCCATCACTTTCTGTCTTAAGGAAAAGGAATAAATTATGGAAAGGAGTGTGAGAAGACACTGGAACCAGACTACCTAGCTTAACTTAGCCATTAACTTAGCTCTACCACTTTGCCAATTGGATGATCTTAGGCAAGTTGCTTAATCTCCTCATCTGCAAAACAGAGCTCATAATAGCACTCACCTTCTAACATTACCATAGGGATTTGCAGAGCACTTAGAACAGTGGCTGGTATTTGGGAAATGCAATCTAAACATTACAATTACAATTCCCCACACATCTGTCTCCCATAGGAAATTATTAAGCTCTTAGAGAAAAATTTCATTTATTCAACATGTTTGGTGTACTTATGATGTGGCAGTTGTTAGCCAATGGGGACAACGTTAAAAAAAAAAAAAAAAAACTTGGCAAATGGGAAGACTGTTGAATAATGATTCAAACAGAATGTGACAAATGCTATACTCCAGGAAAAAAGAATAGTGCAAAAAGTGCAGAGACTACAAAGCAAGTAAAATCTAATGGTCCAGGACAGATGGGGAATTCTTTCTGACCTAACATTTGAGACGGGGCATGAATGAATATGTAGGGCAAATGCTGTGTTGCTAAGAACCATGGCAGGGAAGAACCACAGGTGGGGCTGAAAAGACAGGCTGGGGCCCATTGCAGAAGTCTGCATGTCATTGTCTGGTGAGTGTTTGTCAACCTCACCATCCTAATACAATGGGTGTGCCACATGTTACTAACAATAGATGAAATGTGGCTACCTGACATTGTAAAAATAAATCAGGACACACTCCCAGGGTCTAAGAAAAGAAGCCAGACACAAAAGAATACATACTCTAGGATTCCATTTACATAAAAGTAAAAAAACCAGGTAAAGCTAATTGATGTTTCCTCCATTCAGGATATAGCTGTCTTTAAGGGTGGATAGTGACTGGAAGAAGAACTAAGGGGGACTTCTGGGTACCACTAGTGTGTTTTGACTGGGGTGCTGGTTCCACTGTCATGCCATTTCCGAAAATTCAACATTCTGTATACTCACGAACAGCTTTTCCGTGTCTTTTATGCTTCAAGTTAAATAGAGTATATTCATGACACTTTATGCTAACTTGCTTTTTATTGGGAGAAGGATTACAGATGGCCCTCTGGGAATCCCCTGGGAGCTCACTAGGTAGATAAATATTGCTCATTACATGTTCCTTTATGGCCTAATCTGAGAACAGCTTGTGGATGCTCTAAAAAACCAAGTATAGTCACCATATAACCAAGGGTCACCTTCAGCAACAGCAGGGCTTGGCATGTGTGTAATGAACTAACGTGCACTCAAAAGTCAGTTACACACTTGGCACTCCTGCCAGATTGCTTTCCCCTCATTTTATGTACAATAAAGACGGTGGTTTCTTATTAACCTTATAAAGAAATGTAGGCGCAAAACACATCTGCATTTGTAAAAGTTATAATTCATTCAATATTTATGTATCCTAGGGAACATTTTTTTCTCAAGTTTTTTATTAAAAAAAATTTTTTTAACCCAGTTACAAGCAAAAGAGCACAAAAAGATACGATAAGTCAAATCCATTTCAGATCTCTCTCGCAAGGTAACTACTGTGTTCTCTCTCTCTCTCCTCTCTCTCTCCCTCTCTCTCTCTCTCACACACACACACACACACACACACACACACACATATTTTGGGGGTAGTATTGAGAATTGAACCCTGGGCCTTGTACATGCTTGGTAAATGTTCTACCACTGAGCTACATTTCCAGCCCCTTTTATTTTGGGGGGACAGGGTCTCTCTAAGTTGAAGAAGCTAGCCTAAGCCTAGCTTGCAAACCTCCTGCCACAGTCTCCTGAGGTCACAAGCATGCACCACTATGCCTGGCTTCTCTTACACATTCTTAAATACACATTTTGTATGGTCATCCCTCTGTAGTATGGATTCAATCATAATAGATTGAAAATATTTGAAAAAACATTACATCTGTACTGAATGTATATAGACTTTTTTCTTGTCATTATTTCCTAACACAGTGTACATAGTATTAGGTATAAGTAATCTAGAAGGCTGTGGGTAGGATATGTGCAAATAGTATGCCATTTTATATAAGGGACTTAAATACCTGTGAATTTTGGTATCTTGGCAAGGTGTGTATGGATGGTGTAGGTACTGAAACCAACTCTCTGTAGATACCAAAGGATGACTATATAAATACATGGATGTGTATTACTTCTGCCCCACTACTTTTCTAAATAAATGGGTGCCCATTATATCCATCTATTTTTACAGGAGATGTTTCATATCTATAAGCATGGATATACTCATTCTTTTCACAGGTATACATTCCAATGATATTTCAAGTCTTTTGTGTTTTACAATGTGGCATTGAACATCCTTGAAATCACATTCTTTGATGTGCTTTTTAAGTTATGATAGAGCCAAGCATAGTGGCATATACCTGCAGTTCCTGATCCTCAGGAGGCTGAGGCAGGACAATCACTTGAGTCCAGGAGTTCCAGATCAGCCTAGGCATTTCAAAAAATAAAAATATTAAAATAAATAACTTATGGTAGAAACTGAATGAATGTGTATTTTTACTAACAGTGTACTTTTAACAAACTTTTTGACCTCTGCATTTCTATTTGATTAACATGGGCACCTCATTATTTTAATTAGCAATATTCTATTCAGTTCCACTGACCTCTCTATTTCTACCTTAATAAATATTAAACTGTTTTGATTACCATATATAATCAATATTAAATCAAATATTAATCAGAAGATAAACTTTAATGTCTAGTAGATTAAGTCTTCCTTATATTCCTTATATTTTTCTACAAAGGGGACTTTGTTACAGAGTATTTTAAGGACATCATTTTAGATTGCTTTAATGACAGAGTCACCAGCATAACACAGTTGCTGCTCATATTACACAAATCTAATAAACATAAGAAAAAATCCATGTACTGCTTCTGTTCAGAAAGACAGAATTATACATACCACAATAATTTTAAATCAGAAAATTACCTGATTAGAAAAAATTTTTAGAAGAATCACATTTAAAAGCTGGAGGCATCACAATGCCTCACATCAAAACACACAGCAAAACTATGGTAATAAAAGCAGCATGGGACTGGCACACAGACCAATGGAACCCAATAGCAACTCCACAAATTAATCCACATGTTTACATCCAATTGACTTTCAACAAAGGTGCCGAGAACAGTTATTGAAGAAAGGATAGTCTTTTTAATAAATGATAACTAGAAAAACCGAACATACATATTTAGAAGAATTTAGAAGAATGAAACCCCTACCTCTTACCACATGCAAAGATCAATTCACGATAGAGCAAAGACCTAAATGTAAGACTGGAAACTATAAACTACAAAAAAAAAAAAAAATAGGGGAAATGCTTTAGGATATTTTGGATAAGACCCCAAAAGCACATACAACAAAAGTGAAACAAGGGAAATAACTATACATCTGACAAGCGACTAATATCCAGAATACATAGAGAACACAAACAACAACAAAACAAACAAACAACAAAAACAAATAATTCAATTAAGAAAAATAGTCAAAATACCTGAAGAGATCTTTCTCAAAGAAAGACACACAAAATCCTAGAAACGAGGGTGGGTTGGGGAGGGCAAGGGCAAGAGGACTCAAGTTTGAGGCCAGCTTCAGCAATTTAGGAAAAAACTCCATAACTTAGTGAGATCCTGTCTCAAAATAAAAAGTAAAAGAACTGGGGATGTAGCTCCATGGTCAAACATCCCTGAGTTCAATCTCCAGTATTATTAGAAAAAAGAAGACATGCAAATGGCCAGCAGTATATGAAAAAATGTTCAACCTCTAAACATCAGAGAAATGCAGATCAAAACCATATGAGATAACATGTCACCCAAGTTAAAATGATTACTGTCAAAAGAGACAAAAAACAAAACCAGAAAAATAAACATTGGAGAGGATGTGCAGAAAACTCTTACACAGAAAAAGAAATATTGGAGAGGATGTACCGAAAACTCTTATATACTATTGGCAGGAATGTAAATTAGTACAGCCATTATGGAACATAAACAGTATTGAGGTTCCTTAAAAAATTGAAAATAGAACTACCATATAATCCTATCATTGGGTATATAGCCAAAGGAAATGAAATCAGTATATCAAAGAGATACTTGCATGCACATGTTTATTGCAATATGGTATACAATAGCAAAGATATGTAGTCAATTTAGACATCCATCAATGAAAGAATGCATTAGAGGTATATTATATATGCACAGTATACACATAATGAAATATTTTCTCATTAAAAATAATGGAATCCTGTCATTTTTCAGCACCATGGATGGAACTAGAGGACTTTATATTAAGTGTAATGAGCCAGGACAAAGACAAATGCTGCATTTTCTCACTCTTGTGGAAGTTAAAGAAATTGATCACAAAGAAGTAGAGAGTAGAACGCAGGTCACTAGAAACTAGGAAAGTAGGAGGAAAGGAGGGACAGAGGTTGAATAATGAGTACCACAAAATCATTAGATGGGGAAATTGGTCTAATGTTCTACAGCACAGGAGGGTAATTATAGTCTACAACAACAAACATTTCAAAATAAGTAGAAAAGAAGAATTTAAAGGTTCACAACACAGAATTGATAATTTTGAGGAGTTGGAGATAGTAATTACCTTTACTTGCTCAATATACATTATAAACATGTATTCAATTATAATACTGTGCCACATAAATATCTACAAATATTATATGTCAACTAGAAATTTTTAAAAAACAATCACATTCATACAGTGGATCATGTTCATACAATAGACCTTCATTCCCCAAATCCATGTCCATCTGGAACCTGTAAGCATGATCTTATTTAGAAAAAGTTCTTTGCAGATGTAATCAAGTTAAGACAAGGTCATGCTGGATTAGAATGAGGCCTAATCCAATAACTGTTGCCCTTATAAAAGGGAAAATGGACATGGACACACATGCCATGCCAAGAGCAAGAGACTAGAGTAATGCAGCTACAAAGCAACGGACCTCAAAGACGGCTGGCAATACCAGAAGCAGGGAAGGTTTCTTCTCCAGAGCTTTGAGGGAAAGCACGACCATGATGACACCTTACTTTGGACTTACTGCCCTCCGAACTGAGAGAATACATTTTAGTGGTTTTAAGTTGTTAAGTAGGTAGTAATTTGTTATGGCAGCCCTAGGAAACTAATACAATTAACTGTCCCAAATTGTATATGCTTGAATCACCATCAATTTCAAGAGGCATACAATTATATCAAGTGATATGGCATTTGATGCATCTTTTCAGGCACTAGGCTGCTTCCAATAGGCAAAAAGAAAGACTTCATTTAGAAAACCCTTTAGTGGAGGTTTTTTTTTTGTTTGTTTGTTTTTAACTGTTATATCATGGAGACACAATTTATATTGAGGAAAACCAATTCATGAAGTCAAATGCTACTGTTTCACAAAGGGCTCACACTTTTACTATACAGTGCCTCTGTACTTTTTAGCAACTTCAAAAGTGCAGCTGGATTATATGGGAAGAGATTTCTCTTTTGCAAACGGCAAATGGCATCTTGTAGCTCTTTGAAGCATTTTATTATTCTATAAAATATTCTTGCATCAGAGACAGTGTTATTTGGGGCTGCTTCACAATCAATGAAGGAAGTAGTAGATTCCTTTGCAATCAGAGGCCATGATTGAGGCTCATGGTTAAATTCCTTTTTATCCCTGCTTAACCCAGCTGGGTCCTGAATTTTCTTAATTGCTTCTTGGTGTAAAGTTGTTTGTTCACTTTTTACTAAACACTGGTCTGTGGATTCTGCTTCAGAATCATCAGAGTCTTCATAATCTACCAGACTGTGAGACGCCTGGGGGGAAGACAGACTATGATCCCCCATGGTATGGGTTTCCTTGGATATCACAACCTGGTTCAGTGGTTCAGAAGAATCACCAGAAGCCCTGGGGACCCAAGCGTGTCCCTTTTTGTGACTATTAGGAGCAGTCAAATGATGAGGCAGTATGGGGTTGGTGCTTCTGTCTTGGACTAGTGAGGAGACACAACCACAAATATTTATGCCATATTGAGATTCAGATGCATCAAAGAACTTACAGATAATGAAAAAATTATCACAGTCTTTTTGCAGTAATTTTAAATACCTAACAAAATATTCAAGGAAACAGGTTTCTGATGAAATCAAAAAGTCAAGAAGAACTGTAGAATCAAATCCTATATTTTTTAGGAAGAATAAGAAAATACAGTGAGGATTATAACCATTTTCATGGGTGTGACGGATCCACATTTCCTTTTCTTGGGTCAACCTTTTGGTAGCCTCACATTCTCTGAAAATGAAGGTAATGGTGAACTCAGATTAATGACTTTTTATAAACATAACAGTTTTGACAGATTTAATTCACATGCCACATATTCACCTGTCACCTTACTTTTTAATCTACCCATAACTTTAAAAGAAAAAAGTTCAAAACCAATCCTTTTCCCCACAAACTCTAAGAGAATTTGACTTAATAAAACAAAGTCCACTGTCTTAGGCATTTCCACTTTTTGTCTGCCTAACAGAAGTCCTGCCATCCTTTATCCTGACATCAGAACCCTTCATTCTTTTGGGCAACCAATTCTATGTGGTAAGGTAGAGCTGGAACCTAAACCAGTTCCCCACTCTCCTCAGCAGAGGTGGGCAATTAACCCAGACTGACCCATCAGTGCACTCATGCTCCTTGCTGGCCACAATGATTGGTTCTGAATATGGGACTCAAGTGAGCTATTCAGATCTCTGCTGGGATTTTTACTTGAGATATGAAAGGTGATAATTCTAAGACTGAGGTAAACCTGATGAGCTGCTAGTAGCTCATAAAATATTCTTGCTTTGGAGAATATTCAAAAAGAAAGACTTCATTTAGAAAACCCTTTAGTGGAGGTTTTTTGTTTGTTTGTTTTGTTTTTAACTATTATATCATTGAGACACAATTTATATTGAGGAAAACCAATTCATGAAGTCAAATGCTACTGTTTCACAAAGAGCTCACACTTTTATTACACAGTGCCTCTGTACTTTTTAGCAACTTCAAAAGTGCAGCTGGATTATATGGGAAGATATTTCTCTTTTACAAATGGCAAATGGCAAATGCCTAAAATTAATTCAGAATTGTGAGATACCAAAAAGGAGAAGTAACTGATGACAATTTAAATCCTTGATGCCAACTAAATCCCTTAAGAACTCCTCATAGTGAGCCAATAAATCCTTTGTTTGTTTAAATCAGTTTGAGTTGATTTCCATCATTTACCACCAAAAAAATCTTTAATATAACTACATATTTTTTGAAAGTATGTATGCCATAAGTATATGCCGTTAAGGACACTGAACTGAAATGAACAGAGAAATTCACATATAAAGCAAATTTAATTCAGAGGCTTCCTCTTTCTTAAGAAGTCAACTTTGAATACAATTAAGATATGCTCTTATAGGCCTGTGCATTTTCAGTATGAATTTTTATTTTACCATTTTTGAGCCTAATTCAAATCATATGCAGGAATTTTGTGTTCTTGATTAGAACCTTTTGAAAATTGGCCTCAAACACTTGGTCTGAAAGCAGCCACTGCCAGCAGTGTCATAACACAGCAAGTACTGGCAGCACAACGCTGCACCGCCGATCATTAGTGAGAAATCCCTTTCTCCCAGGCCAAGAAAGAAATGGAAATAAAGCAAATACTTTAGGGTTTTAATAAAGCAGAGCAGAAATGGTGGAAAAGGTCATCAGTTATTAATTTCATAAGCAATTATAGATATTTGCCACAAGAAGATATTGCTGTTAAGTGCAGCTGTTTTAATAAAGTAGAAACAGAGTCAGTATGAAATGTCACCAGTAACAAAATTCAAAATTAATTTTACATACTTGCCTTAAGAAGGTATAAGTTAAAATGTGGCTATAGATTACAGTGAAACTGTTCCTTTGATTATTTATAAGTCAGTACTTATTTTTATAAAGGAAAAAAAATATCTTACAGAAGTTTTATACAGAAATGTAAGTCTCAGAGGTGAATAATGATCATACCCATCAAATGTGATTCACAGAAGTGAATTAGCTTACCCCTAACTACACAGGTAAAGCAGACATGCAGACTATATAGGAACCCAGGTTTTCAGATTCCAGCCTAGTTCTACATCCCTGCCCAGTCTGCCAAGTTATCATAATAATACAAATGTAATCTTGTTTGCGTGTAAGGCAAGATTAAAGAAAGGAATTGGAACTTAGGAGGAAACCACAAGATCCACCACCCAATTGATGGAAGGTAAATAATACACTCAGCACATTTTCTGAAATGTTTCCTGCCTTTTGGCTTGCGGATAGTTCAATAATTACTTTAAACTCACTAACCTGGTCAACTTTAGGTAGATGCCCATTGATGCCTTGGCAGCCTCCAGCATGTCATCGTCTTGTTCTATGAATACCCTGGACAGCCATTCACATGGATTATGTAGTTGCAGTGAGGGCTGAAGGTGAGGCTTTAAGAAGGTCAGTAACTCAGACATGAACCTGTGTAAATCAACTTCAAAAAATGCAAGTTTCAAAGTGTAGGCAATAGTTTATGAATACATTAATAATACCTTGCCTATATACAAATTTCTAATAAAGTACCTTAAAGTGCTAGATCATAATTCACACCTTCTAAAAGTTATATAAATTAGGGAGTATTTCTATTTTATAATGAGGAAACTGAGGCTCAGAGAAAAAAGTGATTTAGAAAGATGCATTTAAAATGTTAGCATGCATTTAAAAATGGCTATATGTCTATTTGGCACAAGTGACAAATAAGTAATTATAATACAGCTGAGAAAAAAATTACATGGTGATCTCTTGATAAAAGCATATACATAAATGATGAAAAAAGGTCTTTTCACTGGATACCAGAGCTGCTTTTTACTAGAGACAATACAACCAAGCAAATTTTTCCTTCAAAATAACAGAAAATATTTTTTGTTTGTTTATTAAAGCATGAAAAGAAAGTTCTGCTTAATATTAAGCAAAAAATATCAAAAAGGCTTATGGAATTTTTAAACTATGAATTATACAATAGATGCCACCTAGTGTTCCAAATTGTAACTACAAAAATTATAACTAATAAGTAGTTATTAAAAGCTCAATGATATCCAAAGCAGTCCAGGAAAGTCACTGCTTACAATTTATGCTTTTCACAGTAGGCTGTTTGGTAGACATTTACTACTCATTTTTCTCAAATGAAATAGAGGACATGTATTCTCCAACACCTACACTGAAAATCATACTTTATAAGGCTTTCTTTGAACACTTGATTTATCATCTTGGAAATTATATGCAACAATTTCTTCATCAATATAACTTCTCATACTTTAGTTTTAATTTGATTTCTAATTATCAACAATCCACATAAGTAGATAATACTACATTCATGAATGATAATATAAATAAAATACAAATATTTGAATATGAGTTGACTTCTATCATTTATTATGAGATGACTTGAGAGTAATTTTTTTTTGGCTGAAGTCTTTTATTATGCTATACACATTCAGTTAGCCCACAAAAAGCTGGCATGTTCCTTAAGGTTATTTCTTTTGGGGGAAAAATCTTAAATTAATGGAATTTATACTAGTCCTGAGATTTGATAATTAAGAATTATTTTACTGAAGTAAATAATTATACATTAGTTTGCACAAAAAAAAAGGGGTTTGGAGAATTACCTTTCATTTCATTTGTTGAGGTATCACTTTGAAATTTGATTTCTAAGGATTTCATTGTAATTAAACTTGCTGCTCTAAGGATCACATGATCTGGACCACAGAGATATGCACATCCAGGCTGAACTTCATCACCTCCAAAGCAGGAAGGTTTTCTATGAACAGACAATGTCTTCAACAACCCGAGATGTACAGCTTGCAAAACAGCATTAGCTAAAGCCAACATGTCCGTGTCTAAGTGATGATCTGGCGATATCATGGCAGGAACTGAGCCACGACAGAGGTCTTCGCCCACTTTATAGAGAAGGCACTTTTTGATGAAAATGATCAACTTTCTTTTGACAAAAGCCTGAATAGGCCAGGTCAGAACATTTAGCACACAAGAAGGTTTCAAAAATAAAATCCTTTGGCTCCTGCAATCTAACTTCAGGTAGATTCTGGAGGTTATGAGAAGTTCGAGCAATTCCAGGAAACATACCAAGCTGTTTATTATTCTAGAAGGATTCTGACAATTTTCAAAATGCTGAGCGAATAAGGAATCATAGAACACTTCAAGAGTACTATCAAAAGGAGTCAGGAACTGCTTTAAAATTTCTGCAATTATACAAAAAGTAATTATAAACAATAGGGAAAACAAAGCTTCTTAAAATGCAATTTTATAATTCAATTTTTGTAAATATCACTTCATAAGAGAAAAGAGGTTTGGAATATTTACCTAGAGTATGAACAAATGAGAATACAGAGATTAACAGTTATTAACCATGGTTAACATTCACTTTACAAACACCAATAGCAGCAGATAATAAGTAAAAGCTTTATTTTTTTCCTTGTAACTTTTTTTCTTTTTAAAAAAGTTATCCTTGGGCTGGGAATGTAGCTCAGTGGTAGAGTATCTGCCTAATGTGTAGGAGGCCCTAGATTTGAACCCCATGGCATGTGCACACACACGCAGGCATACACACAAAATATGGAGAGATTTTTTCTGTTTTTTATACTTCAAGACAGATTATAAGTAAGTTTTTTTTTTCTTGATTATAAATATAATGTTCCTGGAAGTTAGATGATGACTATTTATGGGGCAATGTAATGTGTACCTGCTTTTTCTGAACACGTATCTTTAAAGATTTCTTTCATTACCGCTGTAAGAGTCCAGAGACAATGTATTGCTTCATCACTCTCAGAATATCCAGAAAGATTTTTTTGGCAAAAAGCAATCCATGAATTACTTAACGTTATCTATAAGGAAGAAATAAAAAAATCTTATGATTTAGTACTTTCTTTATAATCATAAATTACCTATTATTCACAACACAACTATATGTTTACTTGTTTGCCTAAAAAAAGCATGATAACATTTGGTTAAACAAGAAGGAAGTAAAACATCCTAATATTCTTTAAGTGAAGAAAATCAATATATCAGAGAAATACAGGAAACATGCCAATATTAGCAGTCTTATCTCTAGGTGGTAGAACGATGTGTAGCTTTTATTTTGTTCTTTTTACTTTGTCACATTTTTCAAATTTCCTACTACCAATAACATCTTTTTATAATCAGAAAACAATGTTATTTTAAGAAGGAAACAAATCATTTATAGCTGAAAGAAGTCAGCAGATGCTTAGAATTGCTTATTAACTAATTCACAGATAAGAGGATAACCTGATTCTAAATTTATCGATATATTTTTTCCATTATGCTGAGGACCATTCTCAAAATTAATTTATGTTAGCCTCTGAAAACAGGCTTAGTCTCAAACAGAGGTGCCTAAGCCTTTCTTGTGGAGAGGGGTCTAACCTACTTTCTTGAGAATGTGAAGAAAGTTATGGCCTCTGATGTGAAACCCACCTTTTAAGGTTAAGAATCTGATTTATTATAATTTATAATGTATTTAAGACTTTAATTCTTGATGTAAGCCACCATTGTATTATTAGATTCTTAGATTTTTGTGGACTTCACGTTATTACGTAAGCAAATACTTGATTAATGCAAATACCTGAAGGTGTAAAATCAAGTGTCAAAGAACAACTTTGAAAATATTAGAAGAGAAATAATAACATACTTTGATCACTTAGCTTACCTTTTCTCTCAACTGGAAATACAGAAGCAACGCAAGGCACTTTGCGGCCATGTGAGACAACAATTTGTCTGAATTTTGGAACATGCAGATCTACAACCAAACAAATACATGTAATCACTACTACTGAATGTTCTTAAAACATTTATTTTAAATACTTAGGTCTTCAAAATCGATAAAAATTGGCTTACCAATTTAGAATCAATTTCATTTGATTGTAAAAGAATTTTAATTACATCTCTGTATTTCTCTTTTGCATGGATCTCAGTTTCAACAGACAATATCCTGGTTACCATCACTTTGATCACAGTTAACTGAAGGAGCATCATCTCTCGGGCATCGCTCATCTGAGAGTGTCTCTTCACACAAACAGGTGCTTCAGGAATGGTAGACACCCTGATGGAGGGCAGCTGATGCTGGCACGGCACAGCATCGGTGTTCAGCCATTCTAAGGAACTGGCTGCAGAGCAATCTTGGTTTGAAAGTGCTGGGTTGAGGTAAAAGACATAATCATGGCTGTCATCTTCAAGTATGGTTCCAGAAAGTACTTTTTTGTATAACTGTTCTAAAACTTCACAGAAGGTTTTCATTTTGATATCCAACATCAATCTTTAAGATGGCTGATAACTCCAATTTGTAAATACTGATACCTTAGAAATGTGATGAATCTCTACAATGCTTCTTCAGTAAAGCCTAAAATAGAAGAAGTAATTTTAATACTGAGTGTAATATTCATATTACAAAAGAAAGACAACTGTTGTTTCCACTTTGAACCACAAAGTCTCAAGTAAGGGTAATATTGGTTGCTGAATTTCTAATATGGAAATTCATAATAAGAACATCACTTTAAGATTATAATAATGAGCCAGGAATGGTGGCACAAACCTGTAATCCTAACTGCTCCGGAGGCTGAGGCAGGAGGATCACGAATTCAGAGCCAGCCTCAGCAAAAGCAAGGTGCTAAGAAACTCAGTGAGACCCTGTCTCTAAATAAAATACAAAATAGGGCTGGGGATGTGGGCTCAGTGACTGAGTGCCCCTGAGTTCAATCCCTGGCACGCCCCCAGCCCCCAAAAAGACTATAACAGTAAAATGTATGCTTTCCATATAGACTTAAGGGCAAAAAATTAAGGGTGATTTTATCACAACAAAAACATCAACTTTCTTCTAACACTGCTCAATGGGTTGCCAGGGCTCAGTGCTGTTTACATTTGTAGCTAGATTCTCTGTAGTCAAGAGCTGTCTTGGGCTCTGTAGGATGTTAGGCAACATTCCCAACCTCTACACCTACATTCCAAAGCACTCCCACCAGATTCTGACAACCAAAAATGTCTACAGACATTGTCAAATGTCCCTTAGGGGCAAAATCGCCCCAGTTCATTGGGATAACTAAAATTCATTAAACTTAACCTCCAATTTATAGATGAAAATGTGAGGTTAGATTGCTATATGGCCAAACAATATTATAGCTATTGCTCATTAAGTTCCAATTTAGAACATAAGATAATGGCAAGAGTCTTAATTTTCACCTATTTAAAAAAATTTTCAAATGTCTCAAGAAAAAGACAAAATATGAAGTGAAAGTAATCCAAACATGAGCAAACTGTATTTGTAGCTGGACGTAAATTTAGACATTCCAGTTGTCTAGGACTTCCCTGACATGATGAAGACCAGGAAGAGGAAGGAAATGGACATTTAAGGTCAGAAAGGACTTTTAAGGCACAGAATATGGGTCATTGACTGATGGATCAATATCAGAGGAAGCATGTTGTATAAAGACTTTGGCATAAGCAAAGATTTACTGAACATCCTTCTAATGGAATACTGGTGCCTCTGGGAATGACCTGATCCTATTGGGGTTCTGACCCTTTCATTGCCTTTGAGCTATTTTGCATCTCTTAATTGTAGATAATTGATACAAATGCAAGTAATTCTTATCCATAGACAAATAAATAATTTTATGGTGGAGGGGCAACCCTTCCCCAGTGGAAAAGGTTTTGCTTCCACCTGTAAACATTTTAATATTCCTTTACTCCATATTAACTCATGGTTCTCTTACTTCTTCCTGAAATGGGCTGTGACATCTGCCTGATTCCCTCATGAACTAAAGAGTTTAGTAAAATATGTAATAATTGTTCATTTTATATGGGTCATGATTTTGTCCTCTTAAACCTTACCTTTTAACAAAATCTTTTCTTCTCCATCTTGACCTGTGTATAAATGCTGGACCCATCTTTAACCTGCTTCTTCGGAAGAGACTTTGAAGATGACCACTTACATTGGACCTCACTTCTACAGTGTGGCCCACCAACCTAGCTGTGGTCTTCCACCTCTTTACACTGGCTTCTTCCCCCTATTTAGCTTCTAAGAAATTTCAACTGTTGGACACCCCACCAGACAAAGCTGTCCTGTTTCAGACCTCTAATACAGAGATAAATACAAGAAACCTATAGATTTTAAAATTATGAACAAAGCTTTGGTAAGTTTTCTCTGACTCCTACTTTCAAGCTGCAATATACATTCAAGATGATTGATTAATATATCTAATGATAATCTTTTTCCATCTGATAGCATTAAATTTTATCAGAGCACTGTGCTCCCAGAAAGCAGCTATAGTTAAGAGCACTGTGCCCCTTTGTATTCCAGGAAGAAGCCAAGCAGGAAGGATTGGCCCCTGTCCTTATTCCCAGGTACGACCTACCTCTATCCTCCCCTCATGACTCCTTAATTTTTATTTTTTTTTAAGGTGAGGGTCTCTCTAAGTCGCCAAGGCTCGCCATTAACTTTAGATCCTCCTGCCTGAGACTCTAGTGGTTAGAACTACAGGTGTTGAGTGGTACACCGCTTTCTTTGTTCTATAAAAATCTCTTCCTCCTCCTTGAGAGGTTTCCCACTGAAGAACATTCTTCCTATTGTGATAGCCTAAATAAAATCATCACCTGGCTGTTGTCAGTCATATATCAGAAATTGGTTTTCATATTCTACTTCAAATTTTATCTACTTCTAATTTTATCATACTTATTTTTCTTTTTTTTTTTTAGTTTTAACAATAACATTTCTTCTCAATAAAACTACTGACACTTTAAAATAGAATCTTTTAGGCTTCAATCAATATTATATGCTCAACTCATTAAAAATTTTAGTAACAAATGAAACTATTTTTATTTCAATCCTACATCAATAAAAATACTTCCAATGATACTTCTATGGGTCATAAATTCTTAAATTTTACCATAAAGGAAAATGAATTTGCTATTTGATCATTTCTATGGGCATAAAGGACAAATTTGTACAGTGCAATCTTTCCAGCATACAAACGAAAGTGAGCATCAATAAATAAATATTTCAGAGAGAAAATAACCTGCTTTCTGTCATGGTAGGACCCTGTGCTATGAGAAAGAAATCAAGCTGAAAAGTTGTAAACTTTAAACTAAAAATACAGATTTAAGCCAGGTGTGGTAGCAAGTTTGAGGTCAGTCTCAGCAATTTAGTGAGACCCTCAGTAACTTAGTGAGGCATTATCTCAAAATAAAAAATAAAAAGGAGTAGCGATGTAGCTCAGTGGTAAAGTACCCCTACGTTCAATTCCCAGAACCACAAAAAACAAACAACCCAGACTCAAATGGACTCTTTGTAAACAGAAGAGAAATGATGGGGTCACAAAAGACTAATGGCCAGGCAGATGACAAATGAATGAGGACCAGTTGCTAGGTTGCTTCTGTTGGGACCAAATCAAACATAAACCTTTCTTAATTACACTGCTTCTTAAAATATTCATGAGAGACCAAATAAATCTGCACTAAAATAAATATGGGTAGCCTGTTGAAAATTGAAAACTGTAGGTTTTCTTTTTAAAACAATTGTGGTGCTAAATGAAAGGATGAAAATTGAAAAAGCAAAGTAGGGGGATGAACCAACTACTTTTTTTCCAGAAGTGCCTGCTCTGAGGTTGGCACATGGCAAGCTGCATTACCATGCTGGCCTGGAAGAAGGCATACCCTTCAGACACCAAGCTTGTAAGAAATGAGAACAAAGCAGCAGGCCACTCTGGATGCTGTGAGGCTTTGAAACTGTTCATACATAGTAAACAAGAGAGGTCTGTCTAGTCTGGAAAGGGAGTAAATAACTAGAGGGGTCAAATCAGGACAAGTGAACAAGCAGTGCATCTCTTGGTATCTACAAAACATGCCTCTTGACAGGGAAGAGTAGACTCCCACTCCTGGCTGCCTAGGAAGGTACCAAGACAAGTTAGAAGGCAAGTCGGGTTCTTCAAATTTCCTCTGCTGCCACAAAGCCCAGAATGACAGGTGAATAAACTTCCTAAGAGTAAGCAGTAACTCATACAGCCTAATCTTTGACCTTCTATTCTACCGGGCATACCATAAAACAGAATACCAATCCCCAATCATTTTCAAGGTTAATTACTATGCAGTTTACCAATGCAAACAAAGATTTAATTTTTTTAAAGAAATATTCAGCAGCCAAAAGCTTGATTGATTCAATTTTTATATTAAGTTTTAGTAGCTACAACAAACCCATCAGCTCCTCAAGAAAAGTTGCAATGATCCTACTTTGACATCAGGTCATCAACAGCTTACAGGTACTATGAATCTAAGTGACTGAGATGTGATTGTACTACAATTAAAATAATTTTAATTTTCTACTAAATTAACTCAAAATAGATGCAAAACTTAAACTTAGCCTTTTAGGAAAAAAACTGAACAAAAATCCTTGGGATTTAGGGTTAAGTAAATCTTCGACTCTAAAAGCACAATTCATAAAAGTAAAAATTGGTAAGCAGGACTTCGACAAAGTTAAAATAATTTGCATTGTGAAATATCATATTAAGAGGATGAAAGGCAAGATATAAACAGAGAAAATATATGCAAACCATGTATCTGACAAAGAGCAAGTACCTAATATATATAAAGAACTCTCAGATGAGTAAGACATATGAACAAATATTTCACTGAAGAGGATACAGAGGTAGCAAATAAACACATGAAAAGATGGTCAAACTCATTAGTCATTAGGAAAATGCAAATTAAACCTACAGTGAAAGACCATTCTCAAAATAGCTAGAACAAAAATCAGTGACACCAAATACTGGTAAGAACATAAGAGAAACTGGATCCCTCTTATATGACTGGTGGAAATATTAACTGATACAGCTACTCTGGAAAACAGTTTGGCAGTTTCTTAAAAAGCTAAATCTGTATCACAATGTCCTCCACTTGGTGAATGGGTAAGTAAACTGGAATGCATCCACACCATGGAATACCTTTCAGCAACAAAAGGGAAAAATTATAGATACGTGCAACATCAAAGGAATTAGATTGAAGGGGAAAAGTCAATCTCAGAAGGCTGTGTAGTTCATAATTCTATTCTTGAATGATAAAATAAGGAGTGAAGAACAGAGTAGTGGCTGCCAGCTGCAAGGGAGGCCTCCTCTCCTTCAGTGGGTAGGGTTATAGAGGGTAACAGAGGGATCCTTGTGATAATGAACTGATAGGGACAGACTAACCTACATAGATGATAAAATTACACAGATGATAAAATTACACAGAACTAAGTATACATTCAAATGAATATAAGTAAACTCTGAATGAGATTGGTGTTGATGACCAGATCCCGACTATGCTGGGAATATAGCTCAGTGGTAGAGCATTTGCTTAGCATGTGTGGGGACCTGAGTTCAATACCCAGCACAGAAGGAAAAAAAAACAAAAAAAAACTTCTGGCTGTGACATTGTGCTAAGTTAGTTCCATAGGAGGAAACTAGGTAAAGGCTACATAATATCTCTCTGTACTGTTACTATTTCTTAACAACTTGTGAATTTATAATTATCTCAAAGTAAAAAGTTTAAATAAAAATTCAACTATTTTGGCTATATACATCAGTCTTTTGATTCCCAGCATTAATGTACAGATTATTTCATTAATATCCATTGTTCTAAAAAAACACATTAGAATTTTGAATTTCAAAATGTCTTAATCCAAAACTAAACAGTATTTAAAAAAAGGTTAAAAAGGTTTTCTTAAAAATATTTCTATATAAGACTATTCATTGGAAAATACTCTCATCTTTGATAATTCAAAATTATCAAAGAATAAGCTGCTAGTAATTTAATCCTTTCTATATGGGGAAATTGCTACTTTGGGAGTCTTTAAATTCGAAAAACATCTATTTTCACAGTCAATATTACTAAAAGTCAAAAACTTTCACATATGACTTGGCTACTACAGTTGTTAATAGATTCAATACTGGGCTTTAGCATAGCTCAACAATAGGTTCAAATCTAATCAAATCTGAGAGGCTACTTAATCTAGATATTAAGATACTTAAAGCAAAAGTTGAAGCATTCCAAACAAATGCTTCTTCCAGGATTCTAGTTCTCTTCCCCATCAAAATTGCATTAACTATGACAGAAAAAAACAAAATGGGTGTGGTTTGGCTCTTCAAGAGCACCTCTCTCTGCTGTCAAAAGAAGGGAAGGGGACATCTTTCAAACAGCAAGCCATGTGCTGGGTATCTTCCCCTTGGCTAGATTAACTCTTCACCCTTCTCAGTGCCCAAGTAGACTCCATTAGGAGATTTGGGGGGCTGCAGAGAAGGAAGAACACTTTCTCAACTACTGGGAACTGAACTTCTCCTTACCCTCAAGCCTGACAGAGACAAGTGGCAAGTACTAGCCCTAGCCTGAGGGTGTAGCACTACCCCTTCCTAAAACAATCGTGCTCAAAGTTTGGCCTGTCAGTATCACTTAAAAGGCTATAAAAACAGACTCCATGACCCAACCTAAGGGGTTTTAGGTGTGGTAGCTCTGCAATGAGGCCCAATAATTTGTATTTTAAACAATTTCCCTAGTTATCGTTATTACTTTTTTTTTTTGAAGTTCAGGAGACCAAACCCAGGGCCTTCCACATGCTAGGCAAGTGCTCTACCACTGAGCTACACCCCCAGCCCAGAACTCTTAAACTCAAGTGTTTATAAATTGTCTTCCAATTAAACTTTTGTCCTTGGATTCTGATGATGGCCAAAAATTTTATTTAATTTTTAAGTATGAAGATAAAAGCTGGCTATCCAGTTATAGATAAAAGGCTCAGAAATTTATGTGGTTTTTTGTTAAAGTAGTATACCCAATAAAAGCCTTAGAGTCAAATGGCTTCACTAAATCAAAGTCATCACGGGGCAAATTATCTTCTAAACCTCAGTCTCCTTCTGTGTTCAAAGGTCATATAATGGTACTCAGCTCACAGGATGCTAGGAAGGTTAAATGAAATCCAATCCTGAAATATCCACCTTGGGATCTGTCTGATTTCTTTGCATTTCTGTGTGTGGTATTAAAAAAAAAAAAAAAAAAAAGATGAACATGGTTTATTTTGAGAAAGATAGTCCTCTTTCCCTCTTTTATAGGGGGTTGAAGAAAATATTGGTCACCAGATTCTTTTTATTTTTTTATTTGCGTGTGTGTGTGTGTGTGTGTGTGTGTGTATGTGTAGGATGGCTACCAGATTCTTGATAAGGAAATTCAGTAAGCACTAACTGACAGATCTGGGGCCTTTGGAAAGGAGGCAGGACATGAACTAAAAGATGGGAAACAACGCAAAAGCAAAGTTGTAATCATCTGAACCACATGAAACCCTGACTGGGCTCAACACAGATCACCCTGAACTGGGAAGATGCAGATATCAGCAAATGCAAAGTTGCTGGATAAATTCATAAACAGCTGGTATTAGTTTTAAACAAGTAATGAAGTAGTTTTGTTTTTAGGAGCATGGAATAACAGGGATTGTAGCATTTAACATAAACTACATCATTAGAAAGTATCCACATGTATCTTTCCCAAGTAGCTCCATTATTTGACCACTCCAAAAGCTAACTTTTCTCCAACATAGCACAAATTGATGTTGGATATCAGAATCAGAGCTTTAGGCTGGGGGTGTAGGTCAGTGATAAAGAGTGCTTGCCTACTACACACCAGGCACTGGGTTCACTCCTCAGCATCACAAAACAAAACAAAACAAAACAAAACAAAAAGAACATCCCCACCAACAAAACAAAACAACCATAGTTCATTGTCAGAAGAAATTCTGGAGAAGGTCTAAATCAATCAAACTCTAACACTGGAATTCCCTGGAAGGCTTGTTAGAACACAGATGGCTGAGAGTACCCCCCCACCCCCACTGAGATTCTGATTTTGTGGGTCTCAGGAGGGTCTAAGAAATGGACCAGGGACTACACTTTGAGAATCACTGATCAAACTACCCATTTTTTTCTGATGAGACTCTAAGTTGCTTAGGTTTATATCAAATTGTATGAGTACTAAGTATTTTAAAAATGGAAACCCTCCAGAGTATCAATATTTTTTTTAAATGCAACTTTTCTACTCTTACTTGCTATAATATGATTTTGTTTTAAGTGGTTCTTCAGAGTGAAATCCTTCATTGAAAGGTTTTCTATACTCATTCACTTTTTCCAGTCTATGCTCTGTTCAATCTCTGCAGTCCTCTTCTCCTACCCTCCCCAAATCTGCCACCAGTGTCAGGGAGAATAATTGAATGTCTATATGACACTACCCAGATTTTACTGAACTGTTGAGTTCTGTACAGACAATTTGGTTTTCAGTTTATTTAAAAAAAAAAAAAAAAGGCTTCCTCAATGAAGTAGCATACACTGAAGGTACACACGTAAGGTATATTAAGTAGCATACATCTAAGTTATATAAGTGTTTTCACTTATGTAACTCAAGGAGGATGCTAATACTCCCTTAGTCTCCTTGAAAGGTTCTTTCCTGACTCTGGACCTTGATACTGTGCTGTTCCTTATGTCTGGAAAGCTCTTCTACCCACTTCTCCTTTTGCTTTAAGCCTAATTATGACTTTCTCTGAAGTCCCGCCCTCCTCTGATATTCTCAGTCTCCCAGTACTGATGCTGTGCCTTATGGAACATGTCACAATTGTATTTTAATTGTTTGTTCAATGATCTGTATGTTTCTCATGCTAGATAACAATTCAGTAAGAGCAGTCTGCTTAGTTCATTACTTCTCCACTTTCTAGCATAGGAGGCACTTAATATTTGTGGAACATATTCCTGAAGAGAAATTTAGTAGCATATATATCTACAATAATATTAAAATATGCTCCAGTGTGTTTTTGTCTACCCCTACCCCCTCACTGGGGATTGAACTCAGGTTCTTTGATTGAGGGAAACAATGTACCATTGAACTATATCCCCAACCCCTAATACCATGTAATTTTTAACTTCTGAATTTTAAATTACAATAAAAATTTCAAATAAAACAATTATAAAACAGTATATAGTAGTATCTATAACAGGAATTAAGTTCTGAGCTCATTCGGTCTTTATACCTAACAATGTGCTTAATATAAGAGGTACACATTAAAGACACAGCTTAAAACGATTGTGGTAAAGAGCAAATTAAAATTACCCTTGAAGAAAAAAAATCCCTGAAATTACCAGGTCAGCGCACCAAGGAACTCAAAAGTTATGAGTTAGCTTCCTTTTTTTCAGTACTCTTTATGCTGGGACCATGGTACCAAGATCTACAGTAGAATTTCTCTACCCAGCCCCATCCCTGCTTCCTTTCAGATACAGTTGGACCAGATAGCTAATGGGATGCCAATGTACTGCATATGTCTATGATAGCTCTAATTCATTAGACCAGGTCCCTCAATAGTCCCAGAATGAAATGTACTGTCAATCAGAGCATAAACTACTTATTCTCTCAACTAACAAGTGCTTTAAGGGCCAGGATGTAGCCTCCTGGGTGGTGGTTCTAGACCTTTGAAATCACTGGAACAGTAGGAAACATCCTTGAACCCTGGATTCTCCAGAGACCAATTAAATCAGAATTGCTGCATTGGAGCTTGAGTGTTGAGAGCCACAGTTTAGTGCCTGGCATTTTTGCCAGAGGGAATGGTTGAAAGGTGACCCTGCTCCGGGATTAGGGCGGATCCTGCTGCCTCGGGCACCTGCTACTTTGGAGTTCCTGTGAGTTCTCCAGGGGTTCTGAGAGAATTGGAGCATGGAGCCTGGTGGAGGGAGTGTGTGTTCCCGGGAAGTGTGTGTAGAGTGCCAGTGAGAGTTCAGGAATAAAGAGTTGCTGTTTGAACCTACAAGGCTGTGTGGCGGCTCGGTTATTTTGTGCCCAGCCAGACTGCAGCACTTGGGCATTTTACAAATGATATTTTTTTTCTACTCAAGGAATAAACTCAATTCTGGTTGAATAAGAGTTTTATGAATTAAACTTCAGAAATATTTATCCTGAGTTTCTTCATTTATATGTTGTAAAATTAGTGCTTCAAACTCTTGTAAATTTGATATTATCTAAGTGAATAAAAAATGATGTCTATTAAAACCTAATCAATGTTAACTTGTTAAAAAAATACTCTGTAACCTAGGGCAGGGTGTGGAACTCAGTGGTAGAGTTCTTGCTTAACAGATAAGAGGCCTGAGTTTGATCCCCAGCACCCTGCAAATGAAACAAACAAATCTCTGCATATGTGCAGTCCCTGATTAGATCTGCAGCAATGCAAACATAACAAAACAAAATAAACTCCAAGACCTCTACTATCTAAAGTGCTTTTAAATCAATGAAAAGTTGTAATTTAAGAATTAGAAAATTTAATTGCACAATTTAATAGGTCATTTAATAATATCTCTCAATCACTTGAAAAATAGTTGCAACTTGATGACAGGATTTTATGGGTAATGGAACCCAGAGCTTTGAGCCTGCTGGGCAAGTACTCTACCATTGAACTATATCCACAGCCCAACAGGACTTTAGATGAAGAACAAATGGCCAAAAATATGGAAGAGCTGACAATCAGGAAACAACTCAGTGATCAGGTCCCTCACCAAGAGTTCATATACATTCATCTTTCAGATGAAGCAGTATTTAGCAAATACATTGAGCTGCATGGGTGCTGTGACAGCTATAAGACAATATGTTCTCCATAACCATTTACATATTTATATACCTCTTTCTCTCCCTCTCTTTCCTTCTTTTGGAGTTTGAAATTTCCTGATTTTATAATTAGTACATATTATAAAACTGAACTTATAAATACATGAGCTATTAAAAAATTTTTCAAGAAATTTAGTTTAAAGATCTACTAGGCATTTTCTTTGTTTGTGGTTCTGGAGCTTGACAAGGGCTTTACCACTGAACTACAATCCCTGTCCTTTTTTAAATTTTGAGACAAGGTTTTGCTAAGTTGCCTAGGCTGGCCTCAAACTTGCAATCCTACTGCTTCAGCTTCCCCAGTAGCTGGGATTAAAGGCATATACCAGCATGTCCTTCTCAATAGTTTTTTCTTTCAAATTAATAATTCATGAATTGAGAAGGTGTTCCAATGAGCTGAGCAGGAGAGAAAAACAAAAAAAATGGATTGGTCACTTCAAAGTTATTTTCCTTATCAGGTTAAAACAGAGGGGGCATCCTTATTTTGCTAGCTCAAGCACACAGGGCCCCTTCTGATTTGTTGCTGGGCATCTCCTGTTTTTTAGTTCTTACATTACTGGCATCTAACACAGGTGACTCTGTTCTGGTTTGGTCCAGTCTGTTAATAGGGCCTAATATAGCAACATTGTTGCTAATAAGACATGAATATATATATATGTCTCTGTGTGTGTGTGTGTATGTATGTGTGTGTATATGTATATATATATATATATATATACACACATACCTACACACACACACACATATATATACACACACACATTCACACACACATACATTGTAGGACTACTGCTAAAAAAAAAAAATGTGAAAATCACTGGATCAGATGATTCCTAGATTCTTTTGCTACTGTGAAATTCCATCACCTGAAGAATACTGGAGGCCTGGTATTGAGATCAAGGTTCCCCGTAAGGAAACTTCTCAGGATTAACTTTATAGACAGAATGAACAGATTAAGTCTAGAAAGTCATAAGACAAGTATTGTTGCAGCTATGTAAAATAATAAAGACAAAAATAAACTACAAAAATATATTTAGGCCAGCTACACAGGAGACTGAAGCAGAAAGATCCCAAGTCTGAAGTTGGCCTGGGCACACAGCAAGATGCTATCTCAACAAACAAACAAAAAACTACAAGGTAGTATAGTTGGATTAAAGGTTAGGTCTTCTAAATGCCTTTCAAATTTCCTGGGAAGTTGTTTTGCTTTTATAATAAATTAGGAAAACATCATGGTAAAGTTGAAACCATCTAATTTACTATAATTTAATACCACTTAATTACAAATGCTATTCTGGTTATTCCTAAAATTACAATAGTTTCTAACTATATTTCAGCTATCTATTTTAAGGAAAAAGGGAAATTTAGAGATTTGAAATTCTGAATATGACTGATAAGACGTATAATGAGATTAAAACTAAAAATGATTTAAAAAATTGGAAGTTCTACACCCCCAAATATATGATATACATCAAAGTGTTTTTATTTTGTTTTAGGAAGAGTTACCTCATTTTAAATGGCATATTACTGTTTTAGACTCTTGTTGAGATCTCTGTTTTGGAACTGCTTGCAGAGTTTGGCATTTATTCTTTTTAATATACAGTTATATAACTACACTTTCTAAAGGGTTTTAGCTTCAAGAAACAACCAGAAATGATGAAAATTCCCTGCATGATTTGCAACCTGGCTCTTACTGAATAATAAGAATAAAGATGTTCTAAAAATTTGTATTTTCTGAAAAGTCTTACACAGAACAAGAGAATGAAATCTTTGGCACTCACCAGATATGCATATTAATTTAACCATTAATCTATAACATTCAAGTGCCTTCTCTATCAGTGTGAGATGTCAGACTTTAAAATATACCATTTTACTCTCCTCTCCCTATTAATCTATTTTTCCCACTTATTTTTGTGGACTTTCAATGTCTTTAGATTTTTTCTGAGCTTTCTATAGATGCTCCTTGACTTACAATGATATTATTCTTGATAAATCTATCATGAGTTAAAAATGCATTTAATACATTTAACCTACTGACATCATACTTTAGCCTAACCTCCTTAAACATGCTCAGACCCTTACATTTGCCTATAGTTGGGCAAAATGACCTAACATAAAGCCTATTTTATAATAAAGCATTGAATATCTCATATAACTTATTGAATACCTTATGGAAAGTGAAAAACAAAACCAGAATGATTACACGGATACAGATGATATAGCAGGCATAGACATAGACTGGCATTTTATAGATTTGATGGGATGCAAAACCACAAAACGCAATATCCAGAAAAATACAGTATACGTAGAGTACTGGTAGTTTCCACTGGTGATCCTGTGGCTGACTGGGATGTGGCTCACTGCCACTGCGCACCACTGAGAGAGTACTGGACTGCATTATTGCCAGCCTAGGAAAAGACCAAAGTTCAACATTTGAAGTACAATTTCTACAGATACTTATGGTAAGTTGAACCACAGTAAGTTGAACCTCTCCAAGTCACATGTCTGTACTCAAGTACCAACATGCTTCCTGGAGCCCTCAACCTGGCAAATTCAACTCTTTGACTCTTCCCTCAAACTTGCTTTTCTCCTACACTCCTCAGTTCAATATGACTTCTATATTTCCTTGTTACCCAAGCTAGAAACCTGGGCATCTTCCAACCCTTCCCCAACCGTCTTCCCTCCATCCTCACTGTCATTACTGCATTTACCACTTTTATCCTAGACAACTGCAACAGATTCCTTCCTAAGTGGTTGAATCTTGGCCCACCTTACATCCACTGCCTTCTGAAAAAACGTTTACTTTCTTTGGGATAAATTCAAAGCCCTTTATACATGGCATTACCAGGTCCTCTGAGATCTAACTATTGGGGTCTCCTCACTTCTGAGACCACAAACTAAGCTCTATGCTTTTTCTAAGGTCCCTAGAAATTGTGCACTTAAGAGACTCCCAGGCTGTGTGTAACCCATTTTTTTCTGACCAAATCATACTCAACCTCCACCCTCCACCTTCAACTTGGAAACCATTACCCTCAGAGAGCCTTTTACATATGCAAGTCAGGATCAGGCAGTCCTGCCATATAATCCCTAGGTTAATACCACAGTATCTGTTTCACTGCATTCTCCTCAACTTTGGTTCTTTGGTTCCCTCCACACTTGATTATGAGCTTCTCTGGGCAGAACTGAGCCCTGTTTGTCCACATAAACACGTAGATGGCTCACATGGAAGGCACCAAGCAAGTATTCTTGAATAAATGAATGACAGTGTAGAAGAAAACAGGAGAGAACAAACTTAAGTGGTTATGATTCCCACCTGCCACAAAATATCCTAATATATCTAATTACATAAAAGTAGTCGATACATTATAATACTTCCTTCATATACAATCAAGTAGGTATTTTACTTTTGAGGATACTGGCGGGAGTCAAATGTCTGATGTACTGGGTGACCTTAGTCTGAGACATCATTTCTTGCCTGGACAACTATAACAGCTGTAATCCAGCGGCCCACCAGTCTTCTCTATTGAGGAGCCAGTGGTCTTTTCAAACATAAATAAGAAACTGTCAAAGCAAACAAGGTGCTGCAAGATCTACAGCCTGCCCCACACCTTCTAATCTTATCAATGCTCTCCCCCTACCCTTTATTCTCTGCTTCAGCTACATGGATTTTTTTCTTCAGTTCCTGTAAACAGCAAAGCTTATTCCAGCATCAACAGCTTTGTACTTCTGATTCACTCTACCTGCAAATTTCCTCCTCTCCAACCGATATGGCTAGCTCTTTGTCATTCAGACTGCTGCTCAAATGTCACTCTAAGACCCTTCCTGACTACCTAAAACAACCCATCACGTTCTCGCAAATTTGATCCTCTTATTTTGCTTTTAGTATAGACTGTCCCTGATCATCCTGTATCAGTCTCCCTTGATGAAATGAAAACACAAGTGATTGCCTTTCTCTTGTTTTCTGTTGTCTCCCCAAGACTGGAACAGTGCTTGGCCAGTAAATACTAGCGAAATGAATTAACGCATTTAATAAATACGTCTTCATATGCCCATGTTACATGTTTCCCACTCTCCCGTTACCTTCACTCACAGGAAACCGTGGACCAGAGGATCATTATCCTTTCAGGAAAGCCCATGAGCCAGCATCTCGGTTCCAAAGACAATGCTATCTTGCAGCCTCCGGGAGGCATCTCCAGCTTGGTAGCTCACCGGGTCTCTGAGACCGACAGATGCACCAAAGATTGGGCACTGGAAGCGCTGAGGAGAGGCGGCGGGTCAGGGCCTCTCCCTCCTCACTTTGTGGAGACTGCTGCCTCCCCAGCTCCGGTACCAGACCCTCACTCTGCTGTACACATGTATCTCCTGTCGCTCAGTTCAACGACCGCTTGGGGTTACCTGTCCGGGAGCTGCCTCAGGCCTCTCGGCCTTCGCAACGCCATTCAAGTTCACCTCTGTTCTTTCAGGGCCACCGTAGTTCACGGAATGTATACGCTAATCCACTCCTCCCGCATGCGCACAGCCACCATTCGGTGTACAGTGTCTCTTAGCAACCACTTCGAGTCCCTCTGCCAGGGGCGGAGCCTTGGAAGCCTCCGCGGGGAAGCCGAGGGGAAGTGAGTGAGACCAATCAGAGACGAGTCTTAGCTCCGATCGACACGCCTCCCCTAACTGTCGCGAATCCGCAAGCAGCTTTACGGCAGATAGGGGGTGGGGGCTGCTGGGGAAAGGAGGGGAGAAGGAAGCAACCAACCAACCAAGTCGCCCCCACCCCCCACCCCCCTCCCACCCCGGACCT
>NW_026000196.1:17671617-17690150 GCF_001458135.2 Marmota marmota marmota
CCAGTGACCCCAAAGTGCTGGAGGGAGGGGGCGGGGGTGGCCCAGTGCAAAGTGCATCCCGAAAGCCCCCTGTCCGGAGACCCGGCTGCTGGCACTTCGGACTCTGTACGACCTAGGACCTCGCTGTCCCTAGACCTCCTGAGTCCCTCCGTAGCTGGAAGCCTCTGGCCCGGAGCGCGACAGCCCCCCTGCTCCGAGCCCCTGGACCGGGGCTGTCCCCCCCAATCCCCGAACCGGGACTTCCTCCCTGCACCCCTGTCCCGAAGCTGCCCGGAGGCCAGGACAGCCACCCCTACCCTACTCGGCTATCTGGATGCTCTCCGGGCCAGGGCCGTGAGGCACCCAGGAGAATCGGGAACACCCGTGTCCGGCCCTGCCTGGGGTGTTTCTTCAATGGAGAAGTTGGTGAGTGTGGAGGAGGCTGAAAGAAGGAAGAGAAGCAGCAGCTGAGGAAACAGGTAAAGTCAGTTACCTCCTCCGAAGGGAAGGGGGCTACCTAGAGGTCTGGGAAGAAGGAAAAATCACTGTTTCTGCCTGCCTGCCCTTTGCCACTTTCTAGCTTTTTCTTTTGCTCCCTCTTTCTTAGAACCCTCTTCTCTTCGCCCCTGGGGCACTGCATCACTCACTGGTTTCCGTTTTCCAGGTGTGAACTGACCCCGGAGGACACTCAAGAGCAGGAAGGAGGTCTGTCCACTCTCTAGAGAAGCAGCAGGCAGAGTACCTCTGACCAGCATCTTCCATAAAGGTAATGAGCCAGACCTCCCCTCCCCCATTGTTTATTCCTGGCCCCTACCTCATTAGGCAGTGCATTATTTTTAGGCGGTTGCTTGGGGATGCATCCTTTCCTAGACCCCAGTTTCCTAGCAAAAACAAAAACACTGCAAGGCCTGATCCTTAACATTTTAATAACTTCTCTACTCTAGAAACGTATTTTCCTTTTCCTCTCCGTTCAGTGAGTTTCCATGTTTTGCATTATCTTTTGATACACTGTGCCATTTGCTCTGAGGCTTTGAGACCTTTTTGTAGCTCTCCCACCTTCCTTACTCTCATAGGAATTCTTCAATTTCATGTTAATTGCTTGTTAATTCTGAAGACTCTGCTTTTTAATTAAACCACAATTTACTTACCCCCACCCCCTTTGCTACTTCTGTCACCTTTTCTGTACCTCTGTCAGAAAATCTTTTCATTACCTCACCTGAAAGTCTGGTAGGGGAGGGTAAACTATTGGCTTGAAATTTGTTAAGTTTCAAAAATACTCTGATTTTTTTTTCAATAGTAAAAAGTGGATATATTTACTTTTAAAGTGTGAATAGAATGAAAACAGTATTAGCTCCTGAAGCATTTACATGTGATTAACTCTAGGTTTTCCCACATTTGTGTATGACAAATATGGATAGACACCAAAATTTTTACAAAGAGATATTTGTTACATCACAGATGTTTTAGACAAACAAAAATTTACACAATGTTTTGTTAACAAACATTTTACAGTCAGGAATACAAAAATAAAGGATATTTTGATGTGTTTAGATATCTGGGGCTTAATTTTGGCCCTCTTCATAAATCAGTTTTCTCATTTCAAAACCCTTACAGAGAATTTGCTAGATCAAAATTTAAGCATCTAATTCATGTAGTCACATTTCTGCTGCCTATTTTGATGCTGCCTCTGAAAATGCATTAAAGGTAAGTTTAGGACATGAATATAATTCCTAAAGAGAGCATATGAGCACAGAAATTATATAAAGGCTAATTCAGAAATCAGCCAAGTGAATGACTTTTCTAGCATCTGCTAGCAAGGGTATAAAGTGACTTGTTAACCTCAGGTTTTTTTTTTTTTTTTTTTAATATTTCAGATTGTGTAAGGATTTTTGGGGTGAAAAAGCACTTAAAATAATAGATGATTTTTTTTTACTTTGTTCCACTGGAATTTCTGCTTTCCATATGATTCAACTCATTCTCCAGATATAACTAAAGATACTTTTAAGGAATTTGGATATTCTTGAAATCTGGAACTGGATGTCAAGAGTATTTTCTGAATACAATTAGAAATAGCATGTACCAGTGACTGTTCTATGGTGAAAGTTTAGGTAGACCTTTATATATGTATGTAGGAATCAAGGCTAATTGATCATTTCACTAAAAGCTAGGCATAAAGCTATAAAGTTAAATGCTGCTTTTTATTATTTAAATATGGAAGGAACCGGAGATACCTAATGATTACTTTAGAATCTAAAAAAAAAAAAAAAAAAGCTAAATATTTGAGATATGATTTAAAGATTCATATGAAGTATATATTTTCTATTTAACCCTTCTTGGTGAAATATTTTTTCTGCTTTGGATTTAATCCTAGTGAGTTTTCATTTCTGAGGGCTTTCTCCATTACCTGAGATGGTAAGAGAGGGGAAGTCTGTAACCTGTCAAAAACTTATGAAAAGAGGGCATTGCTTTCCCCATGTTTCCCACCAGTTCATTCTATTGCTGAAATAATATCATGGATCTGCTCAGCTTTTAATCATTTTTCTAAGATTAGAGAATATGATTAGCATGATGGAGAGTATTTGATCTAGGTTATGCCAGATATTTAATTTGGGTATTTATTAGCAACATGGCCACTTAGGTCATTTATATTTTTTTTCAGTCTGGCTGCCAACTTTATGTTCATTCCCTTTGCCAGACACATCATTTTGAAAACAAACTCATCTGATTTATTTGGTCACCAAATAATACATTTATAATCACATAGAAGAGAATAATTGATTTTAATTGAAGCTATTCAGTGATGCCTCTTGAAAATACTATGGATTATACATTGACAATTATTTATTTTGTTCATATTTAACTTTGGTGACTTAGAGGCATATGCTACTTCTAAATCCTAAAGTCAGTTAAATTTTATGACTACTATTTGACTTTCAGCTTCTCATTTCATTCTCAAGTGAAAGCAGTCCACAGTATAACACTTGTCTCCTTTCTTGAAGACTTTCTAGGCACTGACATGTGAGGCTGCAAAGATTGTATTGGCATACATGGGTTAATAGAATAAGGTAGCATCATTTTTAATACTTGTGATTTAAGCTTTGAGTTGAGTTGGATAAGTGAACTTTAAAATTCCTTTATTGCCTCATCTGCACTACGTGAAAAGTATTGGGTTTTCTGCTGAAACTTAAGTGAATCATAGATACATTGCACATGATGATAAATCCCTGTGTTATTCACAGGCCCAGTAATTTGGAGGAACTATGAACACCCTTATATTTGTTTAGGAACACAAACACAGTGCTATGTTGAGTGATTTTAAAATAATACCTCCACTTTTTGTGGGGTTCCAGGCTCTTAATCACTAAGTAGAGCTCATTAACATGCATTTCAGCTAGGTTGTATACTTTGATTGGGCCTTGGAGTGTTTCTGCCTCCATCTTTCCTCTTAGGTCTTATGAGCCACTGGTAGAATATTTTTCCCCCTTAGACCCAAAATCCTTGAAGTTGTTGATTTTATTTCCTTATAGCGTCTGTCTTTGCTTACTCTGCAAGGAAATGCTTATTTCTTTTTTTGAGTAGCAAGCTGTTAGCTTGTTTCTAGTTTGTGTGAAATCATGAAGACAGTTCTAATTTGTATCACTTAATCAAAAAATGTGTGAACTTTTAGTGAAAATAATATGCAAAAAGCCACTGAGGTCTAGTCATTTATACCAAAGGAAATTAGAGAAATATGGTCAAACTTTATGAAGATTTTATAATTTTGTAGAGGTTTTTTAAAATATGTTTAGTTTTTTGGGTATTTTATATTTCACTATCATATCACATATTTTCTTTTAAATATGTGAAGCAAGAAGTTTTGGTTTTACTAAATAAAATTCACTTGACATCTATATGGAAATTAACCAGTAATTTATCTTAATTTCTGAACTTGTAATTTCTAATATGATTAAACAGTATAAAACCTTGGGAACCCAAGTTTGTTTTCTTTTGACCCCATGTGGAGAGGAAAAGATGAGTTAGCAAAATTTAAACACAGTGTTAACTTTGAACAATAAGACTGCATATAAAAGTGATACATATTATGGAAATGGTTCACTTTGGTACATACTTCTACAGTATTCAGCATTTGTATACTTTTTGCTTTATTCTGACTTAGAATGGAATTTCTAAAGATTGTATCCTTACAGGATCATTAGTTCCTGAGTCCAAGTCATCAAGATAGTCTTATACTGAATTATGTTATTTTAAAAATTGTCTCTTTTGCCATATTCCTTTTTTTGATAGGTGACTTCCCTGAGCGTTCAGATTTTTAAACAGGTACTCCTTGAGGGGAAATAGGCTCTTCTCCATTCTCACCTTTGGATTTCCTTGATGGTTTGTAATAGGCATTTTTACCAGTGAATACAGTATTCACTTTTAAGTTCTTTGGTCTTTTTTTATTCTTTATTTATATATACATGAGTAGCCATACCCTATTAGGTGCAGCTCTCATCAAATAACACCAAGAGAAAATTGTCTGATGCTTTGGACTATTGGGATTTTTGGTAATAAATTAATGCCCTCCATAATTTAAAATGGTGCAACTGACAGGGATCATGTGTACATAGTTGTATGTGTTTTTCCGTATAAAGAGTGATGTACCAGATATATGTAAGGAGTGCTTTTTTGATTTAAATCTAAACTTATAGTGCTTTGTTTTATCAGAAAAGAGAAAAACAATCCTAAAATTTCTAGGATTAAAAAAAATCATTTTAAGTATGCAGAACTCTCTATTAAAATACTCTCTAGAGCTGATATCTATGGCCAATGCCTAACACCATGCTGGCCATCTCAGGCATTCAGCAGACATTCATTTGTTTGATTGAAGTAACTTATATGAAATTATCACAAGTTACTAATGTTCATACATCTTTTTTTATGGGGAGAAATAATTTAGTCACTTCATATTTTAATATCCAGTCTTTTCTGATATTATAAATAAATAGTATTTCATATTTTCCTCAACCTCTCAGCTGTCATGGCCTCCTCCCCATCATGTCTACCCACCTCCATGGTAGTAGTGATGGCTATTTAGAAGCCAGTAAAAACCACAAGGATTCTTATGGGCTTGAAGCCATGTTGGATCTTTTCTACTTTTGGGAGCAGGGGCTGCTAGGACACACTTAGAAATAAGGTGTCCAATGATATTCATTTCTGACATGTAAATGTCATTAATGTGGAAAACGATCACAGGTCATATGTGGAAATGTGTGAGGCACATCATTGGAAATAATTGATTTGCATTTTTAAAATAGACTTTATTTTAGCATAACTTAGAAAAATTACAAAGATAGTACAATGTTCCCCATATATTCTGTAGCCAATTTCTGCTGTTGATACCTATGTTAATATATATTTATTACCTTCTCAAGTGGGTACTAGTCCACATGTTATTTGGAACTCTGAACAGGAATTGTATTTCTCTTTATTTGTCCAGTTATTTATTTCAATATGTACTCACTGGGATTTATTTTATATTTTGGGTTATAATTCAGTACTATTGAAGTATTTCCTTGCTCCAGTTGTTTCATCTTTGGCCATTGAAAGCTCTTTCATTTGGTTCCTTTGTTCTCTCAACTTAGTCCATTGGTGAGTTTTTTCATCAAGCACATTCATTTTAGTACTACAAGATGCTCCAGGCTCATCTTGTATATTTCCTACCCTAGCTTTAGACTTAGTCATTTCTATAAGGATTGTTCCACATTATTTACACTTTGCCTTGTGTAAAGGTGCTCTCATCATGTCTACTTCATTTATTTAGAAACAATAAGATAGAATATTAGATTTTATTTCCCAGTGAAAGCTAGCAGTCTTTGCCCTCCTTGGAAAAGTTTGACAAGAAAGAATCAGGTATGAAAAGAGCAAAATGCAGGAGTGGTCTATCTAATTTGGATTGGTGAAAATTCTAGCATGCAGCCAGCAGTACCTACAACTTCTACTTTTTCCCTACAGCTTGTCAGGTTGCCAGGTAGCCTGGCCTTTCCCTCATCTGAAGGTTTAAGTGATAGAGAGTGTGGTACCTCTATCCTGTCGTCATGGAAAGGGGTGCTGGTTCTTCCAATACAAAATTCCTCAAGTGATTCTCCTGTTGTTTGTGTAAGTCACTTTGCATGTGTCTTTAACCTGAATGGAATTTACAGACCTAGTATTCACTTGACATGGAGAAAGATCCCTTTTCTTTTAGTTGTAGTGAGAGGTTTTGTTTGTTTGTTTGTTTTAGAATTCATGTGGGGAAGCTGGCAAAAGTATTGTTACTGTTTTACCTAGTTTGATGTATGCATAAAGAAATAATATCTTTAACATTATTGAGTTGATACCTCTTGAGCATATGAGGAACCAGCATTTATCCTCACCTTTTAGTTGTCATAGATTCCATTTTGACCCTGGCCATCTTCGATATTCAGTGCACACATTTCTCCTTTTAGTCCTGTTTAGAAAGCACAGCAGGTAACTCATTGTGTCAGTTAAAATAATTCAAATGAAATGTCTGAAGATACATTCTCAGTAGAGGAAAAAGAAGAATCTGTGCTTGCATCCAGAATCCAAATATATGATTTCTCTACTCTTTTTCAAAAAAAAATACATGGGGGTTGTGGGCGTCTGGAAGTAAATCACGTTTGATACTACCTTCAGGAATATTGTAAGTGACAAGATCATTTTTTCTAAGAGTTTTTCTGAGTTCTTTCTCTCTCTATAGATTTATGGTAAAGTACGGATATTTAAGCTCACCAAAAAGTAGTCTGTGCAAGTAGCTATGATTTCTTTATTATTTTAAGGAATTTCCCTGTGATTGTTATTTATTTTTAGGTTAAGAAGGCTCTTTTGCTCTGCAACCTGGACACCCTCTGAACCCCTCCCCACAATGCTGTATGTGCACAATGGTTATTAGGCAATCCATACACCAGGAGAAGGGACACTCTTCTGTAAGGTAAGGTACATCAGGATTATCAGTCAGCTATACTACATCAGGAGATACCCATTTAGCTTTTACTTTTCTTGAAATCAGCTAACATATGGGGGCTGGGAGTTTAACTCAATGGTAGAGCACATCCTGGGTTCAATTCCAAACACCAAAAACAAATAAATTAATTAAATAAAGAAATGTACGAATTATGAATTAAAAAAATAAATCAGCCAGGCATGGTGGCACATGCCTGTAATCCCAGCAGCTCAGGAGATTGAGGCAAGAGGATCGCAGTTCAAAGCCAGCCTCAGCATCAGTGAGGCGCTAAGCAACTCAGTGAGATCCTGTCTCTAAAATATAAATTAGGGCTGGGGTGTGGCTCAGTGGTTGAGTGCCCCTGAGTTCAATCCTCATTACCACCCCTCACAATAAACAAACAAAAAACCAAATAAATAAATCAGTTAATGTTTACTACATATACCACTTGTTGAAAGAAAATGCCAGTTTATTTTTGATATTGTTTCAACTTTTTTTTTTTTTAATTTGGCATAATAGTAGTGTACTACATACAACACTTGCTAAAAGGAAATCCAGGTTTGTTTTGATACTGTTTCAGACTTTTTCTTGTACAGCAGACCTTCTTTAAGTTCCAAGAAAATCATCCCATTTAAAACATTCTGTTAAAGATGATTGCTTTGAGCATATAGTTACAGTTTCTATTAATTCTTTCTGATGATCTTCCACATTTTCTCTTATAACACTGAGAATTAGCAAAAATTCTAATTCCTTAAGGTTTCTAAGATCAGATTTAATATCAATGAAGTAACTAAGTGAAGACAGAGGGGAAAATTTTGTTTTTTAAGATAACAAATTGTTAAGAACTCTCTATTGTCTCTGAGAAAATAGCTATTTGTAGCAGTAGCTTGATATTTTTAAATTACATCACAGTAGTACTTATGAATATGTAATAACATAATGTTCCATGTATAAAATCACATCAGGTATTTGTACTCTTAAGCTATGATGGTTTGACCTAACGTAGGCTTAGTTTAAACTATATAATCTATAAGGAGAAATTTTGCAAGTTAAATTATTATTGGTCACAAGATTATCTCAAAATGTCTAACCTACATATGAGAACAAAATGTCTTTAAATGGCCTTATCACATAATTTTTAATTTTTATTGTTAGAAATGGAAATTACTACTTAAGAGATGAGGGTGATCTATTCTTTCAAATGAGCTCAATTGGAATATCTTCCTAGAAGCTTATTAGAGTTTAGGTTTCTACGCATACCTAAAATCTTAAAAACTTTTTTGTACTCACACATATGAGATGTGACCTTTCATCATTTCAATTTGGATTGTTCCTGTTTGTATGAAGATCTCATTTTATATTTGGTTTGAGTACATCTCTCTTTTGCGACCTACTAGAGCTTATGGAAATTCTAGGTATTACTTTTCCTTTAAAATAATTTTATTTTAACAGGTGCTTAACAGGTTTTTCAGATTCTTAGAGTTTAAAAACATATCATAATTTTTCTGCTTTGAATATTTATAAAGTTAAACTTCTGAAAAACAAATTAGAAAAGTGCCAAAAAGGATGTGGCAGAAAAGGAAAGGAGTAGATCGTACATCAAATACCATAAACTGGGAAACACTGATAGAAAGAAATTGAAATAGACAAAAGGAAGGTAAATATAATAAAAATATTTTACTCTAATTTACTTAATCCAGTCTACCTTTCCTTCCCCCAACCTTTCACCATATGCTAAAAATAAGATATTGATTTACTTTAAAGAACCAGCCTAAAGATTTTTCTTTTTTTTTGACTTCTCAAAATTGTCTTTAGTCTTTAAAGAAAATGGATTGTCCATTTGATACTCCATATTTACTAACTCTGATCTAAGATAGAATCCTTAAATGTTTGCAACTTAAATCTCTTCCGTGGTGCGCCACATAAATCAGAACTCCTAAAACAGGTACTAATTTAACACCTTTGGTGGTTCCCACTTTTTTTTAGCTGCCTGGTGTCACCTCCCATTTTATCTGTAATAAAGCTCTTGTGCCCATATGTTGCTTGTTTTGAATTTTCAAAAGGCTAAAGAAGAAATGTTTTGTTCCAGGAGTTCAATACCTGGCAAAATCATTTGTAATCTTAGTGAAATTCCTGAAACTTTTTGTCTTAATGTTAACTAGGAATATGAACTGTTGTTACTTAGGTTTACTGATTTAGCAAATGGAGATAATTCTGTGATATTTTGTGGATGCAGTATTAGGAGCCACATATTCTATTCTAAATTTCATAAATTCTACCTTCCTGAAAGGCTGATCCCTGTGACCTAATGAATCCTTTGTAAAAAGTGGACTCGCTAGGATGTTACACCACCATTGTCGAAGGAACCCTGAACTCCAGGAAGAATTGCAGATTCAGGCTGCAGTGGCCGCTGGGGATGTTCACACAGTGCGGAAGATGTTAGAACAAGGCTATTCTCCAAATGGCCGAGATGCTAATGGCTGGACCCTGCTTCATTTCTCTGCAGCAAGAGGAAAGGAAAGATGTGTTCGAGTATTTCTAGAACACGGAGGTGAGTTTATCACAAGCAAACCTTTTTCCCCATGGAGAAACTTGAAATCAAGTTAAAAGTGCATGTGTGCCGGCACACACACGTGTGTGTAATTTTTAATGCTTCTCTTTCATTAATACTCAACATCTCGTTCCCTATTCTTTGTGAAAAATTTGTGAACAAAATACTGAGTTTTGTTTAAAACCAGATTGTTTAAAAGATGAGTTTGACTTCCCCTCCTTGCATGTATAATTTCCATGTACAACCAACCAAGTTTTCTCAAGGTATTTCAACTAAGCTGTACTTCTTGAGCTGTGTAGTTAACTTTTGTTTCCAGAAGCAGAAGTGGTTGAGGTACTGAGAATTGCACAAGTTTTCCCTGTTGATAATTGCTTAAGCAGAGAGACCTTAGTTCAGACTTCTTTTAAACATCTTGGCTCTAATGGTCTTAGAATTTGCCTTTCTTTTTATTTTGAATGCTTACTTTTATTATTATTGCTGTGGAGCACTTGCCTTTTCCAGAATCATACATAGTTTCTAGGTATCCTACAAGAAGACTGGTTTTTCTGAGGTCTAATTCTGTATAAATATATGTAGTTGGAAACTACATTTGTCATTTGATGTTTTTGCTTCAAAAAACTGTGCATCTCCATAGGATTTTTAAACTAAAAACTGTCCCAAATCAATTTACTTTTTCTTCCAGTTGAACTTAAACTGCTTGATTTTCCTAGAAATGGATTTTTTTTTATTATTTATACCTTCATTAACTCTATAAATTATGGTATAAAACAGCTTGGTCGGAACTCAGGTTATACTTGTGCCATTCTATGGCCTGGATTGTTCATTAACAACATAGTTTCATTCTTAGTTTGCACTTTGTTACAAGGCTAGCCAAACTTCCTTGCATTCTGAAGTGCATAAAAATGTCAGAAGTCCCATAGCTCTCATGAGGATTATGTGAAGAACATGAATATATGAATACAAAGGCTATGAGCATGGAGTAAGATAAAGCTAAACCTGAGATTGGGAGTAGTCATACATCCCAGGGGCCCTAAAATGGGAATTATATGCCTGAAATAAGTCTATTGTCTACAAGACCCAGAAATTCATTGGCCTGTGCCTGCTTTCTAGTTGTCTTCCACGTCATTTCACCATACAACTTGAAAACCTCAGTTCTGAAGTTAATGAAGGTGAAACATAAGCGGAATGCCAGGAAAAAGATTGAAAAAACAAAAAGGTGGGTGTAGGATCAAGAACACTTAAAATTCTGGCAGTAGATAGTAAAATTAAGATGAAGATCAGAGCTCACATTCTTTATTCTTCCTAGTCTTGTTACTTTCTGCTTTCATCAGCCTCGCTAAAAAAATAAAATTAAGAAGAAAAAGTCCAAATATTCAGGTAATACATGGATACTGTCTCCTTAGCACAAATAAAACACATTTTCAAATAAATTACAAATAAAGCCCAAGTCCCCTTTGGCCAGCCCCTATCCTTGTCTGCCTTCCACTGCCTGTAAGTAACTGTAGGCATAAGTTTCGTTTTGTGTTTATCCTTCCAGATCATGTCCTAATGCCATTGCATGTACGCATAAAAATTATACTGTGTTGTATTGTGTGTGGGTTTTGATCATAAGCAATATGCTTACTTACTGTTGTACAGCAGTTGCTTTATACTCAATTGTATGACTTAAAGATATTTCTGATATCAGAGGTTTGTTTTGTAATGAGAAAACAGCTATATATCATATATAATAGGTGTGACTTTTCCGTTAAATCCTTATTTATAAAAATCAGTGGTAGGGGGACTAGGGTTGTAGCTCAGTGTAGCGAGCTTGCCTAGCACTTGTGAGGCACTGGGTTCCATCCTCAACACCACATATAAATAAATAGAATAAAGGTATTATGTCCATGTACCATGTAAAAAATATTAAAAAAAAAAAAAAATCAGGGCTATGTTGGTAGCTCAGTTGGTAGAGTGCTTGCTTTGCGTGCACAAAGCCCTGGGTTCAATCCCCAGCACCACCCACACAAAAACAATGACAAAAAAAAAACACGTTTTGCTGGCATGGTGGGGCACGCCTGTAATCCCAGTGGCTCAAGGGGCTGAGAAAGGAGGATCACAAGTTAAAAGCCAGCAACTGCAAGGCCCTAAGCAACTCAATGAGACCCTGTCTCTAAATAAAATACAAAAAGGGCTGGGGATATGGCTCAGTGGTGGAGTGCCCCTGAGCTCAATACCTGGTACCAAAAAAAAAAAAAAAAAAAAGAATCAATGGTGGGCCGGCTGCAGAGGCACTTTCCTGTAATCTCAGCTACTGAGGAGACTGGTGCATGAGGATTGCAAGTTCAAGGCCAGCTTGGGCTATATAATGAGACCTTGTCTCAGAACAAAACAAAACCAGTTGGGGGAGAAGAAGAAAACCAGTGATGGGCCACATTTTATTTGTAGGCCACAGTTTCTAATCCCTATTTTCTCTATAAACTGTGTGTGTGTGTGTGTGTGTGTGTGTGTGTGTTTACAGCTTTATTTACATGAGTCAAAGGAATTGGTGTATGCCTAGCATATGTGATCCCCTGGGTTTGATCCCTTAGTACCACAAATAATAAGTAGATACAATTCACATACTATACAGTTCACTCATGTAAAAGTGTACGATTCAGTGACTTGAGCATCCAATACCACATTTAATTTGTCATTATTCCAAAGAGAAACCTCATATGAGTTCTATAGTAATGCATAATGTGAAAGCAGCCATAGATGATATGTTATGAATATAACTGGACTGCTGTACCAGATCTAGAAACCATCATGGACACCTTTTTATTAAGTCTTGTTGATTCTGCCTCATAAATAGCTGTCAATAAATACATGTTGATGTTTCAGTATGGTTTTATTATCATTTATTCAGTTTTTTATTTTTGAGAAAGGATGAAATTTTCTTAGGAGATGTTGTCTTTTGAGAAGGTAATATGTACATACCTCGTTAAAAACAAAATTTAAGGCATTGCAGACTGGTCAGAGAGGAGGAAGTGGATACTCACTAGTCCCAGTCCCAGTCCCAGTCTCAGTCTTTCCCCCAGAGACCATAACTTTCATCATTTTTTTAAAAAAACCTGCATATATAGTCTGTGCATATAGGCATGATTATTTTTCCATCCTCTACCTTCTAGCCTGCTGCCCTTTCTTTATATTCTGTTCTGTATCTTGATTTTTGTCACCTAACAGCTTAGTGATAGTTATTTGTCAGAATATCATTCTATCTCTAATTTATTTATGTAATTTATTTCCACTTAACTCCTGTTGTTGGATACTTTAAATTGTTTTCATTTTCCTGATAGAAGTAGTATTACAGAGAATGTCCTGGACTGATCTTTCTACATATGTAAGCTTCTCTCTTCAATAATTCCTAGAAGTGCACTTCCCAAGTCAAATTTTTTAATGGATATTGACAAGTTGTCCTCCGAAGAGGTTGTAATTGCTTACGTCCTTCCCGACCTGTGGGAAAGTGCCCATTCTTCTGCCTCTGCCATTAGCATATCAGCAGATGGTTTGCTCTTCCCCTGTGCGACATGCTTGCCTCTTTTTTTTTTTCTTTTTTTGCGAAATCAACTATGACTAATGAAAAATTATAAGACATAGGCTGTTTTTTTTCTTATTGACTTCTAGGAATTGCTTATATATTCCCCTTTGTTAGTTATATATCGCAACAATCTTCTCTGAATTTGTAGTATTTCTTTCACATTCATTTTGATTTTTACTAATCATTTGTTTTGTGGTATTGGGGATTAAACACAGGTTCTTGTGCATGGTAGGCAAGTGCTGTGCCACTGACATCACCAGCCCAGTTTTTCCACATTTTTGATGTTTTTGTTGTTGGGCAGAAGTCTACATTTTAATGTACGTGAGTTTAGTTTTTCTTTTGTCTTATGGTTTGTGCCTTTTATGTCTTGTTTAGGAAATACATCATATCATGGGATCATTATTTACCCGTATTTTCTTCTAAAAAGGTTTGTGGCATTTAGGTTGGTCCAGAATTGGTTTTTGTGCATGTACAATTTTCACCTCTTTCCCCCAAAGATAAGCCTCAATTTTTCCCTCTTTCCTCATGATGATGCACTGTTGGATCAGATAAAGTTTTCTAACCGGGATTTGAAAGAACGTTACATGTCATTCCATTTATTCTGTTATGTGCTCTATAACACATTTTAATAAAAAACAAGCAACAAAATATTTCGGAGAAGCCCTTCATTTGTTATATAGCATCTCTTACCAGCTCCTTTTATCCTAATAAGATCTTCAGAGAACATTTTTCCTACCACATTATGAACCAGTCCAGACAAATCCATTTTGGGGAGAGGAAACTCCTCTTATCTGCTCCCTGTGACCACATATAATGCTTAAGTGTGTTCTGTACTTACTAGCATAGTCCTAGTTATCCCCTTTCATGACCTGTCAATATCACAGCACAACACAACCCACTGTCCTCACTGTGTTCTTTCCCAGTTTATGGCACCACTATGCCAGAAATCTAGAAACCATTATGAACACCTTTTTCCTCACTTCTAATGTGATCGGTTATTAAATCTTAATTGATTCTGCCTTATAAATATCTGTCAACGATTTCACCTCTTTTCACAGGAGACACAGCCCTACTCTTAGGCAGGGAAGCCTCTTTCCTCACCAGTACTATTGGATTGGTCTCCTTCATACCCACATCATCTTGCCCTTCCCTTAACTCAGCTTAACTCCAAATAATGTTATCTGTCAGAAGTGGAAATTAAAATATTTCCTTTTCAAAATCCATCAGTGGTTTCCCAATTCCTTGCAGTTGCTGTTCTAAGTCCTACCTGTGATCTGCTTACAGTATCTGACTCCACTTACTTTTCCTGCTGTAGCTTTGTGCCTTTGCTGAGCTTGGGCTTTTTCCTGGATAGGTCATTCTTGTGCTTACCTCACCCTGGCCCCCTTTCCCTTGCTTGTGCTTACTTCTCCCTCAAATCTCAGCTGCCACTCTCTTAGGTCAGCTGAGATCATTATTTATGTCCTAGTTGTATGATAAAATGCTGTTCCAGTATGATATTATTCCTTTAGTGCATGATATTTTCCTCTACACCTTCTTATTAAAGCGCCTATCAATAAGCATGATAAATTAGTTTACTATTCAATATCTCTGTTGCCAGTTAGTCTGAAGTTTCATGAGGGTAGAACCTACACCTTTTTTTTTTTTTTTTTTTGCTCTTAAGAGATAAAACTAGCACCAGTTAAGTAACTAACAATAGTTTACTAGTCTGACAGATACGACTGATCTTTTCTCAAAAACTATTGCTTGAAAATGGGCTAGCCTTGTGATGGAAATTAGAACGCTACCTGAATTTATCAGACCACTTTTCAAAATCACCAACAGGGGGAAATAAGTGGAAAAAAATGTATAACAAGAGTTGAACATTTTGCTCCCCTTTTCTTTATTCCCCTTTCTTCTGGTGTGTGTGTGTGTGTGTGTGTGAGAGAGAGAGAGAGAGAGAGAGAACTCATAGATAGATGATTTGGCTATTTGGTCCCCTCTAAACAATTTAGTCATATATTTATTCAGAAAATATTTATTGAGCACTTAATATCTGCCTGGCCCTGTATTAGGCAACAAGACACAGAAATAAACATGGTGCTAGCCTTCTAGCATTTTAACAAGTGGAAAGATTTATAGCCAATATTTACTGAGCATTTAATATATGCCAAAGTCTTCACAACTGTGAAGGTAGTGTTATTGATTTTCACAATGAAAAAGTAGCCACAGAAGAGTAGATAATTTGCCTAAGATCATTCACATCATTAATATTGGATCTGGGAATCAAACCATTTTTCTAACCATGACTACTGCTTGGAAGAAAATGTGGTATTTTCAACAAAGTGAGTTAAGATCCTCTGTCTGCTAGGATTGTGGTTGGGGTGGCAAGGAAGGATTTCTAGAGAAAGCAGAGTTTGAACAAAGATCTTGAAAGGCGTGTCAGACAGGAGTGTGGGTGCTGAAAGAATGGGGTATGGAGTTAATCCAAACACAAGGGACAGTGAGGGAGAAGGTTGAAAAGAGAAGGAACATGTTTGATACTAGGAACTGAAAAAAGTTGATTATTTTTGGAGCATATTCAATAATTTATTCTAGGGACATTCTGGTCTATCAAAATACTTAATGGAGAGGAATGGGAAAGGCAGATTTGTGTTCTAGAAATTCTCTGATTATAGTTTGTAACTGTATTGAAGGGTCCAAGACCTAAGGCCTAAGGAAGTGGGATATGAGGTGGGAGTGAAAGAAATCACAAATGAATGAAGGTTTTTGGTTTGAGACTCTGGAAGAAAGTGTTGCTATTTATTGAAATGTTAAAGATTCGCAAACAAGCAGGAGAAAGTAAGGTAGATGCAATTTAAGAAGCAGGAGATAGATATTTAATATAAGCCACTTGTAAAACTACACATTTTTTTGAAATATATTAAAAGATCAGATTTTACCAATTTTAAGTCTATACACCTACATAGTAAAACCACTCATGAGTGATTGCACAGAGCTAGCAAAGCTCAGAGCTTAGAGGCTTCCCATGCCTGAGAGTTAGTATGAGTGGTAGGACCATCAGAGTAGTCTTGCTGAGGAGCAGCTATATTTCTACTATGGGAGAAATCCAGTTTTGTTTAAAAAAAAAAAAAGGTTTGAGCTAGATAACTAATAATATCAATATTCCAAAAGGGGGAAAATGAGACTCTTTAGTTCATTCTAAACCTGTGTTATCCATTGCAGGGAAACTATTTAAATTTCAGTTAAATAAATTCAGCTCCTTAATCTTATTGGCCATGTTTTTAACTGCTCCATAAGCACAGGTGACTAGGGGCTCCTGTGTTAGCACAAGTAAAAAAAAAAAAAAAACTTTGGCCTGCACAAGTAAGTGGTACTTTATTGCCTTACTTTTAAACATCTTGTTTCAAAATGATAAAAACTAGGGTTTTATAAATTTTCAATACAAATAGAATGCATAAAGTAATACCTCTGTACAGATCGTGGCAGTCTTTCTGTGCTAATGATCTAGTGTCCTATTGGAACTGTAAGAGAAGAGTATATTACAAAGGTAGGAATTATTAAAAATCCATTGTTATTATCTTCAATTTCCAATTTTGAATCTTTCTAAAAATTCTAAGACAGTGTTGAACATTTCAAAAGAGGAAATGAAAAGACCATAACTTAGTGTACTTATTCATCTTTAGATTGAGTGCTTTTGCAAATTGGCCTGGAGGGCATTAGACTAAAACTTTAGAAGTTAAGTGTATAGAGCAAATCCTCAGAGGAACCTGAGAAAAACATCTTAGGTCCCCTCTCAACAAAGTAAGTAAGCCATGCACAGTGGTGCACACCTGAAATCCCAGTAGTTGGGGAGGCTGAGACAGAAGGATCACGAGTTCAAAGTCACCTCAGCAACTTAGCGAGACCCTGTCTCAAAATAGAAAAAAAAAAAAAGAAAAGCTGGGGGAGCTGGGGATGTGGCTCACTGGTAAAGCACCTCTGGGTTTAACCCCTGGTACCAAGTAAAATAAACTAAGTAAAACTCTACTGGTGTGGAATACATGAAAATAAGTGAGATGAGGGAGTAACCAAAGACTTCCACAGAAGGTATAAGAACTTTTTTTAGATTTTCAGAAATGAAACATTTTGCCCAAATGATAATGCCAAAACATGATGGGAAATTGTGAGACGACTTTTGAAAAGCAACTTGATAATATGTTTATAACCTTAAAACTGGTAGATGCTTTTGCCCAATAAATGTACATATGTTCTAATAATTTAAATTCAATTAAATTAATAACTAAATTTTCTTAATTTATCCCAAGTACATAGTCTTAAAAGCAAGAGATATTTTCTCTATAAAAATGCTACCCCTATTACATATAATTTTAAAAACAGAGGCATTCTTAGAGCCCACACACAGGGAAAGGGTTAAGTAATTAGAATGTGATTATGATTGAATATCAATTTTTTTTAAAGTAGGAGGAGAAAAGCTGAAAGTCTGTTATTACATTAAATAGTCATTATTAGGGAATACTGTTTTTTACCTTTGAATAGTTCTATCACAAATAGTATAAATATGCTTTTTGCTCATTTCATTTCTGAAAGAATAATATCGTAAAACAATTTTGTTAAACTATTGGACTTATATGAAAATATAATATGTATGACATTAAGAGCATAGAAAAGAGGAAAGAAAAGGTGAGTATATTAAAGTAGTTTTGATAGACTATTAAAATTAAAGCCCAAGTTAAAATAGGACTAAAATAATGAATACAAAAACAGAAATCAGCATAATTGAAACTGAGCAAATACTAGAGGAAATTGATGGGAACTAAAAAACAAAAATTGGTTCTTTGAAAAGATCAATAAAATTGGTAACTCTTTAGCTAGATCAAAGAAAGCAAGAGAAAAAAACATAACTGATTTCAAGAATGGAGAAAGAGATGTTACTACAGATCCTATAGGTATCAAAAAGGTAAGGAATATGATCAGCATCTTTTTGCCATTTAGAAGAAATGGACAAGTTCTTTGAAGGACCTAAATCGTTAAAACTGACCCAAATAAAAAATAAAATGATTTAAAAGCTGTACGTCAATTTAAGAAATTTAGTTCATAGTTAAAACTTTCTCAAAGAAAACATTAGGCCCATCTACTGTCTCTGTTGTGTTGTTTTACTATTAAAGGAACAAATAATCATATATAGACCTTTTGAGAAAGCAGAAGAGAAAACACTTCCTAACTTCATGTGTAGACTTGCATTGTCAAAGACAATAAAGAAAAGAAAACTATATCCTTAATGAGTACAGATAGAAAAATCCTTGAGCTGGGGATGTAGCTCAGTGGTAGAGCACTTGCCCAGCATTGTAAGGTCCTGGTTTCAAAATTTAAAAAGAGGTGCCATGATTTTTATTGGCCTCTACTTTTTTTTTTTAAAGATTTTCTTTCCTTCCCCTCCCCCTTCCTCCCCCTTCCCCTCTTCCTCCCCCTCCCTCTCCCCCCCT
>NW_026000196.1:17690169-17721678 GCF_001458135.2 Marmota marmota marmota
CCCCCCCTCCTCCTTTTCTGTCTCTGTCTCTTTTTTGATAGTATTGGGGATTAAACAAACACTTTTTAAAATCACTGACAAAATAGTGGCAAATTTCTCCATACATTTAATAAGTAGTACTTATGTCAGGAATTCAAGGTTTGTTTAATGTGTGGAAGTCAATAGGGTGACTAATTTACTATATTAAGAGAATAAAAGATTTTTAAAAATGAACATGTTAATAGATGCAGAAAATGTGTGTGATAGTATTAAAATTCTCATTCCTGATAAAGACTTAAGCAGACAAAAGAAGGCAACTTAACATAATTATGTCTGTGAAAACTTACAGTTTGTGTTCTACTCAGGGATGAACTATTGAATATTTTCACTCTAAGATCAGAAATAAGGCAAGGGTATATGCTGTTACCATTTTTATTCAATATTCTATTGTGGGTTCTAGCCATTGGAATAAAAGAACAATAAATTTAAAAGGAAAAAGTTTAATAGTCTATTTACAGAGAACATAATTTGCATGCAGAAAATTGTGAGAAATCTACAAAAATGTACTAGAACTAAGAAATGAATTTAGCTATAGGCCAATATAAAATTCAGTTTAACTTTTCTGTCTGAGCAATTAACATTTAAAGAATGAGTATATATAGCAAGAAAAATTTAAATTTGTAGGATAAATTTTAAAATATATAACCCATGCACTGAAATATTCCTGAGGGAAATTAAAGAAGACTTACATAAATGGAGAACTATTCCATTTGCATGGTTTGGGAAAAACATGTTGTTTATATCATTTTGAGGATATTGCCACTTTTACATTCATTGGAGTTCCTTCCAATCAAAATTTCAGCAGGCTTATTTGAAGAAATTGGTAAGTTGATTCTAAAATATATTAGCCAAATTATTTGAAAGAAGATTGAAGTACTTAACCTGCTATCAAAACTTACTGTAAAGTTACAGTAGTTAAAACAGTCTGGTATTTGTGTATGGAAAGACTTTTAGATCATAGAATAAAATGGAGTTCAGAAATAGACCTACATTTTTATGGTATATTGATTTTCGTTGACAGTGCCAGGGGAAATCATTGTGAAGAGGTATAGTCTTAGTCAGGCATGGTGGCGAACTCCTGTAATCCCAAAGGCTCTGGAGGCTGAGACAGGAGGATCAAGAGTTCAAAGCCAGCCTCAGCAACTGGGAGGCACTAAGCAACCAGTGAGACCCTGTCTCTAAATAAAATAGAAAATAGGGCTGGGAATGTGGCTTAGTGGTCAAGTGATCCTGAGTTCAATCCCCAGTACCAAAAAAAAAAAAAAAAAAAAGTTAACAAGTAGTAGATCATTGACCTAAACATAAGAAATTTAGAAGTTCAGAATTTCTACAGGAAAAGAGAATATCTTTTCTTAAAATGTATTCATTTTAGTTACATACAATACCAGGATACATACCACGACATCACAAAAGCATGAAACATGACCCACTCCAATTCAGTCCCTAGCACTTGCTCCCTCTCTGCCCTCACTCCCCTTCCTCTACTCCATCAATTCCTCTTCAATCCATTTAGTTTTTAAAAAAATTATTAGTGCCCTGTGGATACACTCAATGCTGGGACCCACCATGCCACATCCATGCATAAGAAAGTTTGTTTAGATTCACTCCACGGAAAACAGAATATCTTGTGACATTGTATTGGGCAAAGCTTTCTTAAACAGGACACACAAATATTGGACTAAATAAAAATTTTAAATGTTTACTCTTCAAATCATAGTACAAAGAATGAAAAAGTAGACCGGAAGAAAATATTTACAAAACATCCAGAAAGAAAAGGTAGACTGGAAGAAAATATTTACAAAACATCTCACAAAGATCATATGTGTAGAATATATAAAGATTTTTTATAACACAATAATAAGGCATCCCAATAAAGATGGCTAAATGATGTGAAAAAAGAAGTCACAAAAGGAAGTGTATAAGGAGGCCCAGTGTCACTAGTTATCATGGAAATGTAAATTTAAAGCAAAATAAGCCATGATTTAAAACTCTACGTAAAACTGATAATACCAGGATATGGAACTGGGGCTCTCACATATTGCTGTTGCAAGTGCAAAACTGTATAGCCATTTAGAAACTAACAGTTGGTGATTTCTTATAATATTAATGTGCATTGAACATATGACCCAGCAGTTCTCGCCTAGAAATGAAAACATATGCACATACATACTTACCATGAATGTACACAGTAGCATCATTCAAATAGCTTCACATTGATAATAACTCATGTCCACCTGCTTACAAATGGATAAAAAAATGCATATCCATATTATAGAAATACTATTCAGCAATACAAGGAATGGACTGTTGATTCAACAATTTTGATAAATTTCAAGATATTATGCCAGGTGAAATAAATCAAACAAAAGTTTACATATGATTCCTTTTATGTGAAATTTCAGGAAAGGCAAAACTTCATTTTTTCCTCATCAATGGTTTGCCAGAGTTTGGGCAGGGAGTTGACTGAGACATGAAAGAACTTTCTGAGGTGATGGAAATGTTCTATATTTTAACTGTGTTTCTGTTTATGTGACTGTATGTAATTGTCATAGCTCATCAATCTCTATACTTAAAGTGAGTGAATTTTACTTCAAAGTTCTTAGGAAGAAACTGTATTCATCATAGGAATGTTTCCTTGTTTTTATTTATATATATTAAAAATTTTCAATAGATTTAAATGGGCTTATTGAGATTATGCTGTAGCTTGTTTAAAGTAGGTCCTATCTGGAGAAGAAAAAAAAATGTTTGCTAAAGGAACAGATGAATAGGTTTGGTGGGAATGCTAGTTTATATAAGTGTTCAGGGAAGGCTTCTTTTTTATCAAGGGATGTTTGAGCAAATGTAGATGAAATAGTGTAGTGTACTTTGCATGAGCCTTACATATTTTCTAGTGAATATGTTTAGGTGTTCTGTAGTTTCTATTGCCATTAAATGGGATATCTTTTTCTTATCTTATTGCATTGGCAAATACTAATCCAGAAATTAAATTTTGTTTGCATCTTCATTTGCCTCATGATCTCTGATTTGGTTGTTAATGTCTTGAGAACAGTAACTGTACAAATTTTATTCATTGTTACCTCCATTGCTTCTTTCGGTGATGCATTCCTAGGGTGTAGTCCATTAATTCATTTGATTGCTTTTTTGTTGTTGTTGTTTTGTTTTGTTTTTGTTTTTTTATTAATGAGACTAAGCAGATCTTTGTTGCATGTGTTTATCTGTTTTTTTTTTCTTAGCCCAGCATAGCACCAACATGTGAATAGTGCCTAAAAAAGACCTCACCAGTCTTGGGGGTATGTCTGCAGTCCTAGCAACTCAGGAGGCTGAGGTAGGAGGATCACAAGTTCAAGGCCAGTTTCTGCAATTGAGCATGATCCTCGGCAACTTAGGGAGACCCTGTCTCAAAATAAATAATCAAAAAGGATTGGGGGATGTAGCTTAGTAGTAAAGCACCCCAGGGGGTTCAATCCCCAGTACAAAAAAACAAACCTGAAGTGGAAATCAAAGATGCAAGTGCAATTTCATGTAACACAGTTTTAATTTAGAATGAGTATAGGATGCAAATAAGGTATTGGCTGACACCTTTGAAGGCTCCCCTGGTGGATGAAAGGTGGGAGAAGTGAAAGAAGGTATTCTTGATTTTACTCACAGTTGAAGAGGTCAGGAAACAGTTGCCTGGCCAGGTATAGATTGAAAAGGACATTTTGGCAAGATTGCTTGCAACATTTGAATAGGAGAGAATCTTTTGGATATCATACCTGTCTTTGCTTTTTAAGTTTATTTAAGATGAGCAAAGTTATGTGAAACAGATTTGCTCAGCATCATCTGTCAAAATAAAACTTAATAGTTTATGTTCACACTATAACCAGTAGATGGCAGCAAAATGCTTTGCTAAAATGTTCTTGCCTGCCTGTTTGAAGGGAGAGTAAATAGATGCTGTATGTTTTTCTTTTAGGTAAAACCAACATAGATATGATACACTTATTTTCTCTAAACTGATTAAAATGACATTACCATTGTATACTGTCACTTTAGATTAAGTGTTTTTAGAAATTCAAATGATATGGTTTACCTAAAAAGCATTATTTTTCATAGATTTTGTTAGCAAATCCTTCTTAATGGAAAATGTCACTCTCCATAGTATTATTCATATTTTAACATATAATTTTCTGCCTTAAGATTTTTCTAACAGAATCCATCCATTGTAATATATTCTAGAACTAAATCTTACATTTTACTAAACAACTTATGAATGTTTAATCACATAACTTTAGAGGCATTTTGTGTATGTGTGTGTGAAAATCACTATTGTTTTTTTTTATTATTTTTATCAACAAACTGAAAATTCAAGATGACTTTTATAAGAAACCCATTTAATCCTAGTAATTACGTTTGGCCAGTTTATATCCTACAATGAACTGCTGGCTTCCAGGAAGTAGCCTGTATGAGTTAGAGGAAGCAGATCTTGAACCTGCTCTGCCCACTGTGCAGGAATACCAGAGGGATTCAAGCTACAGAGAACTGACCTTTGCCTTAATGAAAACACTGGGGCAAGTGACAGAAGTGACTCAAAGGTCACATAGCAGATGAATTCTGGTACCTTTTCCCCCCAGAAATCAGTCAATTAAGGAGAGGTTTTAAAAACAGTTTTAGCACATAGCATTTATATAGTGCTTGAGTTTCTCCCCATTTTTCACGTACTGTGTACTTAATTCTTATGAATTCCTAAGACCATGTAAAACTAAGAATTCAGAGACATATTTTATTTTATGGAAACATGATCTATCAAGATCACTTTAACATCTTGCATGCTTTAGAATTTTTACAGGCCACAGAAAAACTGTTTTTATATTATATTTTTTTTATCAAATATGCCCTAAAACAACACAGTCTGCCAGACCAGAGTATTATCCATAATTCAGAGCAGCAGATGTTGCTGCACATGCTTCTCTTTAGGACCAAGAAGAAGTGCAAGAGAAAATGAAACATTCAGAACAAACGAGAAAATGGAGACTGCAGAGATAGGGGTGTAAGGTAGCCAAAGGAGTTGGTTAAATTAGCAAAGAGGGGATATGATGGTCTGAACTCTGTTTTTGATATCTATCAGCGTAAACATTTTGTATGTGTTTTTCCTTCCACTAGCTCAGGCTTGATAACTTTCTACTAAAATTTGTTTTTCGTGGAAAGTAGACTTCAGTTAAACTGAGGGGAGAAAGTACTTGATGTTCTTTGTAATGTTTGATCCCTTCACATTTTGTACGAGAATTGGCTAGAATTGGAGTGCTGTGCCATGGGAGAGTACATTGTTTTGTCTTAGACTCTGCTAACATTTTCATTTTGGTTTTAACTCTAGCTGATCCCACGGTTAAAGACTTAATTGGAGGCTTCACTGCTCTTCATTACGCAGCCATGCATGGCCGGGCCCGGATTGCACGCTTGATGTTAGAATCGGAATACAGGAGTGACATTATTAATGCAAAAAGCAATGATGGTTGGACTCCCCTCCATGTGGCCGCTCACTATGGTAGGGACTCATTTGTCCGACTCCTTCTGGAGTTCAAGGCTGAGGTCGACCCACTCAGTGATAAAGGTACAACACCGCTTCAGCTCGCCATCATCCGTGAGAGGTCAAGCTGTGTAAAAATCCTCCTGGACCACAATGCCAACATCGACATTCAGAATGGATTCCTGTTGCGATATGCTGTGATCAAAAGTAATCACTCTTATTGCCGAATGTTCCTTCAGAGAGGGGCAGACACAAACTTGGGGCGTTTAGAAGATGGACAGACTCCTTTACACTTGTCTGCCCTTCGGGATGATGTGCTGTGTGCACGGATGTTATATAACTATGGAGCGGACACAAACACAAGGAACTATGAAGGTCAGACCCCACTGGCTGTTTCAATAAGTATTTCGGGAAGTAGTCGACCGTGTTTGGATTTCTTACAAGAAGTCACAAGTATGTAATATAATTATTACTATATTATTGCATCTTTTAAAACAATTTGCATCTCTTGAGAAGCTCAAGGTGTTTTTATAACATTAAATAACTAGACATTAATCGTTCCTATAAGCCCTGCTTGCTAAATAATGCCTCATTCATCCAAAAAAATTTTTAAAGTTCTGAGTTCAGTTGTGTTAATAAAAATAACAGGGTAGATAGTAAGGATGGGAAAAGAAATGGAGGAAAGGACAGGGAGGAGAATTTTCAAAATAAAGATCTGTGTTAGAACAAGCCAGTTCCTACAGCCAAAGGGATCGTCTTTCTAGAATTCTGTAGTTTTCAGATTGGGAAAATGGAGAATTTGGATTTTAGATTCCTTAGTTATGGGAGTGTTCTAGAATTTGTAATTTATTGTTAAGTTATTCATGTTTTAATTGTGGCTTTTCTATTCAAGTGAACCCACATGAAATGGAATGGCAGTATTATTTATTTATGTCCCCTCGTAATGGAGGCTAAAGATACTAGAAATTGTTGTAGGAAAAAACTATCAGTGGGAAATTAGGCACTATTGTCCCTGAGATACACAGCTTCCATTAGTCTGACTTGTTTATGGCATTTTTTTTAAGCATTTGGAAATATCTACTTTATGTAGTAGCATATGCATCTGAGTTGTTTTCTGATGGACTGTTAGATTGTGTAGACTTCGATTCCTTCTCTTGTCCAGCTTCCTTGTGACCAGTCAAGTTACACGTCCCCAAGGTTAACATCCAACACATGAAGTTAAGTCTATAAACAAAATTGATTTTGCTGCCTGCTGTACTTTCTAATGAATGCCTTTTGCCTCACTGATTTTGAACTTTCACTCATGATTGTAGAAAGACATTAACATCCTAGGTACACGGGTAAGAAATTTCAGTTGACTTGCTTGTAAACAATCCACTCCAACCCTTAAAACTGAACTTGAGAGTAAAAATTTGCTTTTAAGAAATGAAATATAATTTTGTGTATTTCTAGTGGGGAAGAAGATTAACTTATTATGATTAAATATATTCAGACTAAAGCTTAAAAAGAAATCACAGGTCTAACTCAGTGCAGCCAGGAGAACTTTCTGTAATAATAGAAATGTTCTCTCGGTGCTGTCCATTATGGTACCCATTGGCCTCCCTGTGACTGTTGAGCACTTGTTATACAGCTAATGCCACTAAGGGGACTAATTTTTAAATTTTATTTACTTGTCATTAGGATAAATTTAAATGGCCATGAGCACTGATGACTCCCTGTTGGTCTGCACCATTCAGCCTGGCCTTGGAGAGGTATGGGGCTATCTGGCATATGTTCCCTTGCAGAAAGCTTTTGAGGCACACAGAAGTAGCCAAAGAATGAAGATGTGGTGTATGTGGTGCTGCAGCCACTGGTAGCTTGCATCTTTTTGTCGTTATATCCTTTTAACTTTTGCACTGAAGAATCTTGGTTAAAGTAGTATGGCTGCCCTCAAAAATGCCTGATACTTACTTACTAAATGTCTAAGCCCCTTTTGTTAAATATTTTGCTCAGCAGAGGCATAGACTAGAGATAGGCTGCTGAGTTCCAATTCTAATTCTACACTTAGCTGTGACCTTAGGCAGGATTATCTAACCTCTCTGTGCCTCAGTGTCCTTATCTCAAAATAAAGGTGATGATAATATCTACGCTACAGGCTTGTTATGAAGATTAAATAAATTAATATTTATAATGTACCTAAAACAGTGCCTGACACATTTTAAATGCTGTATAAGCATTTTTCAAAATAGAGTTTAATAAAGTGAGGATAGATAAACAGCAAGGACTGACTTACTACCAATAGATTCTTATTCTAGCCCAGCTGCCTATTTTCAGCCCTGTAGAATCTGTGCGTAGAGTCATGCAGCCAGGTGGCTGGGAGGGACCTGCTGAGCATGTACTTAATATGAGGGGCAACAATAAGCATCAACAGGAACTTGCACCTAGTACGTCCTCAGTAACTGCTGGGGGGATTGACTGGTTGAGCACACAAAGGGGCAGGGACTGAGTAAACTTGGGATACTTTCCAGAAGTGTTAGACCATCTGTGTTTTTAAGGCTGCAGTCTTCCTTTGTGTTCTAGTGCCTCCACCTAAATCATTCTTTTTGACTCTCTAGTGGTGTTTCTGCCCAAAGCAGATTTGATGTTCCTGCTTCACCCATGCATTCCTTGGCTCTAATAGATTTTGCCAGTAAATTATAGGTGCTAGAAGGAGCCACTGTAGCTGCTGCTCTTTAGAGCACTCCACTGAGGGTTTCCTCTCTTGGAAACCAGAAGGAAAGAAGGTTGGGTAGTTCAGAGGGCCCAAGTCAAATCTGTGAGCTGCTTGAGCCCTAATGCCACTGAGCACCAGAGCTCTGTTCACCAAGCTGTTGGCTTCTAATCTGAGAACTCAAACTCCCCAGGTAAAAGGATAGCAGAGATATACCACTTGGTGGTCTTTCTCCAAGGCCATCTTTTCTATTATTATTTTTTTTTTCCTTTTTCTTTTTTTGAGATGGAATCTCACTATGCTGCCAAGCTGGCCCCGAACTTCTGGGCTCAAAACATCCTCCTTCCTTGGCCTCCTGAGTAGCCGGGAAATGAGTGGATGCAAGAGTGTCTAATTCCTTCAGGGCCATCTTAATTGTTTATTGCACCATTTTGACTAGAAGCAGCTTATTCAAATTGGAAGAGGCCCCAGAAATCTTAATCCTGGAATTTAAAAACTAAAAACTTGCCATAAAAACTCTTGATACATTCTGTATAAAAACAGTGGATCAGGTGGCTTGGTCATAAAGTAAGGTCTTCTGGTATCACATTTATAATGAGTGGAGGGAGAAGCCACAAAAGTTTCCTGTCACGGTCTACCTACAGACTGAGCTATCCAACAGTCAGACTTCAGAGACTCCCACCTTCTTCCATGGCTGCAACTTGACTGGTGGCCTCCTCCAGAAAGCAGCCAAGTGAAGGAGTAGCTTCTCTGTGCCCAGGAGCAATAAAAACAACCAAGAATTATATTAATAATTATAGTTAATTTAAATTCCCTGGCTGGTAGTTGCAATATCTGTGTCATATGTTAAGTCTGGTTCTGACGCTCTCTTTCTATCTTTTGTCTGTTTTAGAATGGCTTTAATCTGTAGTATGCCTTGTAAATTTTTATTGAAGCAAGATATGATAGAGGATAATAGGAACTGAGGTAAATAAGCCTTTAATGTAAGGTGTTTTATTACTGTGCCTAGGAGTTAGGCTGTGTGTAATGTTTGCTGGAACTGTAGGTACTAGAAGGTTCCTATTCCAACAGGGTCCTTGTTTTGGGTTCCCCCAGCCTTAGACTTTGGGCTTCCCTCCCCCTAGGAGCCATGAGGGGGTCTTTATTGGCTTTTCACTTTGAGGACCTGGTGGGGTTCCTGGAAGTAAAACTCATAACCAGAAGGGGGCTTCCCAAGACTATGACCTCACTAGTTCATACACAACCTCTAACAGTTCCTCAAACTTGCCATTGAAGTGTTCCTGTCAGTTCCAGTGGCTCCTACTACAGGTAAGCAGAGCTCAACTGTGGTTCTCGGGGTTTATTTCTCCATGTGTTTGGTAAAGTTTGCCCTACAACCTCAATTTACTGATTGATCCAAGATCAATAATTTTAGTTCAAATTTTTCTTTAAGGACGGAAGTAACAACTACCAGGCTCTTTTCCTGTTGGAGCTGAAACCAGAAGTAAAAATTTTTATCATTTTTACTTAAAATGTAAAAAATACATCCTATCTGTGGTCCTTTAAACTGAATAATATTTGTCCACTGGGATCAGAAACACGGGTCTCCCTATATCAATAAGGTCTCTCTACTGTGCCTGTGTCAGAGGTGCTGTTAAATCAGCAGGATGGGGTGGGAGAGAGCTCCTAATGGGCTCCTGTCTGACTTGCCTAATAAATAAGGGCAGATCTTTTACCCTTCACCCTCCACTTCTGAATCTTAGTTTCTTTTTTTGAAAATTGGTGAAGTCAGACCATAGTCCTTAAGATCCCTCACTTAAAATTTTTACTGGTAACAAGTTTTTTGGGGGGGTGTTTTTTTGTTTGTTTGTTTGTTTGTTTTGGTATTGGGGATTGAATCCAGGTGCATTCTACCATTGAGCTACGTCTCTAGCCCTTTTTTATTTTAACACAGAGTCTTGCTAAGTTACTGAGGCTGGCCTCAAACTTTCAGTCCTCCTGCCTCAGCCTCCTGAGTCACTGGCATTAAAGGCATGGGCTATGGTACCCAGCTGCCACTAACCACTTTTAAAGGCAATGACTTCCTACTGCTTGCAATTTAAAAATAATTTTTGTTTCATATAGAACTGTTTTTTGTTTTTTTTCTTCACCAAATGGGCTTCTCCAGGTCCTCAAGACTGTCTTATGTGTCCATCAAGTCTAAACTAATTTCATTAAGTATTGTTTGCCCTTTTCACAGTGATGACATTTACACTTTATGACATTTGGTAGACAAGCTGTGGAGGGTAAACTCTGGCTTGTTAGCATGATATAGGCAGTGGCCCAACCCGTACTCAATAGTCATTGCATCTTTCCAGCAGGCGCTTTCAGTAAAGAGTATTCCAGTCCCATTTAAGAATACCTTTGATGAAGCAGTAAAATTAATTTTATTAAATATTACCCTTGTGTGTATATATTTTCTTAATATTCTGTGGGATGGAAATGGAAAATGTTCTCACTGTGTACCAAAGTGTGATGACTGAATTGAGGAAAAGTAACTGTAATTCATTTGAGCTGAACCAGAAGTTTTTTTCAGGAAGCACCATTTTTACCTGAAAGATTAACAGCCAAACTATAGATTTAGTCTTGGGTTATTAGCAGGCATTTTCTTGAAAATGAATAAAATTCATTGGTCACTTTAAGGAAAACAACTGACAGCCTTGATGGCTAGTCGAAATTTGAACTCTGAAAATGAGAATTGGGGAAGTTTGTATTTGCCACTGTGAGATTCTAATGTGTAAAGGCTTTGTTCGAGAATCATACATGGGTAAAAGACCCAAAGTGCAAGATAAATGGATTTTAATCTAAAAGAGTACAAAAAGTTCACCAGTTTGGTTTCAAATTCTGTATTTCAGCTAACCTTGAAGAAGCCATCACTTGTGTGGTTTTGATAGAGTATCATAGAAGATCTACAGTTATCTGGAAAAAAAATACTAAAATATTCCTTCCTTTTCCAACTGCATGTCTGAGTAAGGCAGGGTTTTCTCCAGGTACTCCAATCAAGGCAGCATATTACAACAGATGAGTTGCGGAAGCAGATCTCTGAGGTCACACATTAAAAGAGATTTACAGGGGATGGGAGTGTGGCTCAGTGGTAGAGCACTCGCCTAGCACGTGCAAGGCCCTGGGTTCGATCCTCAGCACCATATACAAATAAATAAATAAAATAAAGGTATTTTTTAAAAAGAGAGAGATTTGCAGAAATATGAGAGTAATGCCATTTATCTCAGGATCATTTTTGTTTTGGAAATCAGTTCAATTTTTCCATAAAACTTTATTTCTACTTCAACTGATGAATTTATTACTGTTACTTGTAAGTGAATCAATAAAGGTTTCTAAAATTTCTATTTTCTAAATGTGGTAAATATGGATAAATTCAACTCAATTAAAGAAGAATTCTTTAAGGTCCTACCATTTTAAAGGTACAAAGAGGTCCTTAAACTAAAAAGTCAACACACAGTGATGTGTAATTTCTACATTGAGATTTTTAAAGGGTGTCCTTTTAGCCTAGTATTTTGGAATTTGATGAATCTCTATTGTATTTCTATTAAGTTAAAATTTGTGGGTTATGTGAAGTTTTAAAAAATTATTGCTTGCCCCATGCTATCACATTTACTACGTAGGTTATGTTGAGATTGGTGATTCCTGAAATTTGTTTATAAAACTGTGGCCCTACAGATACTGTGATGTAAAACAGATTCATGATTCTCATCAGCTGAAAAGACTGGTACATTGGATCCCAGAGGCCAGTTACAGAGATTTGCCATGCATGGTAATGTGTAAAAAGTGCCAAGCCCCTGAGTAAATAAACCATTTAACTTTGTTTGCTAGTTCAGCAGCTTAACTTTCCCAGCTTACTTTCTTTCACACAGCATCTTTTTATTTCTATAGCAAGCTCTGGTCTAAATTATTCTTAGGGCAGAGAGTATGCTATTTGGGTTTGTGTTTAAATCCAAGGGAGTCTGAACTGAGGCAGTGTGATCTGTGTTCTGGAAGACACTGCTCAAAGACTGGAAGCAGCCATCAGTATGTTTCAGCGGTGTGTAGAAGGTAGGACTGGGTTGGATTTTTATTTGTATGTTTTAGGAAACTGAATGGCTCATATTTCCAAAAGAAAAAGATTAAGTGGATGGGAACTGAGTTGTGTAAACTGTTTCGCAGGAGACAATCTGTCAACTACTTAAGCTAGTAACTTTCTGGAACTTCAATCACAGATGTTTAAAAATACTATTTTATAAATATCACAATAACCAGAAATATGTTTTTGTTTATATTTCAGCAATAGTCAAGTACTATGTTTGTGCAAAAACAAAAGTACTATGTTTGCAAAAGTAAAATACAAGATTTCAAACTTAAAAAAAGGAGGGGAAAAAACACTCACACACACACACATACACACAAAACTTCAGAGCCAGGGCTATAGCACAATGATGGAGTAGCTTGATTAGCATGCACAAGGCCCTGCATTCAATCACTAACACTGCAAAAGAAAAAATAAAATATACACACACACACACACACACACACACACAGGACCAGTAAAAATCATGGCTTCTCTTTTTTAATTTTAAGAAAAGGAAATGGACTGAGACTTTCTAAGCTGAATCAGTACAGCAGTAGGTATGTGATCATGCAAAATGCCACTGACATCTACTCCCCTTACTTACTGTCCTTTCCAATGCTGCTTTAATTTTTTTTTTTGGTAGGATGATTCATTTTAAAACAATATTATATAGTGTAACTATTTGGAGACATTGTGTAACACATTTTAACTAAGGTTATTTTTTATTATTTCTTTTTCTAATGAATTATGGATTTTTGTCAGGTATCTATATCATAATCTAAATAGATTTTCCATTCTTAATTATTAAAAAATTAATAATCATTTCTAGATTCTAAAATTTAGAAATTAGCAATCAGTAGCACATAGTTATAAGTCAATTTTATCACAATTTAAAATTTAAAGATACAGAAAATCTTATTTTGCACTTTTTCACAGTACTTTTATTACTTTCTATTTTTAATGTTAGCATCTAAAGATTTCTTGTCATTTGTTAGTAAGCCATGTATGGTTTTTTGTGATGGAGTACCAAAGGAAGTTAAAATTCAAAGCTCATTTGTCTATGGAAAAAATGTAACCAATAGGCAAATGTCAGAAGACTGATAAGTGGATACATTTGGACTCTAAGAGACTATGCCATAATTTTTTTTAAGAGAACTAGAAACTGCCTTGGCCCTATAAAGTAAAATTTGTGTAGCACATTTCATACTGCCCCATAGTGAAGGGAATTCAGAAGCAAGAACAAAGGGAGAACATGTGTTTATAGTAGGGTTTTAAAAATGGGAAGTAGAGATAAAACACAGAGATATGTATTGGGAGACCATTCCAGATTTTGACCTAAGATGGAGAGATTCCTGAAGGAGTGACAGATCGTGCAAACCAGAGGAGGCTAAATCTTTCCCTTTATTTCTTTACACACTCCTCTCTTCCTCCAGTCTCCCCAGCCCCCAAAGAAAAACCTGGGATCTGTTTTGCTTTAATGTTGTCCACTTGGGTATTTAAAATATTTTGTCTCTCTGTCTACCTGTATGAATCCAGATATTTTTATCCAAATAAATAGATTTATCTATCACAAATATAGTAATGGTGCTGTCAAAGGAGGTAGCTGGTTCTTGTTTTGTAATTTATACTAAACTGGACCCTTTAAAAGCTGATTTCCTATTTTATACCAGCCCAATTACTAGTAATGATGGGCTTCTTTACCAAATGGAAAGACTAATAACCCTTTGAACTATTATGTAATTCCACTGTAGTTGGTTAGTCTGAATACCTTGGAATTTTTCTGCATCCCCCAAAGCATTTATAATTTCTTATTTTTACCCTTTTTGAGAGGTTTCTCTCACGTTTTCCCCTCTTATATTCCCATGGACTAAACAGTTGTTATTTAGTGGGAGCTACTTTTCAAAAAGCCTAGAAAATGATGTGCACATCTGTCTTTATGTTTTTGCCTTCATTCTCTTCATTCTTTCTCTTCCTCTACTATTCTGTCTTTCCCCTGCCCCTTTAATCTTTGGTACAGTGCATTGTTTAGTATATAGTAGGTGCCCAGTAAATACTCTTACGTGTTCTGTTGACAAGAATTAAGTATTTTTGTTTTAATCATAATCTATTCCTAAAATATTATTCCTGAAGACTCCTGGAATAGTTTAGGAATAACAACAATTACAATGAGTAGTCCTTATTACTCTTTATTATTTAGCCCCCTGTTAAATCAACAATGCTAGTATGACAAGATGAGTTAGTATTTATATATAAGTGCAGAACCTATAAATACATCCCTCATTTCATCATATCTTTTTATATAGTTAAAAGTCATGCAGTGGGCTGGGGTTGTGGCTCAGTGGTAGTACCAGCACTTGCCTCGCATGCATGGGGCACTGGGTTCAATCCTCAGCACCACATAAATAAATAAAATAAAGGTATTGTATCCATCTACAACTAAAAAAGTTAAAAAAAGAGAAAAAAGTCATGCAGTGATTTCCAGAATACAGTTTCCATCAATTTTCCCAGGACTATTTCTGAGTAATAAATTGTTCCCAATAACTAGTTGCTCCTTAATGGTTATACTAATTAGTTTTCTTACTATTTTAACATCAAAAAGATGAAGATTCTCCCTTCCAAAGAGGTTGCCTTTCTGTTTTTTTCTGGGAATGAGAAGCAAACCTTATCTTTACAAATATTTAAAAACCCATTGACCAAATAATCCCCTTGTGTTTGGCACTCTTCTTAGCACTTTTTCAAAATTAACTTTTTTAATGCTTATAAAGCCCTTGAGATAGATGCAGTTATTTTGAGGATACTGAGGCAGAAATACCTTGGTCAAGATCATGCAGACGCAGGGCCAGAAGTCAGACCCAGGCAGTCTGACTCTGATATATCACTATCATTAAAGATAGGAGTTACACAGGCTTGAGAAAATAAAGATCATATTCTCCCCAAACATACCAGATAACTGCTTGAAGGAGAAGAAACACCACCAAATTGAGCAAAGTGTTCCCATGTATTTAGGCCTAAAATGTCCATTAACAGCGTTCTGATATATTTGGATCTGGACAGTCTGACTGAGCTCCTAGCCGACCTCTAGTACCAACGCACCAGCCATCTGAGTGAGCCATTTTGCAAGCGGGGAGGCCAAAACACTGCATGGAACAGAGAAGGGATAATAATTGTTTTAAACCACAAAATGGTAGGAGAAATCACTAAATACTAAGGGTAGTAGTAGTATTGCAGAGTGTAATGATGATAAAAATACTACCATTCTCTGTTATCTATGCCTGAGTCTTTCCCAGTCAGTGATAAGAGTATCCAGCCACATTACACAAAATATGAGGGAGAGGAGAAATTGTAGTCATCTTTGGGGAGGACAGTCTATCACAAACACGATTTAAGACGAACCCCCATTACATAACCTTTTTTCCCAGTCCTTTCTAAGGGATAGAGCTAAGCAAAATTCCAGGAATTTTGTTTTTTTCCACTTTGTTGATGATATGTTTTCTATATGAATGTATACTTATGTATGTCAGCTTAAATGATACTTGAAAAGAACCAACCATCTATTAGAAAAATCAACTATCCCCCACCCCCGTCCCTCTCTCTCTCTCTCTCCTTTAGTACTGGGGATTGAACCCAAGGGTGTTCTACCACTGAGCTACATTCCCCAACCCTTTTTATTTTGCATTTTGAGATGGAGTCTTGCTAAAGCTAACCTCAAACTTGGATTCTCCTGCCTCAGCCTCCAGAGTCACTGGGATTACAGGCATGGGCCACCACACCCAACAGGAAAATTGGATTCTTTATTTAAAAAGAAGAAGAATCATATCTAATTCATATTCAGATTTGCATTTTCAGGTCAAATACAAAAGCATTTGTTGAAAAATGACAGTGATAATTCATTCTCTTCCCCAAGGTAGCCCGTGAGTGGTGATGAAAAATAATTCAAAACAGGTTAGGAAATGACTTGCTGTTATAGGCATGTTTCACCACATATTGACTGTTTTATACTTTAAAGGAAAGCCTATTAAGTATTCATTTATTCCAGCTAATATTTGTTGAGTACTGTGTCAGGCCTTGGGTTTACATTGGCAAATGGTATTGGACATGGTCCTGGCTTCATGACATATGTCATATGGTGAGAAAGATGGGCATTAATATGTAAGACCCAAACATGGAAAGGTAAAATTACAGCCTGTTATAAAGGAGGGGAGCCCTAAGGGTTTCCATAGGGAGCATGATCTAGTCTCCCGATGAAATGCTGTTTTGGCAAAGATCTGGAAGATGGAGAAGATTCAATCTTGTCCAGAGACCCCTTGAGTGTATAGGTCACATCCTGCATGAATCCTTCTACAGACATCTGTGGTTACACATACCCCAAGTTGAGGCATTTCCAAGGCAGCAGTTGCTTCTGCTGTGACTCTGCCAAGAATGCACATGTTCACTATGCTCTTGGAAAGCAGCATTCACCCAAGCCTTCTAGAATAGTCGTCTGAGTTTGAGGACTGGGAGCCTTTTTCACTCGTGAAGAATTATTTGAGTAATGGTGATCACTATAAACAAGTATAATTCAAGTAACGGGTTACTAAGAATAGCAGTGTTTCTGCACATGTGGCCTGAGGAGTCTTACAGTCCCCTGGTCCCTTTCAGGGTATCTATGAGGTCAAAATGATTTCCATAATAATATTAAGACATTATTAGCCTTTCATATATCTTCTCTCCTGAGTATAAGTGAAGTTTTCCACAGACTAGATGGTACAATTAACAGACGCATATGTGAAAATTCAGCTGTCCACTTTTAAGCCAGATATTAAAAAACATTCCAGAAATGTGAAAGAATGCCATTCCTCTCACAATTTCTTTTTAGTTTTTGAGCCATTACTTTTAAATGAATTAATAAATATCTCTAAAATTTGTTTTAACTTCTCATATGGTAATTATCCATAGAAATAACCCACATCAAAGTTCTTTTGGGTCCTCAATCATTTTTAAAAGTGTAAAGGAGATTTGAGACAAAAAGTTCAAGAACCACTGAAATACAGCATCTACCTGACCATACATACCCATGTTACTTAATCTCTCTGAGACTGTCAGTAAAATGGGGATGATGATCAAAGTACTTCCCTCATAAAAGGATTAAAGGAGTTAATACATGTCAAGAACTTATAACAATACATGGCACAGAGTAAGCAGTTAATATTTTAGCTTTTATTATCATTACCATTTAATAGGAAAGCAGAATGTACATGACTCCAAATATGTTGAAGCACTGTTAAACAAATTTTTTCGCTTGTGTTTGTGGCCATCTATATGATTTGGGAATGTATTCAAAAGTGGAATAAATTGGATTTTACTTTGTTTCGTTTGAGTTGGGTGATAAGCAGGAGTTATTGGCAGGTGGTTAGGGTATGAGGTGTGAAGCAACATAGATTCAGATGAGCTGGAGGGGCCTGTTCACACTCCCTGCCTGCTGCACCTCTCAGCCCTCATCCTCACAACCAGGGTTCTTCTCTGTCTAGAATGACAGTGAACAAGTGGGCAGATGTCCTTTAGAAAGTTCCACAGAGATTGAGAGGCATCAAGGCTCCAGCATCCTAGACCCAGAGTTGAAAGGGCTTGAGGAAGAGAGTATCTCATTGAGTGCGTATTCTTCAGATAGTGTCTCTGGCCCAGAGAAACAGTTTGCTCTCAGAGGCTTGTCTACAAATTAGAGGCCTCATCAGGACAAGAACCAGAGTTCTCTTGATTTGTGATAGAAAGACCAGGCTTAGACTCAGAACTGGTTTTTTAGTCTCAATCTAAGGTTGTCTGACATTGAACAATTTACTTAAATCTCTGATACAGAGTATCCTTATTTGTAAAATGGAAATGGAAATTTCTACCATATTGTAGAGGATTGTGACAAGAACTATCTGAGACTTCACACGGACATGTCATTTAGTCAGTGCCTTTCTGATCCATGGTGTTTAAAATCCATAGAGAGCACTCCCAGTGAAATAAACAGTTCTTTTCAAAATCTCAAAGCCCATCTTAAATATTGTGCTTGATAACAAAGTAACATTTTCTTTTTTCTGTCTTTTTAGGACAGCCCCGAAACTTGCAGGACCTGTGCCGAATTAAAATTCGACAGTGTATAGGCCTTCAAAACCTAAAGCTACTTGATGAACTACCAATTGCCAAGGTCATGAAAGACTACTTAAAACACAAATTTGATGATATCTGATATATCAGAACTGTGAGCAAGATTAGGAGTTATATTCCAGATACTTAAAAGGCTTTTTGCCTTGCACAAAGTATATCCTATGCAATTTCTGATTTTCTGTGAAGTCAGAAAGCAGGTATACACTTTTAGGTTTTTTGTTTATTTGGTTGGTTTTCATTGTAGGGGAGGGATTTTTATATATATACATATATATATATATATATATATAAACATACACCACATGCTTGAAAGTCTTAATTTGGTTTCTTGGTCCAAGTTTAAGAGGTCCAAGCTTTCTATACAACATTGCATTTAGAAAAATTTGTCTTTCCTAAATGACACAAGCAGGTTTGAAGTGGAGAGTTTACCCTTTCCAAATTTATAGTTTCATTGGCAAGCATGGTACCAGAAACCAGCAGCACACTTGTCGAAGTTTGAGGCACAGTTTCACCCAGGGGGGTCCTGGGTTATACTGGAAAATGCCCTAAATTTTTTTTTTAAATAATGCTGTCACCTCATTCATTTTTAATGAGTATAAATTGGCTGTTTCAAACTGTTCTCTTTTTTTCCTAATTAATGTAGCTTTCAAATGACAAAAATCCAGTACCTCGGCTTTCCTTTTGGTGTGCTCGTTTTTAACTTATTTTTTAACAACGATAGGACACTACCATGAGACACTCTGTCTCAACCTCTCTCTCTCTAGTTGAATTGTGCTTTAAAAAAAAAAAAAATTAATGAGATAGAAAATAACTTTATAAAGCCAGTGTATTCTGTTTTTAAAACAGTGCCTCCAGTGCAATACTCTTTCTGGTGTATTCTATCCATTATTTTACTTGCTGTTCATCATTCCACGGCCGGCTTTGACATGCCCGGGAGAACAGGAACCACCACTTTAATTTTCATAGCAGACCCATAGTGTGTCAGTTACAATTTCTATTTTAAGCTTTATCTTTTACTTCACTTTAAGCAGCAAATTTCATATCCTGGTGGTAGAGTATTTCCTAAAAATAGCCCAAACTATTGTTAAACCATTTGCCTTTAATGGTTAAATAATTTGGGGTCGTTTCATAGTGGGTTTTTTTCTTCCCAGTTTTAAATTTATGTCTACATCTATATAGATATAGATATATTTTTTAAAGGTAAAATCTCTAATGGGTGCATATTTGCAAGTCTGGCTAATTCCTAATATGCTAATTAAACATTTCCGGTCTATTTTAAGGTTCTGTACAGTGAAGCTCTTCAGGATTGTTATTTTCTCTTCTGGGTTGATTGGTCTTTTATGTGCAGTGTAAACACAGATATGATAAAGTGTCTGACAATGGAAAATAGCCCAGAGGCACTAGGTATCTATGATGTCCTGGCCGACGTGTTGTGTGCTTCATTCATTCATTATCATGTTAGTTTCAGAAGCACCTCAAATGTCCCAGTATCATTTTTAGTGATTTGGGAAATGCCACAATATTTATATGGTATTAATAAATTGGTTATCAGAAGTTTACAAGATGAAGGGCTTCTCTTTTCTTGTCTGAATTTCTACTTATGAGTCATAAAAACTCTTTCACCTAGAAGTATAACTAAGCCGAGCCAGGAGATGACGCTGGCTTTGCCTTTTTCAGAGCCAGCAGTGCTAGTTTCTCAGGCACAAAGTTTGCTCTCTTGGCTAGCGAGTAGTCCTGGCATTAGAGAATCTGATATGCCTAAGCCATGTGCAGGTTTCTGAAGAAAGTGCAGCTTCGGGAAAAGGATTATTAGGGGAAGCACTTATGCGGACTGTAGACTCTTACAGACACCTAGTCAGCAAGAGACCAGTTCTGTTAACCATCCCCAACTGTAGCTGGCAGAGCCTGATGGATAGAAGTGGGTAGTCAGATGTTTGCCTCTTAAAAATATTCTCCAAAACATTATCCCCAGAAAGTCAGAGTAAGTCCCTTGTGAAGACAGTTGCTGAGATGTATTCTCATTCTTTAAACCACCCCAGGTCAGATCTGATATGTAGAAGCAGCATTAGGGACACATGTGGCCAGAAATGAATTGGGTGTTGCTTCTCTTAAAACCCCAAGCCCAGGGAGATGAGGATGCAGGAGGGTGCCTAGGGTCCTGCACTCTGAGTGGTGATGTTAATATTTCATTTACCCAGTGCTTATATCCACATATGTATATTAATTTATTCAGTTAGTTTAAAAGGATATTCTTTCCCCAGCGACTCAAAGATTTCCAAACTAAGTTAGCCACTGAGTTTGAGCCAGGGAATTCCAAGGAAAAAGATCAGATTAGGTGAATTCTTTGTTCTGTCTTGCTGCTGTGACTTCAGAAAAAAATTATGGGAACTCTTCCTGGAATTGAAAATTCTATTTAATGAAGAAGTGTATAATTGCATTATTTATTGTTTGAGGTTTGATTTATCTGAAAGCTTCAAAAGAATATTTTATGTTTGTTTTCAATAAAGTCCCAATCACATATCATATTTAACAATAACTAAAATTTCTTGCAATTGGTAATAGTAGAATATAGCAGTGAACATACAGATCTGCATTCGAATTTGCTTGCCAGAGAAGCATTGAGTAGAGAAAACAGGTATTTTCAGAAAATCAACTGATTAGTTTTTCAGAATCCTGATTAAAATGTTCAGCATATTATCAAATTTGTCGTTGATTCTTTGTTTCTTTTGAAATTTATTATTGAAACTTAACCACTCAATCTTTATAAGAATATATTTGGCAGGTACACCAAAGAAACCAGCTCATAAAAGATTTATGATCATTAATGAACCGCAAACCTCATTTTTTGAAAAGACGTTTGCTTTTTTTTTTTGTAAATATTTGTGTTTATAAATGTGCAGAAGAGTAAGAGTGTTTTTAGATTATTTAATTCCCACATTTCTAAACTATTTACTACAGAATAATCCATGCTTGTTAGTTTGGAGGACTTGACTGTTTTGTTTTTTAATTCATTATCAGTCATGCTTGGAACAACATTTCCACTAGAGAATTCAGTGTTCTGGCAGTGGCAAGAGTACACATCTGGAGCAGGAGGGAGTCTAGCATGACTTGTCAGATGCACACCCTGAGAGATGAGAATGTGTAGCTTAATTACCAGAGTGGACCATGCGAAGCTGAGATTCTAACTTCCCTGCAGAATTGCTCATTAGCCCAGGAAGTGATTGGGATGAGGCTGTTTGCCTGCAAATTTAGCTTTCATGTTAACTCCCAGTGTGTTATATCATAATGTATTTTGTTCTTCCTTTGTAATGTAAGTTTTGCTTTGGGTCAATTTGAATTAAAAAAAACTTAAATATGGTTTAAAAAAGATATTGGAATTGTGTTTTATTTCTGGTCTGCCTTAGCTTTTTAATATTTCTAGCTACTTAGTGAAAAACAAAAATTCATCTATCATTCATCAACATTTTAGATTGCTGGGACTAAGTAAGGATGTGATATAGAAAACAGTACCACTTTACATCAGCATTGGATAAACCAATTTCTACCCTTCTGCTAAATTTATGTTTTAAAAATGCATTCTGCAAATACCAACCAACAAAGTTGTTGGGTGTGTTGGATACAGTGCTGAGCCTTCTTGGGTCATATTCATCACCAGCCTCATGCACGTACACCTTGACCAAAGACGGAGTTCAGACCACAGCTTTCTAAACACAGTACAGTAAATGTAGTCACAGTGCATCTGAGGTAGTTTATTAGCCGGCAGGAGCTTGAAGCAAAATAACTTGGATTTCTCACTTCCTCCCTATGACATAAGCACAGCTTGATTCAGGAGAGACCTGAAACTCATATAAATGATGGTGTGCGAAGAGAAAGGGAGGACAGACTGCTTAGCACCCTGTGCAGAAAGGGGCTGTTTTGGAGTTATAACCTTGATGCATACTTGTCCAGGGTTTGGCACCCATGAAGGCCAAGAATGGGACATTTGAAATTATTTCTAATGATCAGCATGGGAGTTAGGATTTGAAAAATAGCTGTGTTGCTTGGAAATCTTGAGGTCATTCCTTTTCCAGTATGATGTAAGGAGTGCATTGTTTTCTCAGCTGAAAGACAGTTTATAAAAATGGTTTACTTGCTATTGATAAAACAGATTATCTGCTTGATAACAGGAATATTTTCCACATCCTGTGTAATGGGTAGTCAAGAAGAAAGAAGATGGGTTTGTATCATCTGCCTATATTTATGTAACTTAATATAACTGTTCCATTAAGTGGAGTGAGTGATGCTTCACAAATTTTGATGTTAGATTTTTTACCAGCTTAACTGCTGAAGACTGAAATTTAGGCTGGAGTTGATGTGGACTCCCAACATACAAAGATGATTGTCTGTCCTATATTATTGGCTCTTCTTTCACTACATGAGGTCTTTTAAATCTTAGATAATCAAAATAAAGGGTCCCAGTAAATGATGCTACTTGATCTCACAACTTTCTGTATGCCACTAGTAAATAGCATTCAGTTTTGTATTTCTTGAAGACCATGGCACATTCCCTAAGTTTGTTATCTTCTGAAGAGCTCTGTGATTCTTAAGCAACAGTTCACTGTACAAATCACACTGGAAAAGACTGAGGCAATTTGTGAATGTTCTGTATTGGCAGGGGACTAAAACCTCGACCCCTAGCTAGCCCTGTTAAAGTGCCCTGAGAAAGTGCTCAGCCCGTTGACTAAGTGCTAAGAGGTGCTCTTTCAATTCCATTCATTCAGCTATGCCCAGAGTATCTTGTGTTGCCTTCCAATTGTGCATCATCAAGCAAAATGATTTTTTAATTCTGAAGACCCATAAACCATTAGAAGCAAAGGATCTGATGAAGACAAATTACTTTTCCCTTGCAAATATGACCTTTATTTTTAAAAGTAATCATTTGTAATTATTGTAAATATATTTTAAATTAAATCTTGATTTGTTCCCAGCATGTTAAAAATCTCACTCAGGAGGGGCAGGTTTGTGGCTCAGTGGTTCTGCGTGAGGCACTGGGTTCAATACCTGGCACCACATAAAAAATAAATAAATAAAATAAAGGTATGGTGTTCATCTACAACTAAGAAAGTATTTTTTAAAAAGTCACATCTGTGTTTTCTTTCTATTAGGAAATTGTTTAAAATTAATGAGTGATTTTATGTCACATTAAGAAGAAGTAAAGTGATTCAGTTTTCTGTGAAACAGTTTTATTAATCAGAAAAGAGATGGCTGAATTTAGACAACAGGAATCAGTTTAAGTTGAGAAACTGGGTTACGTGACCAGTAGACTGACCCTTTGTGACGGACACAGAGGTAATCCAGCTGCACAATTTCCTATTTTATCTGGCAAATGGAGTCATATTGTTCTTGCTGCTCAATTTTGAGCTAATGTTGCTTTTCTTCCTCTGATAGTTTTGGGTCAGGTCACTGCTTAGTTTTCTTTTTCTTTACCAGAAAAAAAAGAGCACTCAGAGGGCATGGGCTTACTGTACGTGAATGTTTTAGATTTCTCTAGAGGCTTCTAGATTTCCCCTCTCTTAATTCCGGTTACTTAGCCCTTAAGCGAAGTGCATGCTTGTACACAAGGTAAAAACTTAGCCCATTAAATTGCTTTAGTTTCCCAATTTTAGAGTTCAGGAATTTTTTCTGCCTTACCTGGGTAGAAATATGGCTCACTATTTTGGAAGAATGCCCACTAAATTAGTCTGGGCTACAGCCATTTCCCACCTTGGGTAGCACTTGAGGGAACAAATTGTATTTCTTCCTAGTTACTGTTGTTCCTAAGAAACCATTTTCCCTGAGTCCCCTGGGCTCAGAACTCCTTGAGAACGGACCCTGGGTTTTATTTGCTTGCTTCTCCAACCCTGTTGCCAAAAGAATCCATTTTCCACAGCTTTAGTTACATGTGGCCATTGGTACCATGATGGTGAGTTTGGGGATGGCCCATTGAAACTCTGGCTGCAGGGAATGGTCTAGTCAGGAGTCCCTAGTTGAGCTCCCATGGCACTTGGAAAGAGGAGGGGTCCACTCTATGAATGCCCAGTTCAGAGCTTTCCCACATGGATCCCTGGCTAGCTGAGGTATCTGCATGAGTTCCAGCTCTGTTCAGAGCTCTCCTCAGTTCTCAGGGCAGCTAGATGGGGACTGAGGGGTAGTCCTGCCCCATCACCACTTCATGTGCTTTTTCTACAGTTGTCCATATCCTGCAGACATGAATGCTGTGTGTATTTTTTCTGTGTGTATTTGTGTGTGGTGGAGGAGGGGTGCTGGGGATGGAACTCAGAACCTAGCATATGCTAGGCAAGTGCTCCACCACTGAGCTACAGTCCCAGCCCAGTATAATTTTTTTTTTTTAATGTTGTAGGAAAACACTGGCATAGTTTGTCCTTTTTTCTTTCACTGGTAGTGTAGGCTGAAGAAGCCAGGCCTCCCTAACCTTTTGCTAGATCTTCAGCTTTCCATGGCTTAGCATGGCTTAGCATGACAATTGCCCAAGTCACTTGTCTGCCATGGAACACAAATCAACCCACTGTTAATAGAGCAAAAATAGAACAACACAGATTTTGGCAGGAGTTGGTGAGTCAGGATTTCATAGGTGTACTTCCTAGATTTAAAGCCCACCAATCCATAAAATGCTCATAACTTCCTACTAAATGTGTTCTGAGAGCTCAGTCTTGGCCTCCACTTGCCTTTTTGAATAATCTTGATTGAAAGGAAACAGCCTGTCTTCTGGGGACCCCCTTAACTATATGTGCCCTTTGCCAGCCTTGTGAGCATGGCTGGACCAATTACTTCTTTGTGTTTTTGTTCCCACTGTGAATTTACAAGATGGGTTGGATAACTGAATGAACTTGCACCAAGATGCCAGTGGTGTGTACACTAAGCTTTTTCTGTTAGCTTTCATTACAGAGATGGAAATACTACCAGCCTTTCACCAACTTATGCTCCCTCACATTTATAATACATACTTCCACTCAGAGTTAAAAGGATCTGGAAGGGAGAAGAACTAGGATATTTTGCATTAGAGATTAAGTTGAATTGAAATAAACATTCCTAGTATCAGTTAGCAACTAGTTGATTGTTGATACACTTTAAAGTTGCTGCTTACTCACCTGGAGAATTCCAAAATTTATGTAAGAAGCTGATAGATACACTATTAGTTTCTAGACTTTTGTGTGATTATCTGGCAAATATAAAGTAAAACTGCCATGTCAGTGGTAGGCTGAGTGATGTTTCTGACTTGGAGAAAATATTGAATCATGAGAGTTTACCCTAATGCACCAGCCCTTGAGACTGTCCCAGAAAGTACTCTTGGCTCAAATATACTACCCACAGAAAATTTTGAGGTCCTGTGATTAAAATTACATTGCACATGTCCATGACAAGGTCACTCCCTGTCAGACCCAATTCAGGGTAGATTTTAAAAGTCTCCACCACCGCCTCCCTGGCCTCCACTCCCATCCCTAGCAGCTGTTTCTTGTACGTAAGCCGTTGTGACTTAGGACCTCCACCTGCTGAGGTAGAACCAGTGGAGGAGAGAAGGACATCACCTGCTGCCTGACTCATAAGGGAGAACCAGTCCTGGAAGGAATGGAGTAGCCACAGCCAAAGTCTGATGACAGGCTCCTAGGTGTACCTGGAGCCACAACAAAGACAGGCAGAATGGTAGCCATAACACCCTTGCCTTGAGGTCCTGAAAAGAATGGGTGCCACAGAATTGTGTGCAATGCCCTGTACCCACCACAGTCTAGAAAGCAGCAACTTCTTTGCTGCAGCCTGTTCAGAAAACCTGTCTATTAAACCTGTCCTTAAGACATGATTATCTGTCCTGTAACATGTAAATGACAAATTACTGTTATCACCCACCCTGAGGGGTCGTGTGTGTGTGTGTGTGTGTGTGTGTTAACATTAAGATAAAGCCTTAGGGGAACAGGGATGTGATTCCAATAAAACAAAAAATGTTGAAACAACAGCTCTGTCCCTGTCCACAGAGGTGAGGCTGGCCCATGGCTTCCAGAGTGTGATGCGCACAGGGTGGAGGGATTCCAGGCTATGGGCCTGTGGATTGGGAGTGACTTGAGCTCAGTCAATCTAAACAGGATGGGAAACTGAGGAGAGGAAGTGGAGTAGATGGCTGGGATCAGATTCTTAAGTTGCCTGCTATTTCTAGGGCTGGGGAGAGCAGAGGAAGTGGTCTTTGTCCTGCTGGACCCTGAGTCCATACCACCCAAAATAGCAGTTAAGTCTCCCTCTTGGGCCAACTTCTTCAAGGTGTTCCTATTCTAGTTGGGAGGGTGCCCTGGCTCTCTGACTTCCCATTTAATGATCCCAACTGTGTATCTGGAAAGTCCTGCTTGGAGTTCTTTCTAAAGGGGAAATTACGGTTTGTTTTCCGTCTCCACCTGCTATGCTGTAAGCCTCTGAAAGTGAGGGATCTGGCCTTGCACTTTGCATCCCAACAACTAGAATAGTGCCACATGTAGTCACTGGCTGGCAGGTGTTTGGTGAGTGGGGAGTGTGTAGCCCACAGCACTGATACTAGGAAAGTACGACAGAAACTGAAGTTTGATAGGTCCCAGTACCTACTGTGTAAAGCCGGGTTCTCATCACCACCCTGTGAGTTACTTCCGATTATTTCCAAAGATGAAGAGGCAGACGGTGATTCTTCTGACTCCCTCCCTCCACCCCATCCCTTCTCACCTTCTCAGCAGGAAGGCTTCCCCAAGCTTCTGAGCTGGCATGATTCATGCTTCCTAGTGTTCCCACAGACTTGCTTTATGACACACATCTCCACTGCCTTGTTCTTTGTGTGTACCATCTTCCTCTGAGTTCTGAATTCAGGGCTGTGAAACCTTCTGAGGATGTGCACAGGTGGCTTTTCCCAGGAAGAGGATCTATGGCACTACCACAGTGTCCAAGACGCCTATAACACCAATAGTGTCAGGGGCTGTGCGTTAGGGAACACTGTGAGAGTTCCCCGGGCCTTCAGCAGAGTGCTGCATGTGCTGTGCTGAGTGGTGACATGAGTGTGGCACACTGTCTCCTGCCACCTGGACCTCTGTGTCCCTGCCTGGCCCTAATTCAGGTTGGGTAAGATTCAGAACCTGTTTGCTTTTATTGATTTTCTCTCTGTTTTAATCAGTTTTACCCAAGACAATCAGCTTATAAAGAGGAAAGGTTTATTTTGGCTCACAGCTTTAGGGGTTTCAGTCCAGGATTGGTTAGTCCTATTGTCCTAGGTGTGTGTTGGCACATGATGGCAGGAGCATGTGGTAGAACAGAACTGTTCACCTCATGGCCAGGAAGCAAAAGACAAAAAGAGAGACAGGTCCCAAGATCCTCTTTAGGAGCATGTCCCCGGTGACCATAAACCCTCCCAGGAGGCCCTACAGGCTTCACCACCTCCCAATAGCACCATGCTGGGGACCAAATGTTTCACCTGTGGACCTTTGAGGAACATTTCAGATGCGAACCATAGCACTTCCCTAGTTTTCATTTCCTCACTTAACTCTTGCCATGTGGCTCCTGTCTTAAATGCAAAGATTACAGGAAGCAGAGAGTTTGTAAGCTCACAGGGGCTTTGAAGAATCTGGTGCTGCAGGTTAGTGGAGAGGAGAGGGCTGCAGGGCTTGTGCATGTGCCCCTGCTGGTGATGACACTGGACCAGGCTTGGGTGCTCATCATTGCCATCCATTCACTGTGTTCCTCTCGGCCCTAACTTCTCGCAGGCTCTCAAGTTCCAACATGTAGCTGGCTCCCTCTGCCGAATGGGCTTTGAAGACAGATCCTCAGTGCTCTGAGGGGAAGCAACAGCCACACTGAGTGTCCTGGTGATAAGCCATGATGTTACTGCTATGAGGGGGCTCCCCTGCATGAGAAAACCACCAGGAGGCCACTGTACGCCTGGCACAAGGCTTGCAGAGGCCCGCGGCCGAGCAGGGTGGGGATGCCAGCACCCGAGTTCATGCCTTTGGTCGGTTGCCTCATCCCTGAGCCAGGCTGGCTCCCCAGGGTGTTTAACTCCTCATTGCATCCTCTTCTGGACACCTTTGTGCATTAAGATAAAAGGGCTAGTATATAGGCTCTGGCGTGGAACATCTAAACCCTGCATTATACAAGGATCCTGATGATTCCTTTGAGAATTCCATAGAAATTCTTAGTCACAGAGCCTATAATTAAGTAACTCTGGTTAGCTTCATGGAAATGCTTGATGTTTAGGAAGCTATTAGGGTCTTAAAATTAAAAAAAAAAAAAAATTAAAAAGCCCTACCCTGAGATTAACTGATACCATTACTTCCTGCTCCATTTAATAATTGTTTTAAATTAAAAAGTACTTTAATCACCTTCTGTTTTAACAGGAAGTAATAAAATGCCTGCTTAATAGAAGCCAATATTTGCAGGATATGTAGGTTGGGATATTCCACAAGTCAGAGTATATATAATAAATATCCCCAGAGGAGTCCTGAGTCTGCCTAACCCAAGTGTAGGGTGTACACAAGATAGATACCTTATGTGATGTTAACAGACTCCACCCTTGCGTTCTTTCCTGAGCGTATTAATAGAATCCTGGGAGAGTTTAGAAATGATCCAGTAGAGGCTTCCTTGCTCATTCAGTACGCATTTTTTGACTCTGGCCATCTAGGGATCAGAAGGAGCCATCGCTGAACCCAGCTGATTGACAAGTGAAAGGAAGCAGGGTTAGCTGGGTAAGGCCAGGGTAGGCCAGTGTGTGCCAGCCAGCATGTGCCTGGCATCACCCAGGAGGCAGGCTGCCAACGGTGTGTCCACTTTCCAAGTTCTAAATGGAGTGTGGAATTATGGTGCTCTACTGTGTATATTGGTGCAATTGAGCGAGCATCAGAATCCCATGGAGGGCTTGTTAAAATATTGCTAGTTTGTGTGGTGAAACACTTCTGTAATCCCAGCAACTCAGGAGGCTGAGGCAGGAGGATCACAATATTGAGGATCCTCAATTTAGTGAGATCCTGCCTCAAAATAAAAAATAAAATGGTCTGTAGATGTAGCTCAGTGGTAGGGCAGCCCTAGGTCCAAATTATAGTACCACACACACAAATTATATTTATAAATATATATATTTAGAGAGAGAGAATTTTTTTTAATATGTATTTTTTAGTTTTCAGTGGACACAACATCTTTATTTTATTTCTATGTGGTGCTGAGGATGGAACCCAGCACCCCGCGCATGCCAGGCAAGCGCGCTACTGCTTGAACCACATCCCCAGCCCTTATATATGTTTTGATGGTTCCATCCCTAGAAAAGTGAAGCCTAAGAATCTGCCTTTCTAATCAGTGTCCAGGTGATGTGAATGCTAGTAGTCCTGGGACTACACTTGGAACCACTTCATTAGGGTATTTGGACTCACCCATGGCAAAACAAAACCAAACAAAAAAACAAAACTAAACTGAAAAAGAATCTAACATTCACTATAAGATATTATAGAAACCACCTACCTGATTCTCTATGAGTTGTGAATAAAAGTACTTCTGGTGATTCTTGGGGCTCACATGTAAAAACGAGTCTCCTGACTTTATAGGCTAGCCTTGGATAGTCCTGTATGTGTTATGTTAACAAAGACTGCAAATCTTTCCTACCACATTACAAGCTAACTCCAAGTCTAAACCTCTGTGTCTCCAATTATCTTTTGCAACTACTTAATTTAATTTGGGCACAGACAAAACCGGTAGCCTGTAGTTCTGTTATCCTGCTGTTATTGTTCTTTAGCCTCGTTTAGTAGCTCATAAATAACATGTGTGCCAAACATTAATAATGACAGCCCTAACCTGTTTGGGGGTGGGGGAGACAATGGCTCCAGCTGCCTCAGCCAGCATGTGCCTTGGCATTGCTCAGGAGGCAGGCTGCCAACGGTGTGTCCCTAAGATCAAAGCACTGGCAGCATGGTCCCAAGCATTGATGGCAGAGAGAAAACACCTTGCCACATTCATTTGGCTGAAATCAAAGCCCCCCCAACCAAAGCAGTTAGAAGGAATCACTGCATCTACAAATCCTTTCCCAGCCCCTGAATGAACCCTGAGCTTCTTGGGGGCTAAGCTGATGTTACTTGATTTAAGAAATAAACAAATGAGTTAGCAGGTGAGGATACTCTGCAATGGCTGCTGCTGCTGCTGCTATTCCTGGAAGCCACTCTAAGAACCAGCAACGGGGAATAATCTCTGCACGGAATCTGCCTGCCAAGATAAAGAAATGTTTCCTTTTTCTTAAACAGCTGCTTTGTGGTGTAATTGCTGTACCAAAAAAAAAAAATGCACATATTGAATATATGCGATTTGGTGGGTTTGATTGATTTTCATATGAAGGTGGGAAGCCAGACAACCCTGAAAGAAGGGGGATGTGCAAAGTTTCTCCTCAAAGTATGAAGGCTGCTATTCATGAGCCAGGGCCTGCATCCAGCCTACCCCTTGCTCTGAAGCCTGGCCAGGCTGGTCTTAGAATGGCTGGCTTCAGGTCCACCTGGCCCAGTGCTGTCAATCTTGTAGCTCCATCCTGACAGCAGTGACAACTGGCAAGACAGGAGGGAGGAGGGGATCAGAAACCCTTCATCAGGCAAAAGTGTGTAAGTATTTTAATGGTCATCTTCTCCAACCCTTATATCTCCTTACTGTCCAACAGAATGTTTTTCCAACGCAAAATGCAGCCAAATCCCTGGCCTACTAAGATCACAAACAATTCCTGATCTGTTACAATAATGATTTGATTTGCCTATTTGGGTTTGGGAGGGACAACATGAATGTGATGAAATAATAATGTTTTGGAAGTCAGTTTGTGGCTGTTTGTGCTATTTATTATTCTCAGAGCCTTCAGTTTAAATTTTTAAATCTTTTCCCCCCAAATGAAAAATTGCCATCTCACCTACTGGATTGTAATTTTTTTTTGTGGGCTGGGTCTGTTTTTCCCTCATACAGCTTGGCATGTTACTCCTTCCTTGAAAGTTTTATTCTGTTTTAGTTGAAGAAACAGACTCCTTTGGTTCATTGGGTGGTTATTTATGTAGAGAGATTCCTTCCTCCCTCCCT
>NW_026000196.1:17721703-17799849 GCF_001458135.2 Marmota marmota marmota
TCCCATCTTCCCCCTCCCTCCCTCCCTTCCTTCCCCTCCCTCCCTCCCTCCCTCCCCTCCTTCCTTCCTTCCTTCCTTCCTTCCTTCCTTCCTTCCTTCCTTCCTTCCCTCCCTCCCTCCCTCCCTCCCACTGGGCACTGCAGTCATTCCTGGAAGAGAAAGGGGATAGGAACCTGCCTTCCGCACAGTCAGACCCTGGAAGAAGAGAGGAGACAAAGGCAATGAGTAATGCACACCGAGACAGTGAGGACCCTGAAGGCCACAGATGAAGGGCTGCTGCAGAACACCCCCACACACATCACCACCACCACCGATGTCTAGCTCTGTGTGCTGAGTCACTTGCCAAAGGCAGAAAAAAATTGTGACTTGAGCATCCCATGAGTGAGGCCACAGTCTGGCTCTGCTGGTGACGGGTGGCACCAAAGACTGTAGGATCTCTTGCCCAGGATTAGGGGGATGAGCTAGAGGCTCCATGACCAAGACATACAGTAGGATCCTAGTGTTCCAGAGAAGCTGGAGGGGGAAAGACAGGCTCCTAGGACAAAGCTCCAGCTGTGAACCCCACAGGTGGTTTGTTAACATACTCCCCACCCCACCCTCTTACAATGGCTTATTAGGGGTGGTTTATGAAAAGGCTGGAATCTATGCTGGGGGGGTGGGCGTGCCATTCTGGTGGAGGCTTTAGCCTCAGCAAACTCACTTTGTGAAAGTGCAGCAGCTGTGATAAATAAGCTTAAGCCTCAGTAATCACTTTTTCACTTTTACCAATTACTCTGGGCTGCTTTGTGACAGAAGTTAATACCGAGTAAGAATTTTAAAGAAGCCTCATTTTCCTTGTCTAATTAAATTAAAAACTTGAAAGCTGATTCAGATATTGATTTTCCCCCCATTTAGTCAACTGAAAATTACAGGGTCTTTTAGGAGTCCCAGTCACCTGATTCGCCTGCTCAGCCTCTGGGGTCAGGAGCCCTCACCCTCGGATGCACTCCTGCTGGCATCCCACCCACCAGATTCTTGTGTGCAGCTGTCCTTGGTGGGGCTCTCAGACCAACACTGCCCAGGAGAATTTGGGGAGGGTTTGCCTTGTTAGTTTTCCAGTTCTTGCACAAAAACCCATACCAGATGTCTTTGTCTCCAGTTTTTAAAATATTATTATTGATGTCCATGGATTTTTAATTGTTTTAAAATTGACGTGTCTAAATTGTATATATTTATGAGGTACCCTGTGATATTTCGATACATGTGCACATTGTGTAATGTTCAAATCAGGGCAAGCAGATCTCCTTGATCATTTATCATTTCTTTGTAGGGAAGACATTCAGTATCATTTCTTTTAGCTTTTCGTGAAATACACAGAATGTTATCATTTTTGTAGAGTCACCCACTGTGCAATAGCACACAGAGCTGCTTTCTCCTAACTACAACCTAGTACTCCCTCTTCAGTTGTCAACATTCCCACATGAAGCAGTTTTTTTTTTTTTTTTTAAATGGGTGAGAAATCAGAAAAGACAGTGTTTCTGTTGTAACCAGTCACAGTATTCACCTGGGTTGAGGCCACCAAGACAGCATCTCTAATTTTCCTTCACAGTGAAGATCTGGATTATTTAACTGCTATTAGATCCTGGCAAGTTATTTTGGTGGTACCAACAGGATGCTGAAAGTTGAAATTTCGAATGCTTTCTTTATTCTCTATTCTTATGCCATCTTCCTTTGTTTCTGAGATAACACATGGGCATTAGACACTGTGACACGCTCTGCCCCTGACCTTCCTGGGACATAGGAGAGGCCTCAGGGTGCATAGGGAGCCTGGCCAATGGCTAGTATGTGAGTGAGCTGGCTTTGCCTGGACATCTGAGCAGTAATCACTTTTAAAGTAACTTTTTCTTGTGTAGGTTTCATGATTGAATCAAATGACTCAACAACATTCCTGCTCTATTTCCGGGTCATCTCTCCTGATACATATAATCATCATATGCTTCTTTAAAAGTCTATTTTATTTCAAAGTAAGCATATATCCTTAAAATATAACCCATGAATACACACACACACACACATACATTAGGGCCATCCCAGAATGAGTGAGGGAGCCCTATGATCTCTGGTGAGAAGTGCTTCTGGATGAGGGACAGTATGTGCACATTAGGGCAAAAGTGAAAGCCCCTCCAACTTCCCTCTTGGTGTTACCTACATAGTGTGGGTTGTTTCAGTTCTTTCTCTGTGCATCTGTCTGTGTCACATTTAGTTTTATGAAATGATCTTTCTGCAGCTTACTTGTCTCTACACACAGTCACCCTTTTATGTTAGCCTGTGCACATGTGCCTGATTCTTATTGATTGCTAAATGATGCTCCACATTCACTTTTTCTTCCAACCAATATACATTAAGCACTTTTCATATGCCACACACTTCTCTAGGGAAGCAGGAAGGAGTTCTTTATATTGTCTTTTTCTTCTGGATCTAAAGTAAGTGCCCAACCTATTTTAATCACTGTATCAAATGATTTTTACTTTTTCAGGCTGAAATTTGCTTGGTGTATATTTTGCTTTTTTGTTTATTGTCCATCTACATTAAAATATAAACTTTCAGAGAGCTCCCTCCTTGCCCACTGGTCAACAGCCCCTGTTTCTAAGCCCCTTCACATGCTTTATGTAATTCTTCATAGCATTTGACATATGTCCAGATGCCTGTATATATGACATGTTACATTATCTATATGACATCTATACCTATTTTTCTTTCTATCTCTATCATCTAAATGTATCTATCATGTATCCTTCTATAAAAATATGTATACCTATCATATATCTACAATCTATCTGTATCTATCATTTGTCTATCTATTATCCATATGCCTACCATCTATCTATCATATACCTATCATTTATCTATCTACCTGAACTATGGCAGATCTTCAGTAAATATTTGTAGATTGAGTTGAGTGTGGTGGTGCATGCCTGTAATCCCAGTGACTGGGGAGGCTGAGGCATGAGGATCTTGAGTTCAAAGCCAGGCTCAGCAACTTAGTGAGGTCCTAAGCAACTCAGCAAAACTCTGTCTCTAAATAAAATATTAAAAAGATGTGAGGATGTGGCTCAGTGGTTAAGGCCCCTGAGTTCAATTCCTGGTACTAAAAAAAATGTAGAATGAATAAATAATAGATAAACTGAAACCATCCTATAATGAGTGGACCTATAATGAGTGAAGTTTTGTTGTTGTTTGTTTATTTTTGGTACTGGGGATTGAACTCAGGGACACTGGACAACTGAGCCACATCCTCAGCCTTTCTTTTACTTTTTATTTTGAGATAGGGTTTCACTAAATTGCTTAGGACCTGAAACTTGCAATCCTCCTGCCTTGGCCACCAGAGTCACTGGGATTACAGGCATGCACCACAGAGCCCAGCTGAGTACAATTTTTTCCTTCACTGTCCTGAAGACTGACATAAGAACACTTTCTTATCATCTTCGTAAACAACCACGGGAACCAGGTAGTATTTTAACTTACTTGATTTTTGAGCCATCCTCATTGATCCATGCATGGCCCTCTTCCATTTTATTTGTTCATTTATTAATAATACATCATGTACATGAGGCTTTCACACAAATCATGAACTGGAACTGACATCTACTTCCACTGACATCTGTGCTCTTCTCTCAATCCCAAGACATCCCCTGTACCAGGCATTTTTATTTTGATTTTAGAAGCACTTGTTTCCTTTTTTTCCCCCATTCCTAGTTGTTTTAGCATGCACAGTTATATACTGGCCATATTTTCTCCATTATGCTTTTCAGAAGACAAGATAGTAGAATGCATGGCTTTAATTAGAATAATCTTTTCCCCAACTTTTAAAAGAAACTTTTAGTTTTAAAATATTTCCCTTTTATTTACTTTCTCTTTAAAGGTACTTTTGTCAACAAGAGATCATTATTTAAGCCAAGGTAGAGTTGCTATATTTAAGGTTCTGTTCAGCTCACCTTGTAGATATAAAGATTTGGAACTTCTGCAGGTCCTAATACATATAGTCATCATTATTTTTTTCTATTCTGTTTTGTTCTTTCCTCTGCTTTTTCATATGAAAGCATTATACAACAAATACCTCCATGTAGTTCCATTAATTGTGACAATTTTTACATCATTGCTTTATATTTTACATCATTGCATCATACGTGTGTATGTGTATTTTTTATGTGCTATTTACAACTAGGAATGGAATCACCATATGACTCAGATATCCCACTCCTCAGTATATATCCAAAAGATCTAAAATCAGCATTCTCTAGGAATGCAGCCACATCAATGTTTATAGTAGCATAATTCACAATGGCCAAACTATGGAACCAACCTAGATGCCCATCAACAGATGAATGGATATATATACACAATGGAGTTTTGATTTTTGAGCCAAAAAGAAGAATGAAATTATGGCATTTGCCTGTAAATAGATGAAACGGGAGACCATCATGCTAAGTGAAATAAGGCAGTCTCAAAGGTCAAAGGTCAAATGGTTTCTCTGATATGTGGAAACTAGTGTAAAACAAGGAAAAAGAAAAAGAGGAGATTCCATCAAAATAGAAGAAAGACCAGTGGAAGAGGAAGTGAATTGAGGGGTGGAGAGGAGGAACACCACAGGGAAGAATGTGGAATGGATGACCTCACTTTTCTGTGTACATGTATGACTATACCACAGTGAATTTCACCTTTTTTGTATCCACAAGTCACTAATTAAAAAAATAAAAATTAAGTAAATAGCAGAATGATCGATAGAGTAGAGAGAAAGGAAGAAATGGAGGGAAAGGGAAAATAGTGGGCCTGAATTAGAGGAAATTATATTTCATGCTTTTATAATTATGTCAAAATGAATCCTAACATTATGTATAACTAAAAAGAACTAATAAAAAAAACAAGCTATAGACATCACGATACTTCACCCTATATCCAAGATAACCACAATAACAACATGATTCCTAAGAAAATAATGGTAATGCCATTAAACCAACAGAGTCCATGTTCAAATTTCCCCAGTTGGCACAAGACTGTCTGTTATGATTGTTTTGCTGTTACTTATTTAAACCAGGATAGAACCTAGGTTTACACACTGTGTTTGACTGTGTCTCTTTGCTTTCTTGTGTTCCAGAAAGTACACCCTACCTATTTAAAAAATATAATAATCTTAGGAGACTAACTGAAGGGTCTGAAAGAGTCATCTTGGAGAACGTCCCACATGCTGGATGTGTGTGACTGGTTTCGAGTTTCTGTTCCCCTACCTTCAGTATTTCCTGTAAGCTCAAGTTAATCTGGCAGCAAGGCTGGGCCCAGGGTCGACACTTGGCCAATGTGCTTTCTGGTTGATGCAGGGTATAGAACACACTTTCAGAGCCTCTAAAGGCAGTTGAAATTAGACAGCTGCCAGTTTTGCAGAATGACGACTAATCGACTCAAGCATTAAACAGGAAAGAATCATTTCTATCTGAGGAAAGTCCTAATGAGGAAAACATCTGGCCCCTTTGCACAGGCTTGGAAATGCTGTGTCCCTTCCAGGAACTAGTTAGGATTGCTCAGCACTTGATCTGACTTGCATTTTCCTACCTTCTGAGGCATCCTGGGCCCGCCACCCAATAGAGACCAGAACCTGGGGAAGCCTGTTTTTGTCTGGATGGAGGATTTTGTCCCTCATTTTGTTACACCATGGTAGGGTTTTGTTCTCTTTCTATTGCTGTTTTTTTTTTTTTCATTTTTTTAATTTTTAAATGGGGGGAGTGATGCTCACTCTCATGCGTGCACATATTCTGTTTCCATGTTTCATCTCTCAGACCAATAACTGAATCACCAAGTAAATCCATAGCCCAAGTTGGTTAATCCACAGGGTTGGAGCTTATAAAACTTACTTGAAAATTTCTTTCCTTAGATTTTTAAATGCTGTGGCTCAGCCTGGCTTGTGTTTATACACACACACACACACACACACACACACACACACACCCCTACACACACCCCGCTCACAGGCTCACAGAAAAGAGGGTGGGAAGAAAGTGGAGGACTGAGGATCTCTGCTCCCATTTAATCTAAGTGATCATTTCTAGATGCCATTTTGAAATCGTTTCCTTCCTGTGGTAGGAGGCTCTTGGACTAAAGAAATCCATCTTTCCTGGCGTTGTGAGTTATCTGGGTCTGAGAAGGAGAAATTGTGAGTGTGGAAGTGTGGGGCAGCTGGTTCTGCTGTGCCCTGAGCCCTGCAGTGGGTCCTCCATTGGCCATGGATTCCTCCTCTATCTAGATGAGCCCTTGGGGACTTTGGTCCTGATGGCCTAAAAGCTGTGATTACTGGAGAATTGTGACTCTGGTGCATGAGTGCATGCATCTGTATGTGTGTGCTTACTGTATACTCCATCCCATCTAACTCTTCCCTGACTCCAGGAGGCAGGCACTACATTACCTCAGCACTGAGATAAGGAAACCAAAGCAAAAGGAGACTGACTTGCCCAAAGCCACATGATGAGGAAATGATGCAGGTGGGATGGTGACCCACGTGTGTTTATCCTGGAACTTTCGAAGGCTCCTCTGCAAGCCAGATGGCACTGCATTTAGTCCAACTGATCCCTTGGGCCAAGTCTGTCAGCAGGACAGGGATTTTCTTGGCCCATCATGTGTGTCAGAGCAGGTTTCCCTGCTGTGTAAACTGAGTCCTGATGCAGACAGGCTTTTGTAAATTGAGCTACACATTCGATGAGCATATTTTCTGAATGCTAAATTAAGACTTTCTCTTAATGGTTTTGATACTGTTTGGGGATCTAGGAAGCATCTCATGAAAGGGTATTTTTCTAGCTAAAATTTGAACTTCTGGTACATTTTGATAACTCATGAGAACTGAGGTTTAGAACATTTGGAAATGTGACTTTTTTTGGAGAATCCAGGGTGTTATGTCTCTGTGTTAATTTACTAGGGCTGCCACCAAGTACTAGAGCCTAGTGACCTGAACAGCAGAAATTTATTCTTTCACAGTTTTTGAGGCTAGAAATCCTAGATTGGGGTGTGGATATGGCTGGTTCCTCCAGAGGTAGTGAGGAAGAATCTGTTCCAGGCCTCTCTCCTACTTTTGGTGGTTTGCTGGTGATCTTTGGTGTTCCTGGGCTTGTTGAAAAGGCATCCAGTCTGTGCCATAATGTTCACACGGTGTTCTTTCCATGAGTGTCTCTCTGTGTCCAAGAATCTCCTTTATATAAGGATACCAGATCCATCAGATTAGAGCCTACCCTAGTGATCTCATCTGAGCTTGGTACAGTCTGCAAAGACCCTATTTTCTAATAAGGTTGCACTCCAAGGTACTGGAGATTGTAACTTCAATACATGGGGGCATAGTCCAGCCTCCATATTAGGCCTCCCTGGTCTTGACCTTTTTGGTCTAACCAACCTCTACTCATTCTTGGACACTTGATTTAGATAGGAGGGGAAGGGCAGGGGCTCAGCTTTCAAAGTGTGCTCACTCAAGTGATAAGCAGCTGCAGGGATCCATGCTAGTGGGGATGGGCATGGACATGAGTCCCTCAAGAAGAGAAGAAGGGGTGAGCTGTGTCATGTAAGCTATTGTCTCAGGAGCCATGAGCTAGGCCTTGCGGCTGCCAGCACCAGCCATGTCATTAGGCTGTTCAGAGGGTGTTATGGCTTGAATATCCCTTTAAAACTCATGTTGAAACTGAATTGCCATTGTGACCATATTGGGAGATGGGTCCTTTATGAGGTGGTTAGGTCATGAGGCTCCACTTCATGAATGGACTAGTGCTATTATCATTGGAGTGGGTTAGTTATCAAAGTGAGCTCTCTCTCACATAAATGCTCCCTCTTCATGTGATGCCCTCTGCCATGTTGTAATATTAGCAAGATTGCCCTCACTAGAGGACAGTGCCTTTGATCTTGGACTTCATGACCTCCAGAACCAGGAGCAGTAGATTTATTTGCTTTACAAATTACACAGTCTATGATATTCTATTTCAGCAGCAGAAAATGAACCAGGGCAAGGGGCCTATCCCTATAGCCTGGGTCTGAGCTCTGATACTAAGACCCACACCTGCAAATGAAAGGCCTGATTTTTCTTTTCTTTTTTAATATTTATTTTTTTAGTTGTAGTAGGACACAATACCTTTATTTTATTTATTTTTATGTGATGCTGAGGATTGAACTCAGGGCCTCAACACGTGCTAGTCAAGCGCTCTACCGCTGAGCCACAACCCCAGCCCAAGGCCTGATTTTTCTATATTGAAAAAGGAGCTCCTAGGCTTCCTGAGAGCTGCCAGATGAGCAGGGAAGGAGGCTGACATGTCAGCCTTGGACCCCACTACTATAACATAATTTAAATATTAAAATATATGTTGTATAATTTTAATGGTAATTTCCTGGAAGTCACAGAAAGTGATAAGCCCTGCCAATTATTGTTGTTTAAGCATTCCCAGCACCAAGTTGGGGGCAGGGATGGAAAGAATCTCAAGTTTGATGAGTCCTCCCCTAGCCAGTGACTTCTCCAGAAGTGCTGTGGGGCAGAGAGGTGAATTCCACGTGCCAGTTTCTACTGAGAAGAACTTTAAGGAAAGTCAATTTGTAAGTCAGGTAAGGCACCATGGGTGCCATACCTATCTCTGGGAGACTCTAGGGTTCTCTGCAATTAGATGCACCTATTCAGTCCTGTTGTCTGTGATGAGACACATAGACTTATCACTTCTCTGTGACTTGGTTTCCTCACCCAGACAGTCACTGGACTTGTACAAAGAGGACTCAGATGAGGTGTGTCAACAGGCACTGCTGAATGGTAGCCAGTGAGCAAAGCAAACTGCAGCCAACAAAATACTGACCTGTACCCTGCTGGGCCATTCCCTCCCACCCCTGCAAATCCATATCCTTACATAAGGAGGTAACGGGCTCTCCTAAGATACTCATGACTCTAATTCCTGCAATCATCCACATACTCCTTGATTTTGTTTCCATTTTAAGAGGAATTACCCAATAGAGGTTGGAATTTGTTTATTAGTGCTCATTTGTGCACATCTGCAAAAAAAGGGGAGACCAGTTGGAGACAGAAGTATTTCTTAAAACACACACACAAGTGCCTTGCTTTTTGTTTTGTGTTTTTGCAAATGAGTCATAGTTGCTACCGCGTGATCTGTTGATCATTTGGATTACCAAATATTTGAAAGTCTACAACTCAATAGAACAGTGATTTTAAGAGACACCATCAATTTAGTAACAGATTGTCCTCAGAAACAAAGTGGGGATTGACCCTTTCATCTCCATGTCCCACTCAGAAATCCTTTACCCATCCATTGGAAGAGACATCATGATTTCTGAAGCATTAGCAAGTGGGTAAAATGCAGACCTTGAAATGGGGTATGTGTTAGCATTCTGTTGCTGTGATAAAATACCTGAGATAAGCAACTTAAAAGGAGGAAAGATTTCTTTTGGCTCACAGTTTCGAAGTTCTAGTCCCTGGTCACCTGGCCCCTTTGTTGTTGTTGTGGGTCTGGTGAGAGAGAACATCACGGTGGGAAAGCTGCTCATCTCATGGTGGCTGGAAAGCCAGAGTGAGAGGAAGGCAGCAAAGTCCCACTATGTCCTTCAAGGGCACACACCCATTGACCCACTTCCTTCCACAGGGCCGTTCCTCATAAGGCTTCCACCACCTCCCAATAGTGCTACCAGCTGGGGACCAAGCCCTCAACTCATGAGTCTTTGGGTGCCATTTAAGATCTAAAATATAATGGTGTATGAATTTGGACCATCTGCAGTGGGGAGGAATGGCCACCGCCTCATTAGGGGTGGGAGTCAGAGTAGGGGCTGCTGTTGAGTTGGGGGTTTGAAAGAGTCCTGTGGGGCAGGGGAAGAGCCTCATATGGCGAGGATCAACCCAAGTGCCCCTCAGAAAGAGCACAGTGTTGTCCCTGTCTCCATGCCCAATTTAGGAACCCTTGCCCAGAATATTTTTTTTTCTTTTTAATCTTTATTCTTTTAGTTATAAAATTGACAAATTATACTTGTACGTGTTTATGGTATATAAAGTGATGTGATGATTTATGAATACAATGTGGAATAATTAAGTCAAGCTAATTAATATAGCCGTCACTAAAAATACTTATTTTTTATGGTAAAACATTTGAAAGTTAAGTTTTGTAGTGATTTTTAAATGTACAATGAATTGTTATTTACTATACTTGGGACACTGTGCAATAGATTTCAAAGAAAAACCATATATTCCTCCTGTTGGAGGCTTTGTAGAACTTGGCCATGACTACCCCACTCCTCCACTCTCCCAGCCTCTACATCCACCATCCTCCTCTGTTTCTCTCAGTTCTATTGTCTCAGATTCCACACATAAGTGAGGACATATAATATTTGTCTTTGTGTGCCTGGCTTATTTTATCTAACATAACATTCTCCAATGCTATCCATGCTGCTGCAAATGACAAAATTTGTTTTTTTTTTTAAAGACCAAGTAGTATTCTATGTATGTATCTATATTATCCTCATCCATTCACCCATTGATGGGCACCTCATGAACATGGGAGTGCAGACATACTGACTTCAAATATTTTGAGTATATGCCTAGAAGTGGAATTTCTGGATCATATAGAAGTTCTATTTTTAATTTTTTGAGGAACTTCCATACTGGTTTCCATAATGCAAATACCAGTTTACATTCCCACCCAGTGCACAACAGTTCCCTTTCCTCCACATTTTTGTTAAAGTGAGGCCTTGAGATTTGCTTTGATCTGTTTTGTCTTGGCCAGCATAATGTGGTACCATGTGTGACCTCTTCTCCCCACTCTGCCTGCCCAAGGTGGGACTGCCTCACACCTCTGGTGCCTAGGTTGCTTTGAAACTGAATTTTTTTTCTTTATTTTACAAGCTGGACTTCCATCTCTTATAGTCTAACATTTAATTTTTCACATCTTAATATTTTTTAAACAGGTTGTGGTTTAAAACTGATACCATCTTAGAATCTACAAATATAATAGTTGACTCATTCTGAATTCTCATGCCAGGTATGTGTCCTGACATTGCCCCATGGGTTGAAGTTCAAAATTCATGTTGGCTCTTGGGCTCTCCTCACTCTCCTTGGCATTTCAGCCACTTCCCCAGGCGAAACACTCTCCTTCACCTCACTGTCTCAGTGCACAGCCTCCGTGTGGCCTGGGTCCCCACCCCATTAAGACTCCTCTTTGCTGGTTGAATCCTGGGCATCCCACAGATCTTAACTGAGACATCCCCGTCCTCTGGGAAATTTTCTCTGGCCACTCCCAAATTAAGTGGGGAGTTCCTTTATTCCCGGAATCATCTGCTTTTCTTCCCACAGGACTGTGAGCTTCATGAAAGTGGGACCCTGTGTGTCTCATTACGTACCTCCTTTGTAACTGCCCTGCTTATACAATGGGCAGGTTGCCTTGACCCAGCCGCTGTCAAAAACCACATGGCACATCCTTTCAAAATGTACTCTACCTTAGTTGGAAATAGAAAAATTTGAGGTGAACAGCCAAACCTTGCCTATGGTATAGACACAGAAAGTTTTTCTTGGGTGCAAATTCTTCTCCTGACTCAAAGCATTCAGTCATCTGCCCTGTCTTCAAGGGCTGATTTGATGCTTCCTGGAGGCCAGGAGTCTTGGGAGATCCAACTAATGGATCTGCTCACCTAAAGGCTAGCCCCTGCTCTCTGAATTTGGTGGCTCCTTTTTAATTCTGGAAGTTGGCCTTGGGGAAGGGGGTTCTCAGAGATGGTCCAGGACAGTCCTCTTGGAAAGAGATGCTTGATGAAGCATCTCTTGCAAGAAAGATGGAGATGGCTTCTTTACCCCCATCCCCCGCCCCATTGAATCCTGGCCCACCTAAGAAGGAAGGTAAGTGACATCCTGAGTGCCTCTGCATATAAAGAAATGGCCATTTTGTCTGTGAACTCAAGGGCTTTGAATAAGTTAAGCCACTTCCCCCAAAATGGGGTGTCTCTTGACTGACATTCTGAAGCTGTCTTAAGAGAGGGTTGAAGACGAATATAATTCCTCCATATTTGTTTCCATTTGAAACAAGAGACTCTGACTTACCCTTTGGTGTTTCTAGAAACATCCAGCGGACATTGTTGACTATGTTTTGTTGAGAGCTGACCTGCTGCAGACATAAAGTGGAGTTAAGGACAATGATATGTAGCCACCACTCAGAAAGAATATGGATGAAGGCCAGAGCCTTGGAAAGAGGACCAATGACAAGCAGGTTCCCATGCTTGGGTTCCAGCAGATGTCCTTATGAAGCTAGACATGAGATACACATCTGAGGACAACCCAGTTAGGCTGCCCAGGTGCTGCAAGAGATGTGGAAGGCGAGGCTGATACTCAGAGGACAGGAGAACTGAAGCTGATTCAGGGAAAGGATCGTGTGTATTCTGCTTGTCAGGCAGCTGGCTGCAAAGGAGCTGTAGACTTTCCAACCTGAAGCCCTAGACTGTGTCTGCATAAATGAAAGATTATCCAGGAGAGTGTGGATTCGGCATCTAATATGGGAGGGAGGTGGGCACCACTTGGAAGCGTTGTTTTAAAGAGCTCTCAAAACAGCTTCCTTCTGCCATGAGGTGGTCCTGATATGGTAGGAGTGTGTCCCCTGGTCATTCTGTATGCTACCTTTGACCCTTTAGGGGCTCTGGTCATGTGGGGCCTGGGATAACTGTCCTGACCTGTCACTGGCTCATATGGACCACTGGCTCAGATGGCTCACCTCCCTAGAATGCTGGAAAGCCTGCTGAGCTCACTCCCAACCTGGAAGGCCACAGTGGGAAGTGACCGCGCCCTACCTGGTTTGGTCACTTTGGGGATTCCCTCTTTCCTTCTCTAGATTTTAAACCAAACAGACTTATATCTGAGTTTCCTCCTCAGGAAGGAGTGGGGAAGGGAGCTAATGTTTCCTGAACCTTCACTGTGGGCCAGGTACTTTAGGTATCTCATCCTTTGAAATTTATCCTGTGGGGTTACCTCCTTCTCCTTGTACAAGATCCAAGGGAGAGATGGGCTAGGCTATTTGTGTGGTCAGGTTGCCACTAGGAGAACTGACCTCGGTATAGCCTCATCTCAGACTTACCAAGGAGTAAACCCTGGTCCTCCTCCCAGCAGCCTGGGCAACACCCACAGGCCATCACTTGAAGGCACAGAAGTCATCTCATCAAAATATTCTGAGGTTCTAAACTGCTTCTGTTAGCCATCAGGATCCTAATCTCAACTGCTGTGGAAAAATTAGCACCTTGATAGGCAGAGGCCTCAGTGAGTGGACAGTCATTTTCAGGGGGGTACGGTGCCAGAAACCAAGCAGCTCCAAGATGGAGGAGACAAAGATGGCCACTGGAGGATGAGGGTAACACAGCTGCTATAACAAATAGTCTTCCACACTTCAGTTGCTATGTTAGTCAGATTTCTGTCACTGTAACAAATACTTGAGATAATCAACTTAAAAGGAGAAAAGGTTTCTTTTGGTTCACAGCTTTGGAGGTTTCAGTCCATGGTTGGTTGGCCCTGTTGCTTTGGGACCTGTATGGCACACCATGGAGCATGAAGTGGAGCAGAGATGCTCACCTCATGGACAGATGCAAAAAAAGAGAAAAAGGAAGTGGCTGGGGTCCCACTATCCCCTTTGAGGGCATACCCTCAATGATCAGGAGACCTCCTACTAGGCCCAGCTCTTAAAGTTTTCACCAACTCCCAATGGTACCAAGCCTTTAATCCATGTACCTTTGTGAGACACACAACATCCAAACAATAGCATTGACCTAGCACCATAGACCTTTATATGCCATTCATGTAATGTAGTCCAAGGCAGGAGGTTTTGACCAACAGGAAGTTATTTTCCATGTATTATGACAGGGGAATGGGCCTTTCCATCACATGTCTTTGCTGTTCTCCCAGGACCTTTGGCTTGCCCTTTGCCCTGCTGCTAAATGGAAAGTCTATGGGTCAAACATATCTTCTTCTTAAGGACCTCCACCAAAATGACACTCAGCATCTCTGCTTACATTCCACTGGCAAGAGTTAGTTGCACGGCCTTGTCTACCCAGATGGAATGGAGGTGAGAGATGGGGTGGAGCTGTCTCCTGGTGAGCCTGTCTCCTAAGGGCCTTCCCCCATTTAGATAGGAAGTGCACATTTTTTATGTACATGTCAGAGGGAAGCAGATGACTGTGAGAGAAGGCTCCCTTAGAGCCACTTGTTGGAGGACAAAGAGAAGACCCCAATTGTGGGGAGATGTGTCAAGTGCACTAGTCCAGACTGAGCCCATTAATCATGAGACACATGTGGGTAGATTGTTCCCCCCTTCCAGCATTCTGGACTGCTGCCTACATCCTAGGGAGCCAACTTAGACTAGTGACTGTTGGTAGGGAGTGGTGAGGAACAAAAGTGAGACAGAGTATTCATGGAATGGTAGTTACAGCAGAATCCAATGTGGGAGTCCTTTCAGGCCAGAGGTCAGAGTCCTCAGCAGTAGCTGCACAGGCCCTCTCCTGGAGACAGCTGGAACCATGGGCAACCAAGCCTTCATCTGGGGAATGGTAACAATCCCCACAAAGGGGTCACCATAGTTCCTTTATGATCTTCCTTGATCAGGGGTTTAGAAGTGACCACTCATAGATCCATCAAGGAAAGGAAATCACATGTAAGAGGTGAAGTGGTTTTGGATTTGAATTATGGTACTAACCAGAAGGACAAAAAGTTTGGAAATCCAGACGAGTGATTTGGATTTTAATCCTTTGGCATTTTCACAAGTGAGTAAATCAGATGACTAATATTTTACTTTCCGTACCCTAGAATTAATCTTTCTGATGTCTGTTTGGCTCCTTGGATATTCAAAAGACATCATCTTAGACCAGTTATAAAACTAAAACTATCTATAACCCAAGTGGGAGGTGATGGAAGTATAAGACTTGATGGGGGCAGAACAAGTAGAAAGGACCTATTCTAGAAACAAAAGAAAAATGGTTTAAAGAAAGGAATATTTGCCTAGCATTATGGGTAGTTCTTAGATATGTCACTGGGAGAAAAATTGAAGTTTAAGTACAGAGCATTTTAATCAACATGAATAAATGGTATTTTTCCTCTTCTTGATACCCCCACCCCACACACATGCACCCTCAGCCAAAAATGATATAATATGTAAAGCCAAAAATCTGAGTGGGAGAAAAACTTAATAATGATAATTAAGTGGGTAAACATGTGTTCTGCCAAAAGTTTAGCAATGTTGTAATCAACTGAGTAAGAGTTTCTCAGAGATATTCAAGATGAAGCCACTTCCATCGTTCATAAGGAAAAAGAGAGAACTTTCCACTGAAGGCATGCAAGCCAAAGATGGGAATGTGCTTGCTGCTCTGGCTTTATTTGGAAACCCTCAGGATGGACCGAATGGGTGATGGAAAGGAAGAAATGGAAAGAACAAAACGGAAACTGCCTGGTGGAGCGAATACTTCCATGTGGCCATCCAAAGAAATCCTTGCAGGAAGCCATAGACAGTGAGACATTACATCACTCAGCCCAGAATTTCAAGAGCAGGAAGAGCAAATCCAGGAAAAGTAGTTATATCACCTCTTCGTGCTGATGTCCAGAGAAGGAAGCTGCTCTATTACTGACAAAAACTTTCATCTTTTTCCCCAAGCAGAAATGTGTGATGGGAATATCTACCAGGGCTGATTCTTTGAGCAGCATTCCAGGGGGAAATGTCAAGCCAGCCGCAAAGGAGGGAGAAGGGGAGAGGGAAGAGGGAGAGAGAGAGAGAGAGAGAGAGAGAGAGAGACAGACAGACAGACAAACCGTCAACAAAATGAAGGAGTACCCTGGGGCAGTGAGTGTCTCAGGGCCCACTAAAGTATATAAGCCCTCAAGATAAACCAAGCAAACCCCTAAAGCAGGGGTAGGGGAGAGGCTCACTCTAAGCCCTTCTTAGCTGACACTCTAGGGGGTCCTACTCAGGGCCCTAGGGCCCTAATCAGCCATTGCTGTGAACCTCAAGTGCTACCCTGTGAAAGTGACGACACTACTCAGCAGTCCCCTGCTCTACTCTTTGGCTCACAGTATTAAGACTGAGCTATTTACATCTGACGCCTAGCAAACCTGACTTTCTAGCCTCTGTCACCATCCAGCTAGCCATGGGCACTATGTCTAAAACCATCACACTTCAAAACTAAGGCAAGTCATCTCTCACAACCTCTACTGCCTCCCTGCCCTCTGTCTCCTTCCCAGTGGACACAGCGGAAGGGGATTGAGTATCATTCTCCTCCCTGGTCTCTAAGGAGGGAAGGGCCCTGCTGAGGGAGACTGCAGCCAGAGTAATTTCCGGGTGGCAGGAAGATGTACCCTATGTACCCCAGTGACACCAATGTCACAGAAACTATTGCAATGTGTCCCTCTAGGAGACTCATGGTCTATCTCCAAGTCGGAGAGGTCAGATAAAAATTCACCTGTCTCATGGCCTATATTCCAAGATATTGGGAACATCAAGCAAGGGGCTGTCAATAATGTGCCTGCTCCAGTAGCAGGAAGGGCCACAGATCCCAGAATTCCCCAGGGGACATGGATCCTCAGCATGCAAACAGCATCATGCAGAGTAGGAATATGCTTTCTCCCCTCCTCCCTCTCCCATATTCGGACTGTGGTTGGGGGAGAGGCATTGAGTATGACAGGGCCAGCCTGGAGCATCTGATACTGCACCCTTTCAGATGGGTAACTTTCAGCATGTCACTCTCCCAAGCATCTGTGTGCACTTACAAACACACCTGCACACTCACATATACACACACCAGTTATAGAATGGGACCTAAAGGGGACAGTCCCTGATTTGAGTACTGCCAGTTTGTCCTCACTCATATCTGTCTGTCCAGTCACGCCAGTAGGTGTATCATAAATTTCTGAAAACCCTTGGGAGAAATGGCTCTGGGCCTGTTGAATACCTGCCTCTGTCATAGTCAATGAGTATGGTGGGTTCTCAGGACAAATTCAGTGTCCTTCTCTTGTGATTATAATAGTTCTATCAGCCCCCAGAGATGATGGGCCCCTGACACTGAAGTGCTTGGGAAATGGACCTGTAACCACTCTTAATCCACATGTTCCAATGGAGCCCACTTTAACACAGATTCCAAGCCAGTGTTTATGGCTTGACATCAGATTCTTTCAAATGCATTGTAAATTGTGTGCCAAGAGGACTTTTGACAGAGAGATTTTATTGGATTCTCAAACCTCCCCAATTTTAAAGATAACTAGAGAAAGAGGTTAATCTATTCTAGGGAAGAAGGATTTTTGATCAACTGTGCAAGTAAACACAAAGATATTCAGCAGTTGTAGAGACAGTCTGTGAGAAGCCAATTGTAGTGACCTGATTAACATTACTTTCATTGCAATTTCTGGACTAAAAGCCTCCCTTGTTACCACTTTTCCTAGCCAAGTAGTGCTTTCTTCCAAATGCCTGGAGGTGCCTCTCAAATCTGGCACCAGTCAGAACCATGACGTGAGATACACCATAACCTCTCCAGCTCCCCAAAGGGCCATGAAAGTGTGAGCTGCCACTTTGTAACCCCCTTCTTCTTTGACACTGTTTTGCAGATTTTTTTTTAACAGATATTTAGACTTTATTTTGTTCTTGATCACATTTCTGAAAAATATTTGAAGTTTCTGTTTTTGTTGAGATGCAGGGTGTGAATACTTTGTACGTCTTACAAATGTCATTTCACCAGAATGTTCAAGCAGGGCCCAAGATACTCACTAATCAGTTAATAAAATCATCTCATTCACTTGAGTGAGTCCAAAGGTTGCCCAGGGAAATGATTCCAGTTGCCTCATCTTTGACAACACATGGTGAGTGTCCTGCCCTCCATCTTTCAAAACAGCGAACCACCCCACGACTAATTTTGTTGATTAAATGGTTGGAATACTTCCTCTGGGATTTGATGGCCCTAGGGCCACCACCCTAAGCTTTGCATTTTTGCTGATGACAAGAGGTAGGACCGTTTCAGTTTGCAGTGGTGCTTGGTACTGTTCATTTGGAGTGTCCTTGATGTAAATTCGTTTTATTGTGGTTTCTCTTTCTCATCACTGGAGAATCTTAAAAATGACCTCATGCGTTTAGAGTTTTGATTATTCTCTGGTTTTTTAAGGTTTTACACTGTAGTAAAACCTCTTGAGTTGAAGAGGCCAGAAGGAGAGGTCCTGCAGGAAGCTTCCAGCTGGCCCTGCAGGGACATGCTCGCCTACATCGACTGGACATGGGTTTGAAGATACATGCTTCTCTTCATGGAAGCCTGAGCTTCTCCAGCTCCTATGGAGGGTGATTGTGTTTGGCCTTGGCTAGGAAGGTCCCCTGTAGCCTTTTTCTCTTTTGAATATTTTCCCTAGGTATATAAATGGTCATGGTCCTCAGGCAGAGCTCTTGTTGAGACCCTGTATTGAGAGATGTGCCAAGTGCAGGTTCATATTGAGGTTTCTGTTACCAACTCCTCTCTGACTTGCCTGCTCTGGGCCATAACAGCCACCTTTGCAGAGAACAGGAACCTCAACTTCTCCTTGTCATCTCACTTTCATTGCCCAGTGGAGTTTAGGACTCTGTGGCTTCTTCACTCTAGCTTTTGAGCACAGGTGCCTCTGATCCCCAGCCCAGAGCCCTGCTGGAGCCACACCCAGAGCCTGGGAGCATAAAGAATGGAGGTCCAAGGGCTTCATTCGTGAAGATGGCAAGAGTCAGGATCAGAGCTTGTCACCAGGGCCAAGGACCAGGAACACAGCATCTAAGATGCAAGCCCTCTGGTGGATCTTGGGTGACCCTAGAGAGCTGGATATCCTCCAGATGACTGTGGATGATGGGCAAAAAGATCTTTGGAAAATTCAGCAGACAAGTAAACAATGCAATGATTCTTACTATTTATCCTATGGATAAAAGTCAGTTGAGTGTCTTAACTGGTTCACACTCAGACATCATCACTGTGACCAATGTTCTCATGGAGAAGTAAGGAAAAATGCCCAGAGCAGCCATGTGAGGTGCCCAGAGTCCTCTGGACACTCTGTAGTAGAGCCAAACCTTTATTCCAGCCCCACTCAACCATGCCTATTACTCCTTTACCCACACGAGAATCTGCTCCATCTGTACATTGCCCTGACTCTCGTTATGATCACCTCTTTGTCTTCAAAGCATAGCAAATCCAGTGCCTTATACCCGAACTATATGGCTCTAGGGCATTTGGAATACTCTTGTTTTAATCCTTTTTCCCCTGCTCTAACAGAACACAACAGATTGGGTAACTTATAAATAAAACAAATTTACACAGTTCTAAAGGCTGGAAAGTCCAAGATCAAGGATCACCAGTATCTGGTGAGGACTTTCTAGCTGCATTATCCAATGGTGGAAGGTGAGAGGGTACTACGTGGTGAAAGAGGATGAGGACAGGTAAAAGAGAGAGCCAAGGAAGATGGACTCACTCTTATAACAACCTACTCCAAGGATAACTAACCTACTTCCATGATAGTGGGTCCAATTGTCAGAAGAGGCACCCTTATGACCTAAGCACCTCTTAAAAGCCTCACCTTCCTATATTGTCACAGTGGCAATGAAATTTCAGTATGGCTTTTGAATGGGACATCTAAACCATAGCACCTCTTTAGGAATCTTGAACTTTGGGGACATTTTTAAACTTAAAAAGCAAGAAATCAGATGGAAGAATTCAACAGGGCTCCTGACTAATGGTATCACTATGGATCATCTCTTTCTGAAATTCCCTCAACATTCATTTCTTAAGAGTTTCTGAGCGAGTCACATTCTCAACTAGCCCCTTAGTATTTGCTAAGGTTCAGAGACAGTAGGGACCCAGACTTTGGGCTCAGGCCAGTGAGCCTGGGCTGGTCTGTCCTCCACCTCTTGCACACATCCCTGAGTGTTTCTGACACCCCACAATCTTGGATAAATGCATTGAAATCATTCCTTGGTTATGAGACAATGCCCTTTCTTAGGACACAGAGCCAAGCCAAGCCAGAAGGACTCCAGGGCAACTCAGAGTTTTATTCCACAGAACCAGAGTGAGGAGAGAACAGTGAAGAGAAGCTAGAAGGGACTAGGTGGTGGCATTTCACCTCAGAGGGGCAGCATCTGTATCCTTTGACATCATTTCTTACAGGTGATCGCTGACCTCAGGAAGCTAGACAGAACCTCCGATTCTCCTCTGAGCTCTTCTTTGAGGTGTGCATCTACCTCAGACAGTAGGCATCGTCAAGCCCATGCTTCTGGCCTAGGCGAAGAGACAGGATTCGGAGGGTGTTGACTCCTGGGGGGGGGGGTCCCTTCTTTTGCAACTTCTCAGTGGCTCACATCCTAAGACACTTTCTGTGGCTGAATACATAGGAGTGTCTGCTACACAGTCTCTGTCCTGAATGATGGAACCTCACACTTTCATTTTACAGAGTCTCGGGGGTGAATACCAACTCCACAGTATTTAATGGGTAAGAACACACTGTTAAAAGTAATTTAAAGCATTACAGCTTTAACGGAGTTCCTTCCACATGCCCATGCCAGGGGGAATGCTGAGCATTTAACGTGTTACCTCATAGAATTTAAACTTATGGATCATCTTAGGTAGGTGCTATGATCACCTCTACTTCAGAGAGAAGGAAAAGACCCGTTTCTAAGGGAAATGGGTCTCGCTGGGACACATTTCTGTTTGGGGAAATGACAGAAAAAGCTTCAGACTTGGGTCTGTGTCACTCCAGCGTCCTCATCTTTCTCACACACCCATCAGCTTCGCAGTGATAACAGTGGCTGGAGGGTTTGGGGGAAGTGATGGTCTCAGATGGGTATCCATGGAATCCAGGCCTTTAGAATGAGCAGAACTGAAATAAATAGGGAAGAAAAGAGGGAACTCGCAGGTGGGGTGGGACAGTAGTGACAAACACAACTGATTTGATGAGTGACCACTTTGGGCCAGAACCAAGCAGGTTTAGGCTGGATGGGCATCGTGTGGGGGTTGTTCTGGGCATTCTACAGCAATTCTCATGCATGGACTCTGCCCATGAAGTGCCAGTTGCCACCCCATCCTTGTGATAATGACCCTGTTTCCATGCATTTCCAAACATCCTCTAGGGCACCCCGGGCTGAGAACCATGGGAAGTCTGGTTTTAGACTGTTATTGGGATCAGATGAAGGACCTGAAAAGCCAGAGGAACAAGTTTGGCATTGAGCCTGGAGGCCATGGGTTGATGAGCCAGGAAAAGTGTGTGGTATAGCAAAAGGGGAGGAACTGGAGAAGGAAGCACCCAAGCTCGGAGGACAGCAGACTCTCAAGGCCGCTGAGAACAACTGTGAGTCACCTACTGCTGATCCTTCTGTGGTCAGTCTTGTATTCACAGGAGAAAGAACCCAGCACCAGAACAAGCAGAGCGGGTAATGAGATAGAAGTGACGCAGCTCTTTAATCAACCTCTAAAGGCATCAGGGGCTCTGCTCAGGGTATAGTGGCTGTATTAGTCCATATTCTGTTTCAATAATATAACACTGGGTAGTATTTAAAGAAAAGTTTTGGAGGCTGAAAGTCCAAGAAGCATGGTATCAGCTCTGGCAAGTGCCCCCCACTCTTTCACATTGTGGCAGATGGCACCATAGTAGGAGTACTTCAGAGACGGAGAGATCACATGGTGAGACAGGAAGCCAGGAACAGACTGGGAACTAACATGAGAATTACATTAATTCCCTGTAAGGGCATGCCCCTGGTGATCTAAGGACTTCTCACTAAGCTTCACCTCTTTAAGGTCCCATGACTTCTTACCATCACCACACCAAGGACCAAGTTCTCGACACATAAACCCTTGGGAACACTTCTAAACCATATCCAAACCACAGCAGTAGAAAATGGAAACTATACACTGAAAAGACCTACTACCCTAACATTACTATCAGGAAGGAAGGAAGGAAGGAAGGAAGGAAGGAAGGAAGGAAGGAAGGAAGGAAGGAAGGAAGGAAGGAAGGTTGGTTGAAGAAAGATGGCTGGGAGGCTTGACAATGATTCTTTCTTTCTTTTTTTTTGATCCATTTTATTAAAACCGTCTCTGAGCCTGTATCCCTTTATCTAAGAGTCATCAGCTTTATCTTGTAAACTACATCACAGGACCATTTACAAAGGAGGAATCATGCTGTACCAGCCATGGGTACTTGAGTCAGACATCTCAAGGAACTCTCAGAAGCTATTCATAGACTCTTAGAAGCCTTCGTCCTTGAACTATAGTATCTTCAGGCAGAGAAAAGTACAAGTTTGTAGGGCAGGGGACAAACCCCTTCTGAGGTTCCTGTGTGAGATATCTGGGACTGACTTGGAGAGGTCAGAGGCGATGGCTGTTTCCACATGTGTCCTGAATGGTGACAGCTCCATTGGAGAATGAAAACTGATACCCAGATCCCCGTTATCCTTTAGGACCACTGGGCATCATGCTTTGGCTTAGAAAAGATCCCACAACTGCTTGCATTCCAGTTATCAGACAGCTTCAAGAATGATATGTAGTTTTGTTTATAAGGAAAAAAGCCAACCCCTGAGAAAATTCCCAGAACAATGATTGTAACTCATGACAAGACAGAGTATGTGAAGTTTTTCTGGCGCCTTGGCCTAGATTGTTGATGTAGGAGCTTGTGGGATTTTCTTTCTCATCCTCTGAGGAAGTTATGCTTATCCACCAAAATACTGATTTTTTTAAAAAATGAGATTTCATGGCTCTATGGGGAGGATTCAGAGGAATCCTAATCTAAGATTAAAGAACCTCCTCCATCCCATGTCAGCTGGGCTATAAGTCATCATTTCCCATCCACAGTGGGGGCCAATTTTGCCATGTGTTACCACACTGACCTTAGATTTTAACTCAGAATAGGATGGTAAGATCCTTGTTTAATACGATTTTAAATTCCTTAAGTTGTACTATATCCACAGCTACATGACAGCAGAGCAGATATCATTCTGTATTTGGTGGGGAACACTACCCAGTAACATATCCCAAACTTTCATCAGTTATGAAAAGGTTTGGCCATTATCTCTTCAAATACTGACTTTATCACATTTTTTTTTCCTGTACCCTCTGATTCCAATTATATCCATGTCGATCTTCTCACTTCATCCTCCATCCTTCAAATTCTCACTTTTTCCATTTCTTTGGTCTTTGCGCTTCACTCTAGATGATTTCTATGGACCTAGCTTCCAGTTCCCAAACTCTTTCTTCAGCTTTTTCTACTCTTTTCTAAAGCCTGTTATAAATTTTGACTCTTCTTCATTGTATGTGTGTGTGTGTGTGTTTAATTCCTAGAATTCTGATTTAGTTCTACTTCAAATTTGCTATGTCACTTTTTATAGTTTCTTATTGTCTGAAGATTTTTTAAGCTTTAAAAAGCTTAAGATTTTGGCTTGGGTATAGCTCAGTGGTAGAAAGTTTGACTAGCATGCATGGGTTCATTCCCAGTACCACAAAAGCAAAAACAACACAAATTTTTAAAATCCCTAACTTAGAACTTTTTAAGTGTAGTTATTTTATAATCTGTCTTATGATTCTAATATCTGACTTTTTCTGTAGGACTATTTCTGCTATTTCTATTGAATCTCACTCAAGGTGCTTTGTTTCCTTAATGCATGGTTAGTTTTTATTGCATGATGCTCATTATCCTTGAAAACTATTTGTTGGATTTGTTGCTTTTCTTGAGGATTCGCCCTTAAACTCACAGTTGAAATTATTCTGAGACCATCCCAGAAATGTGTATTTGGGATACAAATCTCCGTATAGTCCTACATGTAGCTGCAAATCTTCAGAGGACCCCTCTGCCCTCTTCTGCTCTGCTTAGTGCTTCAGCAATTTTCATCCAAGTTTCCCTGACTTGGATGGGAGGAGGAAATTACTACTGATTCATTCTTTTTTGAACAGTATAACTTTTTAGGTTCATAGTTTAGTGTGGGGACATTCTCTTATTATATTCCTCTCTTTTGACTTTTCCCCCCTTACCATCAGGGACCAACCATGCATGGTTCAAGTTTGTTGGACCAGCAAATCCCCATAGTGCAAAAGCAACTCTGGTATTCTTCTTCCCTCTCTAGGGAGTCTTTCTTTCTCTTAGATTTTTGACCTATTATGTCTGTAGATTGAGACATATGGAAGTATTAGTGGACTATTTTTAACAGTCAAAAAAGGCAAATCTAATATGTCCAATATTAGTCACCCTCTGGATGCTTTTTTTAAAAAATGTGTCTTCTATTTTATCTGGTATTTTTAATTGTTTACAAAAGGAGAGTTGACCCAGATAATCTAGTCTGTCAGATTCCCAGAATGGAGTCTGACTTTCAGCTCTCCCTGCTGATGGTTGTGGGAAGACATTTCCCTCTCCAAAGCCAGCTCATCCATGCATGATCTCTGGGAACTTTCTCCTGTATATTACCTCCTCATCTTGGGTGACCACAGTTTCTCCCTTTCAGCTAACTCTTTCTTTTTTTGCCTTTATTGGCTAATAGTTCATGTTCCTCTTTTCACTGGAAAACATTTCCAACATGTGAGAATGACCTTCTCTTTCTTACCATCTCTCTAATTACTTCAGAGAATAAATCAGGAAACAGACAGAACATGAGAAATGGGAAATAAGTGAACAGGAAACACAGCTGAGGGACAAAGGAATATTTTGAAAGGCTAATGTGAACAGAAATCCAGGATCACCACCATCTTGCCTGTGAAAGCAGTTGATCCCATTTGGAGCAGGAAGATACAGGGCCATAGGAAAGATATCTCTTAAAAAAAGAAACAATTGATAGATTGATGGGTGTGCTTAAATGTATTGAGAGAAGACTGTAGCCTGAGATGTTAATGGATTTGTAAGCAAAATGAAACAGTAACAATAATACATAAACACATACATGCAAACAAAGAAGCAAAGAAATAAACAAAATTAAACCATTATTAATTCCAGGGAAAAGAAAAGCCGAACAGCAAATGAAAGACGGCCAGTCATTATGTGTATGGCTCAACTATGTATAACAGTTGCATACTCATGACTATGTGAATGTAAAAATTGGTTCACTGTGATAGAGTCATATTAGGAGAATGGGAATATATAGGTAGGTAAGGGTTTATATAAAAGAGCCAAATTCTTATTCTCATTGTAGTAAGTCAACAGATAGTATCTAAACCTAAAAAAATAAAAACAACCAATATAAGCTTGTCACTTAAAAATATGGCATTTGAAAATGTCATAAGAAATGTCTAAAAGGTAAAAGTAGCTGCATCTGATTGTTCAGAATCAAAAGCAAATGTTGCAAAAAAAAAGTGAGTGTAGCAAGAATCTGCTGTTTTCAATTATGTCTTGTAGTATCATTTGACTTTTAAAACTAATATGTGCTTTTATTACTAAAATAAAACAAGCTGGGCAGGGTGGTATATGCCTATTAATCCCAGAAGCTCTGGAGGCTGAGGCAGGAAGATCATAAGTTCAAAGCCTGTTTCAGCAACTTAGAAAGACATTGTCTCTAAATAAAAAATAAAAAAGGACTGGAGGTGTGACACAACGGTTAAGCTCCCTAGGTTCAATCCCTGGTACAAACAAACAATATCATAAAAGTTAAATTTAGAAATGCAAATATTAGAATTAAAGAAAAAAGTATCTTTATATGAAAATGTCATGATTGACTGCATTTCTTAAAGGCCTCAGTGACCAATTAATTACAAATTATCATTGATAAGAAAATTTAGTGAGCTTGCTGGATACAAAGTAAATATGCAAACAGTACCCTTTCTCCATATTAACAACATTGAGTTAAAAATGAAAATGACATGATTCTACTCATGTTAGTGAAAAGGATTGCCATTGAAAATATTGTATGAATTTTTTCAAACAAATGTAAATAATGTTGCAGAGACATATAAGGACAAAATTTTATAAAAACCAAAAAATGAAAAGCAATTCTAAATGGAATCCCACTGGCATATCTTGGAACAATAAATAGCTTTTAAAGGTAATATAGAAGAATAAAGTCTGAGAATAGCCTGGGCCATTTTGGGAGTGGTTTGCTCCACCAGATATTACAACTTACTTGAAAATTGCTTTAGCAAATCAGTATGATGTTGGCACAAAATAATCACATAAGTCAGTGAAACAATAAAGTCCAGAAATATTCACATTCTCCTCATCATCTTTGGCTTGTTTCATTTCATTTGTTATAGACAAGTATTACTTCATAATTTAAAAAATCTAATATGGATAATTAAATGATGATCCAATGGAATATTTTTTGTTTCTATGTGTTTAAAATGTCTTGAAAACGGTATTTTTGTCAGATAAGCTTCTATTTTTCTGCATAGTTTTTAAAAAATAATTCCAAGGCTCATTGTCAAGTATCAAATAATCAAATATTTCTTCAAGACCCCATTCTTTTCTCTCCCCAGAGGAAATTTAGGGTGTATCTTTCCCACTTATCATTAAGATTGCTTTGCATGGTTTCAGACTGCCTGGTCCTTTTTTTATGGTCCCACAGTACAAGATGCAAAGGAAAGATTGCTCTGTATGTATTTAAGGATTTGTCTCTTTAAAAACTTAAGTGAAATCATTCTATACTCATTGTTCCTCAACTCTTTACTTTTTGAAAATATAAGCTTTTTAAAAAAAATCAAAGGCAACAGAAATATAGATTATTAAAAATAAAAGTTTTTCCTTGCAAGAGCTCATCTCCTCGCCTACTGCCAACCTCATTTCTCTTGCCAGAGTGAGAGTCTGGTGAAGATAATTCTAGTTCTTAATTTTACAATATGCTTTTTTCTTGTACCTGTATAAATGGGTAATAATAAATATGCTCTTTTGAGTCTCTATTTTTTGCCTTTAAGAATATATCTTTGGTTTACTTCCACTTCTGTATATCTTGAACCACAGCATTCTTACAAAGGGCTGCACATTTCATGCTAGGAATACATCACCATTGATTATTCCAGTCTCATCCTATTAGACATTTAAATTCCCTCATATTAGCTATTTTGCCAGCAATGTGCAGTAATGTTCCTGAACATGTGAACTTTTGCATGGTGTGGGGATTGGGTCAGATATATTTCTAACCATGAGATTGCTGGATTAGGGGACAGCTCAGTGCTCTCCATAACAGGATCCCTGTGCCACATGCCCACCAACAGTTTACCCCACATTCTAACCTGTGTGGCATGTCACCAGTTTTTTAAAATTTTTGCCTATCTATCAGAATTTTGCCTATCTATTTTAAAATCTACCAGATTTTAAAATGACATGTCATTGTTCAGATTTCCATTTCTTTGTGTGAAACTCAGTATTTCTTCTGTGAATATTTTTTTTAGTGTCTTTTGCCTAGTTATTCTACCAGATCGATTTTTTCCTCTTATTAGTTTTAAACAATTATTATAATTTGTAACATGAATTTGTCTTTTGGGTACATTACAGATATTTTCTCTCTCTCTTTGCAAATGGTGTCATTAATATATATAGAACTTTAAAAACATGTAAATAGTCAAATTTGTCATTGTTTTCTTTTATGGTTGATGAATTCTACATCTTGCATAGAAAGATTTTCCGCATATCAAGTATGAAAACCTCTGTGTATGTGTGTTTAGTACACTAAGCTGCATCTCTATCTACTCTCTCTCTGTTTTTCTAATAATTTTATAATTTTTCTGCATGTGGTTTTTCAATTCATTTGGATTTTTTTATATATAATGGTGGGTTTGGCCTCTAAGTAGGTTATTTTACAATAGTAGTTAATAGTCCCACCTTCATTTACTGAACATTTGAGTCTGTTTCTTCTAGTTTAAAATGATCTCTCTACCATGTACTACATTCCCAAATAACCATATCTGTTTTAAGACTTGCTGTTCTTTTTTTTTTTTTTTAGTTGTATATGGATATCATGGCTTTATTGGTTTATTTTTTTGTGGTGCTAAGGATCAAACCCAGTGCCTCATATGTGCTAGGCAAGCACTCTGCCACTGAACGACAGCCCCAGTCCCAGACTTGCTGTTCTTTTCCATCTATTGATCTACCCTGGTGTCAATACCATAATATTTTAATAAATATACTTTTATGGAAATTTTTATATTCACCATGTCAAGAATATTTTATTTTTCAAACATTTCTGGTGTTTTGTCTGATATATTTTAAGTACAATCTATTTTGCAAATCCCATAGGAATCCTTTAGGATTTTTGTTGAGGTTGTATTCAATTTGTGCATTATTTTGGGGAGAACACATTCCTTGATAAAACTGAATATTGTCACTTAGGAACACAGAGTTGTCCAGATTTTTAAAAATCTCCTTCACTATATTATTATGTATTTTCATAAAGAATTGAAGATTTTTTAATTCTTTGTGGAATCATTGAATATGTTGCCTTGTTGTTTTGTTTAACAGTAATTTTTCCAATTATGATTCCAAATGGTGATTGCTGATATATGGGAAGTCTATAATTTTTTTACATTTGGGTAGGGAGGTTAAAGAAGGGGTGGTACGAAGAGTTATTCCCTCAGTTGCTTTCAAGGAGGCACTTAGACTCATCTTCATCAAAATTCTTTTGTAGAAAAAAAAGATAATTTATAGACTATTTTTAAAAACTCAAATTCTTTTATTGTTTGATTGTTCACTTATTAATTCAGTGATTCATAACTGGGGATGGGAAAGACATACCTTTTTGAGAGTGATAACAATATACCTCAGGGACTTCGAAATGTATTAAGAAATATATCATATGTATAAATAATACATGTACCATCTATATAGAATAAATAATATAGAAACTTTATCTACCTGCCACTCAGCTTGATAAATAGAACATTAGTAAATCATTGATGACCCTTTGAAAGTCTTTCCCATCTCATTTTCTTCTCCTTTTGCAGAACTAAGCAATACCTTGAATCACTTATCATTTTTTTGCTTCTTATCATAAGTTTACTACATATGTACATACAGGGGCAATTTTTCAAACACACACACACATTCTAACACACCTCCCCTTCCATTCAAGCCCCTCTAATGAGGATGTTTGATGTCATTATGTGCCACGGTTACCCTGGGACTGTGTGGAGTACCCCAGAGTTTGGGGGTTTGAAAAAAGTCATTAAACCTTCATTTTTAATCCCTTAGAAATTCATCTTAGATTGTTGAAGTACTGGGATATATTTACAGGCTTTTCCTTCTACTTCAAGTGTATACTTCTTTCTCCAGTAGTTTTCTGATAGTTTTAAGCATATCTTAAAACCAGATGTAGACAGGAACAAAAACTTTTTATGTGGTACATTTTATTCCTTTATCTAGTAGTGCATTTTATTCCTTCTTCCCCCAGATTTTCTTCATTACTATTACCTTTTTATTCTTCAAGACCTTTATGTGAATTTCAAGTCTCTGAGATCTCATAATGGAGGTGGATTGGATGTATATTACATGGGCAAGTTCGCTTGGGGAGGGTTTTCATCTTTGTAATCCCAAATATTCCCAATCAAGAACTCAGTATCTTTCTCCACTTGTTAAAATTTACCTTCCTCCAATAGACTTCAGAGATTTTTAATAGCTCTGCTTTTTATTCCTAGTAAGTTTATTCCTATGGATATGTTAATTTTGGGTAGTATGGTAAAGGACATTTTTTTATATCTTGTTTCCTACAAAAGGCTTCTTTTGATTTATCTATAGATATTCTTTTTTAATTGGAAACATTTAAATGATTTCTTAAAGCTAAAACATAATAATTGTACATATTTATAAGTCACAGTGTGACATTTAATACACATATAAAATGCATGATCAATTGGGGCAATTAGCACTTCCATCACCTCAAATGTTGATAAATTTTTGTGTCAAGAAACTATGAACTCCCCTCTTTTTTTTTTTCTTAATGAAATACATAATCCATTATTGTAAACTTTAGTCACTCCACTGGAATGGAAAACACTAAAAGTTTTTGTTCCTGTCTATATGAATCTTGATACACATCATCCAAACTCCCTTTATCCTTCTTCTCTCTTCTCTTCCATTATTCTACTCTCTACTTTGGTAAGAGCAACATTGGTTAGCTTCTACGTGTAAGTGAATGGGCAGTATTTCTCTTGATGTGCTTGGCTCGTTTCCCTTGATATAATGTCCTCCAGTTTCATTCATTTTTGCTGCAAATTACAAAATTTAATTTCTTTTGTGATAGAATAATATTCCATTTTCTTATTCATCCATCCATCCACATTTTCCTTATTCATACATCTATCGATGGGCAGCCAAGCTGATTCCTTGCCTTAGCTCTTGTGAATAGTGCTGCAATAAACATTAGAGTACAGGTATCTCTTATGTTTTTTGTTTTTTAAGATAGCCAGAGGTGTCCATTTGATATTTTTCCTTTTTGCAGTGCTGGGGATGAAACCCAGGGTCTTGCACATGCTAGGCAAGTGCTCTGTACTGAGCTATATTCTCCACAAAAGGTGTCCATTTGAAAATGTTCCAACAAAACTGTTTAGTTGAAGGAGTCAGTGACTATCACATGCAAGTAATCAAAATATCTTTTAAACTGTAAAGTGATATATGGATGTTATTTATTCTTGTTATTGTTGTTTTAAAATTGTTCCATAGTTGTTAGCTAGTTGTATTTGTCAGAGAAGTCTATGTCATGCTGTAACAATAAATTAACCTTGTTATAAAGAAGCCTATATCTTGCTCACATAAGGTTCAGTGAGCAGTAGTTCTCTACCTGGTGACTCAAGGATCCAGGCTCCATCTATTTTTTGGGCTAGCTCACTGTAGTAAGAGAAGGAGGGGTGGAGGGTGCTCACTGCCTTTTATTGTTCATCTTGGAAGTAAACTCATCACTGGTGCTCACAGTTCATTGGCCAGAATTAGTCATATGACCTAAAAGCAAGGGAGGTGGGAAAGTAGGTGAGCTTGCAGAGGATAGTAGGTAAGCACTAATTATTTCTGACACTGCAATGCGGTCATATCAATTTCTCAGTGCCTTCACTGAGATGTGTTGCACTTAGAGGACTGGTCTATTTCCTGGATTTCTCCTTCACACCCTTTGTCTTTTCTACCTCTAGTCTTCTGTGTGTAAACACAGGGACTCGCTTCATCTTTTGGCTTAGTCAACACTTTTAATTCCTCATAGAGCCATGGTTTGTAAAAAAGCATCTTGCTAGGTCTGGGGTATAGTGGAAAGTTGCTGGCAGAGGCCATTTCAAGCCCTAAATGACAGCAAAGAAGACCATTTTCAGGACTCTTCTCTTCCTGCTGCAAGCAACAAAAACCCACTCAAACTTGACTTCTCTTTTGTCTAATGTACTACATACAATCTGTCAGGAAACCCTATGGCTTCTTCCAGAAATATCCCTTGGGTTTCTAATTAGATTTGTGACTCTCAGCTTTATTGGAGTACCATCAATTCACATATGGATTATGCAATAGCATCCTAACCATTCTCTCTTTCTCTAACCTCTAATCTAGTCTCAACAAAACAGCCAGAGGGCAATATGAATGAGTCTGGAGGACATTGTGTTAAGTGAAATAAGCCAGACATAGAAAGACAAATGCTGCATGCTCTCATCCATATGTGGAAGCTAAAAGTATTGATCTCATAAAAGTAGAGACAGAATAGTGATTACCAGAGGTAGGGGAGTGTTGGGAAGAGTTGGAAGGATAGAAGGAAGCTGGGTAATGGGTACCAAAATACAATTAGATAAGAAGAATAAGCTCCAGTCTGATACAGCACAGCAGAGTGACTATAGTTCACAATGATTTACTGTATATTTCAAAAGAACTAAAAGAGAGGATTTTTGAATGTTCTCAATTAAAAAAAAATGATTGAGGTAATAGAAATGGCAATTACTTAGATTACTACCTAATTATATATATGCATTGAAATATTGCACTGTACCCCATAAATATGTGCAATTATGTCTCAGTTAAAAATAAAACAATTTAACATTTTTTTAAAATCACCAGCCAGGTTGATTGTTTAAAAGAAGCATGTCATAGGTGACACTGTTCTGCCCACATCCTCCAATGGCTACTCCCAGCCTTCTCCTCACAACTGTGTCCTCTGCTCATTCTCTTCCAGCCCCGTCTCTTTGTTGTTCCTTAAATATTCCAAGAGGCTCCCCCATGAGGGATTTACACTCACTGGGGCTTTTACTGCAAGCACTCTTCTCTCCTATTTTTGCACAGCCCTTGCTTATCCAAGTCACCTGCTCAGAGAAAGACCTCCCCACTTAATCAGCTGAGGTGACCCTATGTAATCCTGTCATTTCTGTGACTTGCTCCCTTACTCTCCCGGTCCCCAATTCCTTCACCCTATTCTATTTTCTTCTTCCTAGCAGTGACCATGCAACATCTCCAGACTATGTAACTTACTCGTTCATTCTCTTTATTGTTTTCTGTACACATCTTCTTGCTAGAAAATATATTGCATGAAAACAAGGTATCTGTCTACATGGTTCTCTGACATATCCCAGACACCTAAAAAATGATGTCAATCACCTAATTGATATGTGATACTTTTAAAAATAAATAAATGAACAAAATTGATTTAAATAAATTTAAAAAATAAGATTATAAAGGGCTGATGGACATCTAAGAAGAGATACTCCCAAATATCTGGGGGCTGCTAGAACTAGTCCAGAAAATCTGTTAGCAATCAGGAAGTTGCCCTTCTGTCTCTCTGTCAGGTGTGGCAGATTTCAGATTCTCTCTGTGCATCTGCCCTTCAGTGTCCTGTCTGCCCTCTCTGGCCAGACTCAACCCTACATGCCCACAGACTTGAGCTGATGGAGAAGGATGCAGACACCTTGGGCCATGGCTGGGGGTGTCAAAGCAACATTTGGTGCACAGATGGACCTTGATTCTCAAACAAGGGATTTTGCAACATTAGCTTCTTGGGTCCCAGTATCTAGCAAAGGTGGGTTTTTTTCTTCATGATTCTTCTGTCAAGTCCCTCCAGAATGTTCTATTTACTTCCATCCCAGCAAATCCACCTTGCCTTGCTGCTATTTGCTTGCCCATCTCCCCTGGATATCATAAACCCTCTTGTGCAAAGATGCATCTTGTCACCCTGTATCCTCAGGGCCTAGTTCAGAAACATCTGGGACACTTGATAAATACTTCCTGCATCAATGAATGAATGAATGAATAATTTGGTGAATGAATTTGACAGAGCCCACTGGTGGGGTTGTAGGTGCCCACATACCTGGAATTTAGTTAAACAGAACTTCTGAAAGCCCTACCTCTTGGCCACCTGTACTTCTATTGACCAGTGTGTACAGGTCCAAGGTCATCAATGCTCCCCATGGCCCTCACCCCAAGGCCTGTCCCCATCACAGGGGACATGCAGCAGCTTGAGATATTTTTCACTTTTTGTTTTCTTGGGAAATGTCTATGCATCAACACCCACCTTCCTAAAAGTTGGCAAAACACTCAGGGGAACTCAGGATAGGTTTTACACTCCTCATTCCAAGAAGAGAGGGGATTACTTTCCAAGAAAAAATTACCTTGTTTGTAAAGAGATATGCCATAGTATTACCAGAGTGAGGCTTCAGGACCAATGGAAAAAAAACATATGAAGCTCCTGTTGCCATAGATTCAATTCTGTCCCCTGGTCATGTATTGGATTCCAATACAGTGGCCAAGGGTATTGTGTTTTTCAGTTCTGAGCTGAGCCTGGTGGTCTTCCTTGAACCTCAGAGGGGCTGAGAAGCTTACCATAGCAACTTGGCTGTATGGGTGGGGGGAAGCCATGCTGTGAGCCAAGGGCCCTGACTTCAACTTCTCATCTTTCCATGCAATGAGCACTGAGCTGGAGCTGGGGGCCCTTCTGAAGAAGACAGGATCCTCCAGCACGGAGCCCACAGGAATAGCAGGTCTCAGTGTGAGGCCCCAGGACAACCTGCATCAAGACCACTGGTATGTTTGTCAGAATTCTCCTTCCTGTGCCCCTCAATAAGAATCTCTGGCATGGAGTCAGGTAACCCTCCTTGTTATGGCACTGTCAGGAGATTTTGGTTCCACCACTTGGAGAACCTTTGGGACTCATGAAAGAAAGTAGCTAAACAGCAAAGGATCACAAAACAGTGATGAGTGCAGCAGGAGAGTGTGTCCAACCTGCTCTGAGAGGAGGGATGAAGGAGTAGGGTAACCAAGGGTCATGTCCCAGGGATTGATGTAAGAGTTGGGTCTCACAGGATAAATGGGAATTTGTGTGCTGGATAGTTGAGGGAAGAAAATTCCATAAACAATATGGGAGAAGGTCCAATGGTGGGAAATAGCCTGACCTGGTCTAGAATAGGCAATGGTTTGGCGTGGTTGGGACAGAGAGCCAAGGCATGGGTGTGTGGTTTGGGGCATGGGGGAAACTGGTCAGGAAAGATAGCCAAACAGATGGAGGCTGGACTATGTCCATCCAGATAGTGCATGATTGGATGGATGCAGGGTCTTGAGCTGTCTTGGGGCTCTGGAGGTCAAGGGGAGGAGGGAGGAGATGGAGCAATACCAGCAAGTGAAGATGAGAACAAGTGCAGTTGCCACATTGGGTAAGGAAAGTGTGGGCCTGATGGGAGCCTTGGTGGATGGAGAGATGGGCAGACTGGAGAAATTGGGAGATGAAAATCAGAGGCAGACAGAACCAGAAACAGGCAGACTGTGAGAGGAATCAGGGTTTCTCACTGAGCATAGGAAGTATTCAGGAAATGTTGATTAGTGAGCATCTATTATGTGCCTGGACTGTGGCTCATAAGCCAAATACAAGGAGCCCAGATGTGTGCATGGGAGAGAAAAGGGAGAACTGTGATTGTGACAAGCTAGCCTTGATTGCTGTCCTTGGCAGGAACCCATCCCTCTGCCACCTTTACTTCAGACAAAACACTCTATGGTAAAAGCCTGCTATGCCTTCCAGCTGCTGAGGGTCATACATACCATGGGGTACTGGCAACCTGGAATGGTTGTCATAGGTGCACCCTGGGCACCACTGCTTGATGGTGAAAGCTCTCTACACGGCTACTCCTGTCCAGAGTGGAGTCTGCATGCTTGAAATGGGGCATGAAGCTGTAGGAAGTAAGCTGAGTCATGGAAATATTTTCTCACTCATTTATCTTACCAGTTCTGGGAAGACTCTGGCTGGCCCTCAGTTCTTAGTAACAGGGTAAAGAGAAGGGGGGAGGCCAGCATCTTCCTCTGTCAGCAGATAAGTGAGCTGCAGGAGCCACTGTCTTGCTAGATGCCAAGGTCAGTCTGTGGTCAGATGAGGAGCCAGGCATATGGAGCTGAACTAGCTTGTGGAGCTTTGGGCAGGAGGTCTCGGATGAGGCATGGAGAGCCATCCCTGCCCCCACTCAGTTCCTCCCCAGAGATATAGTAGGGCTCCCTCCCCCTGCCTGCTCTGAAGGTGGGTGAAAGTCCCTTTATTCCATAGGGGCTTTCCTTGGCCAGGCAGAGACTGAGGGCCTCAAAACACTGGCAACTCAGCTCTGGGTTTGTCTCATTGGCAATCATCATGCCCAATTGCCACCAACCACAGAGAGGCCCTGCCCATGCCCAGCTGGCCTCTCCAGGCCTCCTCCTCAGATCCCACAAACAAGTTCTGTTAAGAGTTGAATCGCATCCTCCCCAAAACTGAAGATGAGTTCACAATACCCAGTACCTTAGGACTTCACCTTATATGGAAATGGGACATAAAAAATGTAATTAGTTAGGAAAAGGTCATACCGGAGTAGGGTGGGTCCCTAACCCAATGTGACTGGTGACCTTATAAAAATGAGAAATTTGGACACAGAACTCATACACGAAGAACGTCACATGAAAATGAAAGCAAGGATCTATAATCCAAGGAATGCCAAAGAGTGCCAGCAAACTACTAGAAATAGGGAACAACACTGGGACAGATTCTCCCTCATGGCCCTTGGTAGGAACAAACCCTGCAGACACCTTACCTTGGACTTCCCATCTCCAGAATAGTGAGACAATAAATGTCTGTGGTTTGGGCCACCCAGGCTATAGTTATTGTGGCAGTCCTAGGAAATGTACACAATCTCCATTTTGTGTGACTCAGTTGATCATCAAAGAGCCTGGAACCTTTAGGAAACCATGATCAAGATTTATGTTAATCTGCTGAGGAGAGCAAGGCCGCCACCTTGCCTGGTGGGAAATATGCCGGGCTCCATGCACACTTATATCTCTTTTATAATTGCAGAAGCTGAGACATAAGGCTCTAAATCTTGTGAGAGGTGGAGCCCTGTTTTTTTGACTTTAAAACCCAAGCTTTAAGCTGTAACTACAATAAAGCTCTTCATGCAGTAATTTAAGAAGTATTGACTGAGACCACCTGGGAACCAGGCTCTTTCTGGGTCCTGGAAACACAGCTAGAACAAGATAGATGTGCTCCTTTGTGCTTTTGGGATTTGCCTTCTGACAGCAAGAACAGACTCCAAGTATAGTTACCCACTTATTTGTGATGAGTTTAGGAAGGAGGGGCAAATGTGTATATGTAAGGTCAGATGAAAGCAGGGGACTGAAATTATATTTGAACTGAGCTCTGAAGAAGTTAAGGAGAGATATATAGGAGTTTTTGTGAGTGATATAAGAAAAGAAAATGGGTTGGGAGAATATTCTAGAAAAGCCAGTATGGCTGACCAGAAAGTCAGACGACTCTGCTGTTAAGGTGGGGACTACACCAGGGCTGTTCAATTTTATCCTGAGACTATAGGAGGAAATAGCGTACCTAAGAAAAGGGAATGGTTTGTTTTTGGAAAGATGTCTTTGCTTGTGTAGAGAGTAGATGGGGGTACAGCAGGGGGAAGGGTGGGGAAAGGGGGACCTGCTTGGAGTATGCCACAAGAATCCAAGCAAGAGAGGATGGTGTTTGGATAGGATGACAGCAGTGGGGAATCAAGAGAAATGGTGAACTAAAAAGAAAGTTTAATGTCACTAATCATCAGGGGAAATCAAACCAAAACCACAATGAGATATGACCTCACACCTGTCAAGATGGTAATTAATAACAACAACAAAAAAAATGACAAGGGTTGGCAAGGATGTGGAGGAATTGGAGCCTTCATCCACTGTTGGCAGGAGAGAAAAATGATGTAGCCATTGTGGAAAACACTATGGAAATTCCTCAAAAAATTAAGCAGAATTACCATTGTATGATCCAGCTATCTTACCACTGACTATTTATGCAGAAGAATGGAATCAGGGTCTCTAGGAGATGTCTGCAATCCCATGTCATTGCGTTCCTATTCACAGTAGCCAAGACATGGAGTCAACCTACGTGTCCATCAATGGATACATGGATAAAGAACTCGATATACACTAGAGTATCATTCAGCCTTAAAAAAAAGATGAAGTTCAGTCATATGCAGTGACATGGATAAATCTGTAGGGCATTAATGAAATAAATGGGTCACAGAAAGACAAATACTTCATGATTCCACTTACATGAGATGTTTCTAATAGTGAAACTTGTAGAATCAGCAAGCAGAAAGTTGGTTATCAGAGACTGTATGGTGGAAGGAATAGGAATTTTCTAAATAAGAGGCATAGTGTTTCAGTTAAGAAAAATGAATAAGTTCTAGAGATCTGCTGTACAACATTGTCCCTTTAGGTAACTAGATTGCATCACACACTTAAAATTTTAAGAGTATAGATCACTTCAGTTGTTTTTTATTGCAGAATTTGTTTAGAGTGCTGACTCTTGGCAAAGCTGGGGAGGTGAGTGAGCTGAACTGAAGGTGGTGCTGTCTCTGGAGGTGGCAGAATCCTGGAGGAGGATCAGGTTTGAGGGGGACAATCAAGAGTTAGTATTTTGGCTACACTAAGTGTGAAGCAATGAGATATCAAAGGATTTAGTCAAAGGGGCAGTTGGCAAAATGAGACTTGAAGGTGAGAGGAGGTTGTAGGGCAGGCACATCAGTGAGGGAGTCTTGGGAGGATGGGGAGTGGCCAAAGCCAGGGGATGGCAGCCCAGGTCCAAAAAGTCACTGACAGACAGAGAAGGCTCAAGCTTGAAGAAATGCCAGTATTGCCTGGAAGGGGAGAGAAGGATGGGTCAATAAAGGAGACCATGGCAGAGTGACTGAGGGGTGGGAGAAAAAAACAGGACAGGGTGGTACTGAAGAGTGATTCAGAAAGACCAGTCTGTGTAGAATTCTGCTGAGAGGTTGGATCAATTGAAAATTTAAATATGCCCGGGCAAATTTAGTGGTTTGGGTCATTGGTGACATTAGTAAGAGCAGCATTGATGGAGGGGTAGAGGCAGACTCCAGGGGACGTGGGCTGAGGAGTGAGAGGAAGGGAAAGATGAGATGGAGCAAGTCACATCAGGAGGCTTCTGGTTTTGCTTCCACTTTTCTTGCCCAGATCAGTAATCATTGAACAGTCACCCCACCAACACGGAAGGGGCACCTGCCACTTCTCAGGTACTTCATTATGAAGCCCAGGAGGTCACCATCATTTCCCACACTTGGGGAACTCCTAGACTGATGGAGAAATCAGAAATTCAGACAAAAGATGATAATACTGGAGAATAAAGGAAGGCAGGAAGTGATAGTGTCAGTCTTGGAAGGTGTGTAAGAAAAAGAAGGAGTTTTGGGTCAAGAATCAATAAGAGAGGAGGGGTTTTGAGGTAAGAGGAAAGAAACCAGAGACAAAGAGGAGCCTTGGCATCCTTTCTTCTTGGAGGAGCTCCAGAAAAAGTTGTGAGAAATTCTGCTCCAGTGCCCTATATGTGTCTCAGTGCTCATTCATGCTAAAGCTTCTGACAAATATTTGCAAAAGGAAAGCATGTAAGTTTTTAACCCCATGTTTCCCAAATTTGAGGAAGGCTCTGTTTTCTACAGCGCAATTCTGAGAGTACTTGGCATGGAGTTATTGCAAGGCTTTAAAAATTCTAGAAAGTTTACACTAACAGTTGTATATCGGCCATATAGGAGGTGAAGGAGATGAAAAAAGCAGAGCTGGTGGTGACAAGATTGATGTAGGACTCTGGCAGCTTTTATGCAAGAAAAGGGCAGACTCCAGAGAAATATAGGAGAGGAAATCACTAGAACTGGACCACCCAGTAAGCGTGTGTGGTGTGTGTGTTTGGTGTGTGAGGTGGTGGTGGAGGTGATGAGGTGGTGATGGTGATGGTGATAATGGTTTTAATGGTGGCAGAAATGGAGGTAGAAGTTGAAGTGGAGGTGGTGTTAGTGGTGGTGATGGAGGTAGAAATGATTATGATGGTGGCTGAGGGGGTAACAGCAGTGGTGGTGGTGGTAGTAATTGGTTTGATGTGGTAGAGTGGAGGTGGAGGAGTTGAGGATGGTGACCGTGGTGGAAGTGGAGGTGGAGGTGATGGCGGAGGCTATGTAAGTAGTGGCAATGGAGGTGGTGGAGGTAGTGAGGAGTTGTAGGTATTTCTGACCTTGTGCCTGGACAGATTCATCCAGATAGAGTGTGGGAGGATGGTAGGTTTGAAGTCAACGGGGAATGTTGAAAATCAAGTCAGCTCATTTTGGACATAATAAGTTTGAGACACGCAGAGCAGACACAATAACCTGAAGAGCTACCATGTAGGAGCTAGAGCTTCAGAGAGGACTCAGGGGCTGAAAGTACAGATTTGGGAGTCAACTGCCACAGTAATGATGTGGAAGGAAAGACAAAGGGACTGGTTGGTGTCCTCCCCAAGTCCTGGTCTTCTAGTTGAGATCTAGAAGGAAGCTGTGTCTCTTAAGTGTTATATCTACCAGAAAATTTCATAAGGTCCAATGGCCCAGTTTGGGTCATGCTCTTGCAGGCAGGAGGACCAACTCAACTTCACCTGAAGCAGGATAGGCCTGCTGTTCCCTGCCCCATTTGTCATGGACCTCAGAGAGTCACACTTTGGGCCCAGTCATTCATAAGCAGAGAGATGGTGGGGAAGGATGTATGTGCCATTTGGGAGTGGCAGACCCTACATTTTGGTTCTTTCTGCTAGAGGATTGGCAGGTTAAGAGAGCTACAGTTGGTCCTGGGTGAGCAATGACTCTGCAGATGGGTGTGTTGTTTCCATGCCAACTCCTGTGTTCAGAGCATGCAGATTCCTCTCCTCAAAACCCTTGAGGCTGTGCTGCCCCCAGCATGGTGGTAATTACTCTCGCTTGTTGGGTTGTTGGACAAATGACTTGGCAACACTTATGGAGCCACTGGCTACAGACTATAGCAGGTGATGCTGTACGTACTTCTTTGGCTTCTTCAAACCTTGATAAATTAGGTGTCATGTCTCACCGTTGGGAGGGAAGACTGGGCTGGGTGGGTGGGGATTCTGTACTTAGGGGTTCCTGTGTGGCTTGTGAATCTGGGTTTCTGCAGTTGGGGGCGCTGAAGGAAACAAGCCAGCAGGTACACAGATGACACACACCATACAGTCATTTCACTGAGGTTTGGCTGTTGAGGTCAAAGCTATTTCAGCTTAAAGCTTCTCTGCTTGATTCTAACCTGTGTGTACCACATCCAGGCCCACAGGAGCTACAGATCTCGAAAATCTCTACTAGGAGGGAAGATGGAGTGCTCAGCTTGGGGCTTTCATCCCACAGTGTTGGTGGTGAGAACTTCAAGGGTGTCCGCAGAAAGAGCCAGTCTGTCCAGGCTGTGGCCAGCTCCATCTGGGATCTCCAGAGTAGAAAGGACCCTCCCCAGACACACTGTTCAGAACCCCTTTCCACATGGGCAGATACTTGTGCAGGCTCAGACTCTTCCTCCCTCCCTGAAATGCACGCTTCAGCGGCAGAGCTCAGTGGAGGAGACGGTTGTTTGGTATTTATGTAAAAACAAACAAGCCAACAAAATCCTCCATTTTGCATTCAGGTGCCATTTGTGCCTTCTCGTCTTGCTGGCATAGAGAGGGTTCAGCTAGCTCCAGCCCTGTGCACACTGTACTGGAGGAAGAAGACTCCATCTCAGCAACACCCTCAAGTCCATGGGCAGAAGGGAGAATTCTCTCCTCAGGCTCTGAGGTCACTCAGCCCCTGATGTCCAGGTCCCCAGCAGCTCAGGAATGCACACAATCCTGCCTATTGGGCCTCAGGCCCCAGGGCACTGGGTGGGGTCCCAAGCAAAGCTGGTCCCAGTCTCCCCTGAGGCAACTGGGGCTCACCCAGCAGACTTAGCCTTGCTTCCTCTGAGGGGCATGTGGGAGGAACCTGAGTGGGCCTGGCTGTGTGGGCCAGAGAATTTCTGGAGCTGTCTCAGAGACCTGGCCCTCATTGGCAAATAGAAGCAAGATGATCTTGTGGCTGAGAACAGTACCTTTGCTTAGTTTCTATTAGGAGTCTTTCTTGATTTTATTTAACTTTTTAAAGGGAAATAAAAAAAAAACACAGAAGAAGATTTAACAGATACAGTATTCCTTAAATGGATTTCCATCCACTTCACTCCCTGGGCAGTGGATCCCCTGGGCAGTCTTGTGCCTGAATATCAGTGGAGTCTTTGGTTGGCTGCACCACATGAGGAAGCCCTGGATGTCACAGTTGATGACTTGATCATTTTGCAGTTCCAGGGGCCCTTTGTGGCCCCTTTGGCTGGCCAAGAAACCCCATGGCCTGACTGAAGGAGCAGAGGCCTTGCTGTCAGACAGACCTGGGTTCCTGCACTGACTCAGCTGTGAGAACCGGAAGTCTGGGCAGGAACCTCTCTGTTTATCCATCTCTAAATGGAGGATAAGCCTACTTATCGGGTAGGTTGGTGTGCTGATTAATTAAATGTCATCATGTAGGTGCAGCCCCAGCAGCCTCCTGGGCACCTTGTGCACCTCACAACTCTGGCTCTGGCACGCAAGGGGCTTGGAACTGTCTTGCAGACTGGAATTCCCTCAGAGGGGATTAATCATGGTACAATAACTACCTATCAGGAAGCTGCTCCTACAATGGTCCTTTATCATTCTCCCTCCCATCCCTGCCAGTGGGGCCTATTTATAACACCAGAGGATTTCTCTGGAGTGACTCACCTGCCACACTGCTCTCCCCCGGAGACCTTGTCCATATGCCACCTGTCTCACCTGTCTTGGCTTGAGTTGCACTGCTGGCCTGGTTCTCACCGCAGTTGGCCCAGCCCAAGGATGCCTGTAGGAACCCTCAGACCAAGCAAGAGAGGCCCTGCCAGCTGGAGAGGCAGACTGCAGCCAGGGGTCAGAGAAGGAAGACATCAAGGAGAACTGAGTCCTGAGATGAGGCCTGGTCAGGGCCAAAGTCACTATTTAGACAGATGCATTAACAAGAGCTACAATGGAGAGCTCAGGGGAGATATAGTGTGAACTTGAAATGCAATGACTTTTGAGACACTTTCCTGGCTTACAGATCCACCCTGGTGTCCAGACAGCACAGAAGGTGATGGTCAGTGTTCAGGGAAAGGGTCTTGGCAAAGGTCCAACCCAGAACTTCCTGGGCATACAAGCCACTAATTCTGGGGTCTCAAGTGGTCATTGTCCACAGCCCCTAGTATCACATAAGGTTCATTGCAGGCTGTGTGCAAAAAGGCCCTCAATGTGGCATGCCTACCACCTGCCCCTGCTAGTGGGCACGGACTAGGTACCAAGACGGCGACAGCGAGGAGGGCTCTTTGGAGCTGCATGCTGGGCCAACCCTCTTCTGTGAGAGCCCTTTGGTCAGGCTGTGGTTCAGCCATTGCAGGTGACTGTTTGTGTCTGGGGCCCTCCCCCTTCCCTTCTCACCTTCTCACAATCACTTCCAGCGTTGAGGTGGCAGCTCAGGGGCCCTTGGCTCTTTTCCTCCGTCCTCCCCAGATATGCTATAGAGGAGGCAGCAAGAAAATTCCCTTCCTGGCAAGAGGGAAGGAGCAGGAACTCCAGGCAGAATAAGCATTTTTAATTCCCATCTTTCCTGGTCAGCACTTTGCTTCCTTCCCCGGACAAGGCAAAGAGTCCGTGCCAAGAAGCAGGCATTCTGCTCCTAGGGTCAGGGGCCAGGTGTGTCCTCTGGGCTTCTTGGTGTTCCTTTGATGCCTGAGGCTGGCTGGCCAATTCCTGTGACCACTGTGAGTCATCTTCTATTTCTCTGCTGTTTTTGCTTCTTTCTAAAAGAGATATCTTTTTAAAAAATTTATAATTATACCTTGCTCATGGATAGGCAGAATTAATATTATTAAAATGGCCATATTACCAAAAGCACTTTACAGATTCAATGTGATTCCGATCAAAATCCCAACGGCATTCCTCACAGAAATAGAAAAAGCAATTATGAAATTCATCTGGAAAAATAAGAGACCCAGAATAGCTAAAGCAATTCTAAGCAGGAAGAGTGAAACAGGTGGTATCGCTATACCAGATCTTAAACTATACTATAGAGCAATAGTAACAAAAACAGCAGGGTACTGGCACCAAAACAGGCTGGTAGACCAATGGTACAGAATAGAGGATACAGAGACCAACCCACCTTATATGAGACAAAGGTGCTAAAAGCATGCAATGGAGAAAGGATAGCATCTTCGACAAATGGTGCTGGGAAAACTGGAAATCCATATACAACAAAACGAAATTGAATCCCTATCTCTCACCATGCACAAAAGTTAACTCAAAATGGATCAAGGATCTAGGAATCAAATCAGAGACTCTGTGTCTAATGGAAGAAAAAGTTGGCCCTAATTTCCATCACGTGGGGTGAGGCCCCAAGTTCCTTAATAAGATGCCTATAGCACAAGAATTAAAACTAAGAATCAACAAATGGGACGAATTCAAACTAAAAAGTTTTTTTTCTCAGCAAGAGAAATAATATGTGAGGTGAATAGGGAGCCTACATCCTGGAAACAAATTTTTACCACTCACACATCAGATAGAGCTCTAATCTCTAGGGTATACAAAGAACTCAAAAAGTTAAACACCAAAAAAATAAATAAATAAATAACCCAATCAACAAATGGACCAAGGACATGAACAGACACTTCTCAGAAGAGGATATACAAGCAATCAACAAAAACACGAAAAAATGCTCACCATCACTAGCAATCAGAGAAATGCAAATTAGCAATCAGAGAAATGCAAATTAAAACTACTCTAAGATATCATCTCACTCCAGTAAGAATGGCAGCCATGATGAAGTCAAACAACAACAAGTGCTGGCACGGATGTGGGGAAAAAGGTATGCTCATACCTTGCTGGTGGGACTGCAAATTGGTGCAGCCAATTTGGAAAGCAGTATGGAGATTCCTTGGAAAGCTGGGAATGGAACCACCATTTGACCCAGCTATTTCTCTTCTTGGACTATACCCAAAGGACCTAAAAACAGCATACTACAGGGAAACAGCCACATCAATGTTTATAGCAGCACAATTCACAATAGCTAGACTGTGGAGCCAACCTAAATGCCCTTCAATGGATGAATGGATAAAAAAAATGTGGCATTTATACACAATGGAATATTACTCAGCACTAAAAAATAACAAGATCATGGCATTTGCAGGGAAATGGATGGCATTAGAGCAGATTATGCTAAGTGAAGTTAGCCAATCCCCCAAAAAACAAATGCTGAATGTCTTCTCTGATATAAGGGGGGGTGACTCAAAATGGGGTAGGGAGGAAGAGCATGAGAAGAAGATCACTTCTAGATAGGGAAGAGGAGTGGGAGGGAAAGAGAGAGAGAAGGGGAATTGCATGGAAGATGGAAGGAAACCCTCATCATTATACAAAATACATGTATAAAGATGTGAGGAAAAAAAAGAATAGCGTCACCTTAGATTGGGTAGAGAGAAGTGATGGGAGAGGAGGGGAGGGGAAGGGGGGAATAGAAGGACAGCAGAATAAAACAGACATTATTATTGCTGTGGGTACATACGTGACTGCATGACCCATGTGATTCTGCAACCTGTACACTCAGAAAAATGAGAAATTATACCCCATCTGATTCAAATGTATGATATGTCAAGGTCATTGTACTGTCATGTGTAACTAATTAAAACAAATTTAAAAAAATAAAAATTTACAATTAAACATTAAAGTGAATTTAAATTTATATCATCTCAAGAATTTTAAACATCCCTTTGGAGGACTTGGGGGTGTTATAATATGAAATCTACCCTTAGGAGCAGCCTCTTGGACAGTCCCCTCCCCAGCAGGCCTAAGCGGTCAGGTTGGTGGAGATGGCAGATTCTGCCTTCCACGTGTTCTTTGTCTTATCAAAAGAAATGTGGAAGAAAACACACTCGTATTTGTCAGGCACCTACTCAACATTTTTCAGTGATTAGCCCATTTAGCTCTTTCAGTATCCCTGCCTTAGGTATAGTAAACATGGCTAGCAATAGTTAATAATAGCCAAGTGCTTCCTGCTAGCAAATTCACCCACTCAGTGGCAAGTACTCTGGTGATCTCTACTTTACAGAGGAGGAAATGGAGGCACAGAAACGTTACGTGACACACTGTGACAAGTTCCACAGTTTGTAGGTGGCAGTGCTGTCATTTGGCCCCAGGCTGTCTGGCTCAGTCTAAGCTCTCAATCCTTTCACATCATCCTTGCCAAGTGGTCAAGCTGGGATTCCAAGATAGATCTTTCTGAATTGAAAGGTTGTGTGTTTTCTGTCTTCACATGTCACCCCTCAGGAGCCATAAGGAACAGGCCATTTTAATGTCCTCCCCACACCTGCTGGGGATGGGCATGATGGGTCCAGCTCAGAACATCAGGTTTCTGTTACAAGAAAGGGCAGCAGGTAGAAAGGGGTCAGAGGAAGAGGAGGATCTGTGTTGCCTCTGGGTCTAGGATAGGATCCCCTGTGTGTTTTGCTGTTGTTGTTGTTTGTTTGTTTTGGTTTTTGATGGTTACTCCAGAAGCACCCAGAAGGATCAAGTGCCCTGATGCCAAGAAAAGTGGGAGAAGAGACGGCGGCGCCAGCTTCCTCACAGCTTCCCACATCCCAAGCGTGAGAAAGAGACCACTGGGCTTCTCAGCAAAGCCACAGCCAAGTCAGAGACTCTGTGTCCTCTTCTTCCCAATCTCTTCTTCCTCTACCATCACTGTGATCTCGTCTCTAGGAGACAGAGGCCTGGTTCTGTCTCACATACTGACCCAGGGCCTGACCATCAATCAGTGTTTGTGGAAAGACTTAATGAAACTCAAGAGTGTTTACTGGACAGAAACCAGTAACCTCCGGTTCAAGATCCATCAATCTGACCCCTGTCATCAGATGGAGACCAGCTTAGTCCTTCTGAGGGGACCCAGCAATCCTTGGCTTGGAACCCAGGGCTTTTCAGTGGTCAATGACAGGCTTGACCTGGCTGGTGGCCATCGGCCCCGGGAGCAGGAGGCAGGGCAGCCAGGCCTTGTTCCCCTCTGCTGTCTCAGCAGGGCTTCTGGTCTGTCTGTGTTGTCTTCTTGGCTGACTCCCTGCTTCCTAGGGAAGAAGGCCATTTCTCCAACCACATGGACTTCAGGGTCAATGTGGTTGCCTGCCTAAGTCAGGGGTAACTGGAGAGAAAGCTACCAGGCCAGATTTTACTCAAAATAGGGCCACACTACAGAACTCTGCTTGTTTGCAGCTTGTTCCTGGTCTGAGGTGGGGGTGGGTGGAGGTGGGGGGGTGTTCCAGTTCAGCTGTTGAAAGTAATCTACATTTAGAAATATTTAAGTATGCAAATATAGTATGTCAAAAATATATTCTACTGTCATGTAGAACTAAAAAAGAAGAAACAAAAATTTTTTTAAAGAAGGAATATTTGAGTAGCTGGATATTGCTACAAGGACTGCTCTTCTTGAACCTCCAAGACCTTCAGTTCAAGATGCTTAACCACAGACGGCAGGACAGGCACTGGGTTAACAGAGAAATGCATTTTCCTTGAAAATCTCTTCTGCCCATCCTCCTTGAGGAGGCATCCATGTCCCGGCTCTGAAGTCCAAGTGTGCACTGAGGTAGGTGCAGACATCTATTCCAGACCCTTCAACTCTGAGCCATGTGACCTTGTGTGAGGTCCTGGGTGCCCAGCTCTTCAGCCCTTGGCTATCATGAGAGCTGACTGAGTGAACATAGAACCGGGTCTGTTAAGTAGCAAACATTGTCATATTCTTGTCATTCCTGAGCAGGTTCACTGCTGCCCAAGGGACTTGGGGAATGAAAAGAGCAGGAGAGCCAGGCCCTGTCTTCATGCTACTCTTAGGAGACAGGACTCACATATACTGAGATCAGGGAGCCTGGGATCCTGTGAGTGGGGTGTGCTACAGAGGGATGGATCACGTGTGAGCCAGGGCCATGGAGGGTACCTCCTTGGGGGGGGGGGGCTGTGAGTGGGAAATGAGCCTTGGAGACGGATGAAATGAAAAGTGTGCAAAGAAAGGATTGAAAGCAGAACCAGTATGGGTTTGGAAGGGAACCAGAACGGAATTAGCTCCCTTGACGTAGTGGCCTCAGATAAGGATAGTCAAGAAATCCAGATGGGGTCCAATTATTAAATCACAAAGTCCAGAACTTGATGTTACAGGCAATGGGGTAGCTGAGGAAACTTGGTGGTTTCAGTGATGTGAGCAGAATGCTGATTTAGACAGATCACTACTACCAGATGTTGTTAAACACATAGTTGTTAAACCAGTCAGTGATAAACGAATGAATTGGTCATTAATCAGAGCTCTTTGCACTGTGGGTTAAATAATTCCAAAAAAAAAACAACCCTGACTTAAGTCAATATAAGTGAAAAAAATGGAGAAGTCACTTGGGGTATAGAAATAAATTGAGGCTCAGTTGGATCCAGGGTCTTCTTTTTATCTGGTTAGCTTCACATTTCTAGTAATTCCATAGTTCTGGAATTTAGTCTTTTGGGCCTAGCTTGAGTCATGTCCCTGAGGAAGGGGAATAGATCAACTGGTCACACTGAAGTCACCTGCACATTGTCAAGTAGCTGGGGGAGTTGGGTTGCCCTGAGCTAAGACAGGTAGACTGAGAATGGGAGAGAGGTGCCTTCTCCAGAGAGAAACGGGGCTGCTGTTGTCAGAGAAGTGCGAAGGCATAGTGGGCAGGCAAGGAGGTTGGATGGGTAGCAGAGGTCAGAAAACCAGAGATGCTGAAGGTTTGGCTGAGGGTGAAGCTGAGCATGACATTCTTTGGACAACAAGTCCTTTCCTGCCAACTTCTGTCATCAAAGGAAAAGGACGTGATACCAGTCTGACTCAGATGATTGGGGTGAATCTCCAAGGTGTTCTCTTGGCAGAAGGCCTGAGAGAAAGGTTGTAGAAGGATTGAAAATAAATAGATATATTGCTTTGCTTTGCTTTTCCTAGGGGGAAGAGAAGATTGACAACTCCATTTGGATTGTATTCCATGTGCGATGTGTCCTAGACCCCCATGTGAGGATCCCAAGGAGGCCGATGGATATAAGAATACAGGATTCAGGGGCAAGGTCTGGGGACATCCTCTTGGGGTCCTCAGCATATAGGAAGCATTTCCAGCCATGAGTCCAAATGTTATCACCTGAAAAAAAAAGAGATGGAGGAGAAGACAGAGCCCAGGGCCAAGCCCTCAGCCCTGAAATGTTGAATACTGGTCAGAGAATAAGCCAGAAAACAGTTGAGACATGGATGTGAAATACAGCAGGAGGAACCTGAGTGGGTGAGAGGCCCAGGAAGCCAGAGAAGTGAGGGTATTCAAATACTGAGGCAGTGGACACTGTGGCCATCCCTGAATGAGAGAAGGGATTTGCTAATAAGGAGGCCTCCGTAAGTGTCATCAAAGCAGCTTCAGTGGAGGCAGAGGACAGTGGCCATATGGAAGCTCAAGAGGCGTGGGTCTTAGAGACATGGAAATGGAGGCAGTAAGTACATCCAGTCATGTGGAGGCAATCTGTTATGAAGGAGGGCAGAGAAATGAAACAGAAGAAAAAAGTGGAGGGACTTGATGACCAAGACATGCTCCTTGAGATCGGAAGGTGCTGGAGCATGCTGCATGCTGAGGGAAACAGGCCAGTGGTGAGGTAGAAGTCACAGTGAGGGAGAGGGAAGGGTCAGAGGGTTGGACAGCCAGATGGCATGCAAGGACAAGAGGGGCAGAGAGTGAGAACAGACACATTTTCTAGTGCAAAGATGGGAGAATGGGTGCCACATGGGATGTGTTTCAACCTGATGATGGAGTTGAGGGGAGCCCCTTGTCATGGCTTCAATTTTTCACATGTAGGATAGGAGGTGAAGGCATCCCTGAGGATGGGGTGTGAGATGGAAGAGAACATGAAATTATGTCAGTAAGAAGGAAAGACATCCATGGGAATGATGCTCAGCATTGCTGAGACCTCCCCAGTCTTGTTCCAATTCGTGGAGGGGAAACGAGTCTGGTTGGGAGATTTTCTCTGGCAAGGACAAATATAGGCAGAAGTCAAACAATGGGGTCCACTCAAGGTTGGAGTTCAGCCAAGAGGGCATAATACCCACAATGCCAGAGGGTGGGCAGGGAATCAAGGATTGCAATGATGGGAGCGCTAAAGAGAGGGAGGGAGAGGGTGTTGAGGCTGGTGAGTTGCAGGACTGGGGAGAAGAATGAATTAATGGCTGCAGAGGGAGCTGGAGGGATGGGGTGTGACAGCCACAGAGGGATGCTGGAAATTGGGACCTCAGATATGGGGCATTGATAACAGCAGAGGTGGGACCATGGGAGGGGAGGGGTAGGTGCAGGAGAAGTAGAGGTCATGGGGTGGAGGGGAGGTCAGGATTTAATTGACTGTTGGGTGATGGGATTCAAAGGGCCAATGAGCTGATGCTTACTTCTCATAAAATCAGGGTTGGGTTGGTGTGGAAGCAGCAGTGGGGAACTCCCACCTCCAAACCACTCCCAACTTTCTTTCTACCAGCTCCCCATCTCTTTCCCCAAAAGGCTGCAGGGGAGGAAGTGGGATCCTCAGGGGAGGGAGTAGCTTGATTCCAGTTAAGGGACGACTTAGAGAAAAAGTTGAGAACATCAAGGAGTCCCGGGGAGCCTGGGAAGGGCTTGGGGTGGGGAGAGAGTGGGGAATCAGATCAGATTAAGGAATGAATGAATGAATGAGTCGCAAGTGAATGGATCTGTGAGCAATGCCATGTTGGTTAACCGGGAAGAGCAAACATTGATGGTATCGCATCGCGCTGTGCACATTCTTCACCATTGTTCATTGTTGATAATGCTGGTGGGGGTGGGAGGTAGGCGGATGGAATGACACTTCTTGTGTGCCGTGGAGTGATGTGCTTTGCTTTTCTGGTATACATTTCAGTTCTTGGTAATCCCGTTTTGAGTCTCCCAGAATCTATTTCCTCAAGCCGTTTGTATCCTTATTTATATAAGTGACTAATCCTTTCATGGGTAGAGCCAAGCTTTCTGTCTCAGTTACAGAGATACTGAGACAAATTACTCATGAACGTTCCAGAAGAGATGAGTATCTACAAATTATTGAGACAGTTTCAATGTGTAAATAGTATTGTCGGATGTCTCGGAATTATCCAGGTTAGATTAGACACAAGAATGGGTAATTCCAGACCAGTTATCCCCTTCGCACTTGGCACTGTGTCCCGCTGCTGCATCAGCCAGGCTTCCCAGCCCCCCATGACCACATGACAAGGATACTTCCCGAAGCAACTGGGGAAAAGAGGGAGGCTGTAGGCTGTGTCCTGAAGACCAGGAACATAATGTCAGTGCTCTGGATGGGTGAGAGCTTGTTGGCAGAACATCATCTATTTTTACAATATCTTTCTGAGGCTCTAATTGGCTCTAATAAACCTAGCCAAAGAAAGGTCCTGCCCGAATGGGGACAACCATGTGCCGTCAGTAATCAAGCCAGCTGAAGCTTGAAGAGCTTCCTTCAACCCATGAAGAGAGTGAGCTGACACCGTTAATGACAAAGGACTCGCCACCCCTCAAATAGCATAAGCAAAACTGTATTTGGGGACCAGAATGAATTGATGTTTAGGACTAAGTAGCCTTGATGACTTGAATTCTGAAAGGGAAATATAGTTTTATGTAGACAGAGTTTTCTGGTGTGTTTCAAAATCAACAAATGTTCTGTTTGATTGAATCATCACTTCCAATTACTGGTTATTGGTATTTGAATCTTGATTGCTGGTGAAGCTCTTCATTCTTACTGTAACATTCAAAAGTGTTTTTTTTTTTTTTTTCCGGCCTGGCTGGCTAGACCAAGGCTAATCATACTTGTCCATTCAAGTGGCTATCCCTGGCAACAGAAATGCAGACAGTGGCCTGGTGGGGTTCCAGAACTCCCGCCTCCCACCTCCCTGACACCTGCCAGCAAGTTCTCCAGGGTGTGACAGGAGCCAGCAGGACCAAGACACCAATGACAGGCCTCCTGTTCTAAGTCATCCATTCAGCCTTGACTTGGTGACTGTCCCAGGACTTTTGCTTCTAAATAAATGTTTCTTTTGTCCTCCCTGAGAAATTACTCATTTCTCCAGAGACAACACCAAAACATTCTGAAAATCAGTTTTTTAGAATTGGCTTCCAGGATTCTACATACAGAGTTAGTCACACAGGAAATCCTTAATGATAGATCAGGTCCTTTGAGAGTGTATTTGGTTTGTAAAGACAAAGCAACTGGTAACCAAGCCAAAAGTAAGGTGTGATTCTAACTGGAGGATTCAGAATGTTTTAGGCAGCTTATAGAACTGGCCCTGAGGACATTTTTCAAACAAGTAATTGCATTTGATTAGTTCATTAGATATTGGGAGAGTGAAAAAAACAAGACAAAACAAAACTCATTACCAGAAACACCTGTGTTCAAATTCCAGCTTTAGCATTTATTAGCTGTGTGACTTGGGGCAAAGCACTTAACCTGTCTGGGCCACATCTGGAAACTTTCCTTAAGGGAAAAATATCTGCATCATCAGGTTGTTGAATTTCATTTTTTCAGCTTCCACACCTCTGAATCTATGCCATTTCTCTTCTGAGTCTTTGCATGTATTCTAAATAGACTCTCTTTCATTCTTCTCCTCCTTATATACCTAGTGGTGCATGAGTAACTGAAAAAATTACATAGCCCCCACGGATACAGGTGAACTTCTGGACTCACATTTATCAAGCACCTAGAAGGTTCACCAGTTACTTCATTTTGGCTCCATGACAACCCTGTAAGAGTAGAATAATCATCCTGGTTTCGCAGGTAAGGCTGGATCACATGCCTGGGATTGGCAAGGAAATGGTCCCGCTCATGAGTCTTGGCAGGAGTGTAAATTAGCATAATCCTTAAAAAGACAATTTTGCCTTGAGTCTCAAAGTCTTAAAAAATATTCATTATATCCCTTTAGAAAAATCCCTTAATTGTGTTAGTCAGGGTGAGCTAACTTCTACAACAAATAATCCTCAAATCCTGGTTGCAGAAAGCAATTATCTGTGAGACAGATAGGAAATACTTTTAGGTTTTGCTGGCCGAAGAGCCTCTGTCACAAACATTCACCTCTGCTGCTTGCTATAAAACAGCAGGAGTTGGTGCATTACTTAGTAATGAAACTGCAACTCCAACAAGGCTTCATGTATGAAATTTGAATTTTTAGATAATTTTCATGTGTCACAAAATATTGCTATTTATGCCAGTTTTTAAAATGCAGAATTTATTTTAAGCCTACATACACCCAAAAGAAAATACAAAAATAGGCAGTAGGCTGGAATTTGTTGGCAGTCGGCAGCTGGCTAGCCCCTGGCTTAAAGCACTGGAAGTTTCTTTTCAATGATGCAACAATCCGACCTGGGGGTTCTTCTTGGCTGGAAGGCTTTCGCAGGTGGTTCTTCTGCAGTGGCAACTTGGGGATCTGGGATCTTTCTATCCTGTGTTCTGTTTGAGAGTGTATTTGGTTTGTAAAGACAAAGCAACTGGTAACCAAGCCAAAAGTAAGGTGTGATTCTAACTGGAGGATTCAGAATGTTTTAGGCAGTTTCTTTTGTCCCCAGAGTCTTTTTGTAGCGGTCTGAGCAGGTTTTTAATGGGTGGCTGGGAAGTGGCTCACATCATTTCCCCACATTCCACTGGCCAGAAGTCAGGAACATAATCACTTCTAACTGCACTGCAGGAGAGATGGGAAATTTGAGGTTAGCAATGTCCAGCAGGAAGTGGACCGGGGTTTGTTGACCCCAAAGCAGCATGTTCACTATCAAACAATGTGCAGCATGCACACACATTTCCATGTTGCAGCATTTTCTTTAATGTGGAAGATTAGAAATAACTTTTCAATGACAATATCCTTTCCTTTAATTCAGCACCTACTATGTGTTAAAGGCAATGTTAAAATTTTACCTAATTTTCATAACACTGTGACAAAGGCATTGTTATACTCATTTTCTGTATGGGGAACTGAGTCCTCCTATGGGCTCTTGGTTAAAGTCTCACAGCTGATAACTCAGCCCCACACTCTATAGTAGCCACTATTCTAGTTGCTTCCAGGCACAGTGGCCAAGTCCTAAACATTCCAAGCCCAGTTTTCTATTTTCCAGGTTGTCACGTGGCCCAGGGTCAGGGCTGCCCTACAAACCATACCCTCCCTGGGGCCTAAGAGGACTCCGTCTCCCTGCAGCCCCGTCTGTTGCAGAGTTCAAAGATTTTCCTCAGCTTCTGTGGACCTGCCTGAACAGCTCTCCTCTCAGAAGGAAGGCAAGGAACGGGCCTGATTGCCCGTTGTTTCACAACAGAGATACCAAGCCCTTGACTTGCAGGGTCCACCCACACTGCTGGGGATGGGAGGGAAAGGTCTCATCTCTGTGCTGCTCCAGAGCTGGGGAAAATGAGGTGCCTGCCCTTCCAGAGTTTCCTGGTTTGTCCTTCCAGAGTTTCCCAACATCCAGAGACATTAGAGGGGGACTCCCTTCTGTGGGGGTGGCTTTGGGGGATATTATTTGCAAATTGCACTTAAATCCAGATGCCAGTGGGCATGGCCTGCAGCCCACAGGGGTCTGAAGGCATTTGGATGCATTACATTTCTCCTTGGGCTTCAGCTTCTTCTGTTGTTCACAAAGGGAGAATAACATCTGAAACTGGGGAATCATGAAGTGTCTGCCTGCAAGGGCAGATCAAATGCGATGAGGAAAGCACTTTCAAATACATCAGGTGACCTTGATACTCCAAACTCTTTCCCAGCAGGTTTTCCTGAGATTGGTAATACCAGCCTTGCTTGGAAGAAAATCTGAGACTGGGTTCGTAGATCAATGGCTGGAGGGGAGTCCTTTGACCCAGCCTGCTTTTTTTTTTTTTTTTTTTTTAGCAGGGGTGAGGGGCATTTCACATAGTGGCTGCCAGGCTCTCCTACCAGGATGGCAGTCATCTGACCCTCAGCAGAAGTTGTGCCCACAGTGCCTTCCTGATACCTGCTCAGTGACAGGCAGATTTGGAATCTCTGACACACACTCCATGTAGGTCAGGGAAATCTTCCCAGTAGGGCTTGCAACTGAGAAAGGAAATGCACTCCAACAAGCCTGTCCTCGTTCTCCAAGACCTGCAAGTGATCCCTGACAGAGCCTGCCCCTCCCTGGCTGCAGCCAGGCTGAGCTGTCTACTGCAGCAGGGCACTAGGTGGATCTCCCAGGAATACTGGGGGAGGGGCAGGTTTCCCTTCCTGTCATGCTTTCCATCCTCAGGGATGATACTCCCATGCACCATGTCTTGGGCTGCAGCAAACACCTGCAAAGAGTGTGAGTCCAGGCACACAGGGACAGAGGGGGCACCCTGGCCTCTTTGCTGGACTGCAGGGAAGCTCCAGACTGAAGGAGCCCAGGCTTCCCTCCTCTCCCATGCAGCAGCCCTGAGGTTTGAGGGGGCAGTGCCCAGAGGGCCTTGATTGCTTTTCCCAGCACTTCCATTGCACAACGTTTTATTATGTGTTTATTGGTTCGTCGGAGTTTTCTGCCTACCTCATTGGACAGTCAGATCTAGAAGGCCAGGGATTTATCCATTTTGTTCTTTGCCATCTTGGTGGCTGGACTAATGGACCCCAAAGACATCAGGTCCTAAATCTAAAACCTGTACTTGTTCCTTTATAAGGAGAAAGTCTTTACAACCTGACAAAGAATTTTGAAATGGAGAGATTATCCTGAATTAATCACGTGGCTCCTAAACCAAATATCCTTGTAAGAGAGAAGCAGAGGGACATTGTCCCACAGGACATGTGGCAATCTGTTGGAATGATGTGACCACAGACCACCACTAGCAGTGGGGGTCGGGGGGAGGGGAACGGGGGAGGCAGGAACTGATTCCCCAAGAGCCTCCAGATGGAGCAGGGCCCTGCCGACACCTTGATTTTGGCCCATGATGCTGGTTTCAGACTTCTGGACTCCAGAACTGTGAAAGAATACATTTCTGCTATTGTAAGCCATTAAGTCTATAGTAATTGGATACAGCAGCAATAGAAAATTAATCCAACCGCTATACCCCATGCCTGGTACCTAGCAGATAGCAAATATTTGTTGAAAGAATTAAATGAATGCCCCAGACCAAGCATGCTCCTCAAGGCAGTTCAGGCCTACCCATCAAAAAGCCTCCTGAACCTGCCTCCCCAGCCTCTGTGTCCTGAGCAGCTTTGTCAAACCAGTTGGTGTGACTGTCCACTAAAAGGTGATTGCCTGACCGTGGCAGTGGCTCCCTTCGTAGAACCATGGTCTTTTTGACAAAGCTGACAGCAGAGGCCACAATCAGGTAGCCCATGGGCCACATCCAGTCAGCAGATATATTTTGCTTGGCCAACAGAGAGTTGCTTGTATATGAAATTGGAGATAGATATAGATATAGATATAGATATAGATATAGATATATAATTTTTTTCAAATTTAGGAGGTCTTGAAAATCAGGATTTTCAATTTCTGTTGTAAAATCAGAAATTCTTTTCAAATCCATCTGCATTCCCATGTGGCTCAGAGGCAGAGACCTAAATGATAGCCTCCCCCTTAGATTGGGCTCAGTTACCAAGCTACTTGCCAACTGGCTCTTCTGGCCCCCTCAGTCCCTGTCTGAACACCTGCCTGCTGTGTTTGAGATGGATGACTTTTCCGAACCTTGCATAAAAGCCAGACAACTCAACCGCAGTGCTGCCCTGTGACCTGACTGCTGCCTAGTGCTTCCTTTATAAAGATTCTGAAATGACCTGCCCAGGGTACACTGTCCCTCTGCATCTGTCAGCCAGGGGAGCTGCCTTCGGGGACCTGGGGCCCTCTGCAGCCCCTAGAAACCACCTAGTCCTTTGCTGGGGAAGTGAGCAGGGAGGGGTTCTTCACTCTTTCAGTCAGTAGGACGGCAAACTTCCAGAACCATTCAGGCTTACCGCCCACATGCCTGGGAAGCCAGAGGGATGGCAGCATCCTCTGCTTTCCCAAGTGTCTCTGGCCAACTCAGGCAGTGGCTCCAAAGGAAACCAAAGGGAAGGAATGCAAGCCAAACCTCTGGGGAATGCATGGGGAAGACACCACTCAATTGCAAGACCGTGGAGCCTCAGGTCTGATGCCCAAGTGTGCATAACTCTGTACTATTGCTTTTTAAGCCTGCAGATCCCAGGATAGGCATGGGTGAGATACATCTATCTGGGGGGGGAGACCCAGAGAACTGCATGGAAGGCAAGTGCCCCTGGTGCTTCTGACCCAGGTGGGGGTGGTGCCGTGCATAGCTATCTCCTCCTCTCCAGAAACAGCCACAGAGGCCCAGAGGATCAATCTGACAAAGAGAGTCATGAGTGAGACCCCTAGGAAATGACCTGTTGTCCACAGCTGCTGTCTGCTTTAGCAAGGCTTCCCCAGGGTTCCCGAAAAGGAAATTTAAAACACGTGTCAGGGCCTTAATGAGACCAGTAAACTCCTCAGAGTCCTTCTCTGGCTAATGTTTGTTAATTCTGTGAGCCCTTCAGACCAGGGGTCTCTAGCACCAAGGGAAAGATTGAGTGAGGTGAGGAATGCCTTCAGTTAGCCGAAGCTGTGTCTGTACAGGCAAACTGCTTGATCTCTCTGAGCCTCAGTGGTTTTACTTGTAACAGGAACAATGACTGACTCAAAGGGATGTTGCAGGGATGAACTGAGATGAGCGGAAGGCATGCTCTGATTATTACTGAGCATCCATGTGGGCTGCCATATCTGTGCCCATGTTTTAACCCCATGACTGGGAAATTATGTCTGAAACTGGGGCTTCCACATCCTCCTCTCCTGTACTGCTCGAGAGCCCCTGGAGGTTGGAGTGGAGAGAAGTCAGTCCCTGCCAGTGTGGCTCTTCCAGTAGCCCCGAGAGCAACTTACTCAACAAATACTAAAATGTGCAAACAGGATGTATGGATTTTAAGGAGCCTGCAGGAATGAGCGGGCTCAGGAATACCTGGATCTAGGAGGAGGAAAGTCAGGGAGAACCTGGACAGGACCTCCTTCCTTTCTGGGCCCTGTTTGTCCTACATTGCTTCCTTCTCTACACAGCTCTCTAGAGAGACCTGTGGTCAGGCCTGGCTGATCTTGAACTTCCCTACTGTCATGTCTTCCCTTAAAGCAACAGAGACTGTCGGGCATTTCCAAGTTCCAATCTCACATTGCCCCAGTCTCAGCTTGGGGGGGTGGGGTGGGGGGTCTTCTCTTTCAGACCAAGCACTGCCAGGAGGGGTCTTAGCTCGGCCCCAGCATGCTGTATCAGCTGTACCCTCTCCCAGCAGATTGTCCCCAGAGAAGGAAAGTTGAATGTCCATACCGGTTTCCCAAACCAGGAAGAGCCTTGCCCAAGGCCTCCAGCAAAGACAAGCTGGGAGAACCACCCACTTGGGGACTGTTAAGAGGCGGGTACAGGGGAAAGTGCCACAGTGGCTTGTGGATGAAGCAGGACAGAGCACAGCAGGAGAGATCGTGTCCATTGAGGCTTCCTTTATGTGGCTCCACGGTACCTGGCTAAGGTAGGAGGGCCAGGTGGACTGACATTCAACTTGAGGCTAGTATTTCTTTTTATGAGAATTTGTCACATGATTTCCTAACAAGAACAGTGACTGCTATTTTATTTTTTGGCTATTTGAACATCTCCTTCCACCCCGAGTTCAAGGATTGTGTATGGGTTCCTGACCTGGTCAGTATTCCACCCCTGGTTCCTGCAGGGAGGAAGCTTATTGTGCCCTATTGATTAGAGTCCTGCATCTCAACTCTTTCTCCTTGGGCATCCTTTTGTCCCAAGGACAGCTGGAGCTGGCACATGCTCTAAAAGTAGAGGGGTGGACATTAATTTCCATCGTTCTGCAAAATGGAACCATCTGTTGGTGGCTTCTCTGTTGAGGCATGGTTTTGGAGAGAGCATTTACTAATAAAGAGCTGACACCACAAAGACACAAATCTTTGTCCTCAGTTCCTGTTTGTCCCTGAGCCAATGCATTCCGCAGGAGGCAGGAAACTGCCATTCTGAGAGTGTTTGCCTGATGACTCAATGTGGATTCCCCATCAAGGGGACATCCTGTGGAAAAGCAGGTACGGAATCCTGAGAGCCACAGGCATCTGGGAAGCACTTCTCTGCTTAGAAGGACTTTCTTCAGACACCTGCTTGAATATAGCAGACCCAAGGGCCTAGTCCTAGTGAGAACTCAGGACGTAAAAGCAGCTATTACTATTACTGCTGCTGCTGCTGCTGCTAATCTCAATTTACAATGGGGTTACATCCCAATGAACCCACCATACTGAAAACATCATAAGCTGGAAATGCAATGAATCCCTGCAACCTACCAACCATCCCCACTGAGCAGCACATCCCACAGTGCTGGGTTGATTTATTCTCCAAATAACATGGCTGACAAGGAGCTCCAGCTTGCTGTCCCCACCCAGCATACCAAGAGAGCATAGGACAGGGGAAAGATCAAAATCAAAATTCAAAATAAGATTTTCTACCAATGGCCTATTGCACCCCCTTCACTACCATAAAGTCAAAAGTCAAAGCGTCCTAAGTCGGAGACCACCAGTGTGCAGTGTCATTGTTGTTTTGAATGAGCACACCCCCTCCCAGGACAGTGAGGGCCTAAGTCTCCTGACACCACATGGGCCCAGGTTACATTCTCCGTTTGTCTTCCTCTTCTTTCCTGATGTAGGGCGTGCCCTGTAGGAAGGTCAGTGAGATTATGAAAAACTCAGGTCAGCTGAGAAAGGAGAAGCCACAGTATTGAAATGACTGGAGAGCTCGTGGCCTCCTACAGTGCTTCCTGCTCCCTGAGCATCCTGCAGGTGTGGTGGATGTGCGTTGCTCCCTCCACTAAGTTGAGCCCCTTGCTGACCCCCTCCCTCACTGGGCCTGGAGCACCTCAGTAACAGCAAGGAATGAGTGAGGCCCCTCCCCCACTTCAGCATGATTTCCTTTCTTTTCAGCAGCAGACACTTGGTTGGTGTCTGCTCTGGGCCAAACACTGTGGCAATAGGGGGTGCAATAGGCCATTGGGCTCTAAGGCAAGACCCGGGTGCATTTGACCTTGGCTACTCTCCTGTAAGCAGGGAGAGCTCCAGGCACCCTCTGCTCCTTTCAAGCCACTAGGCAGGTACTTTGCTCAAATTTCCTGAAGCAGACATGACTCTGGAAAGCTTAGGAGTGACAATGGCAGTTGTCAGGACATCCCTCCTGTGTTTTACCCTCATTTCCCTCTGTGCTGCTTGCTGAGAGCCTGGCTGAATCAGCTCCACCTCCTCTTTGCAGTGACCCTGAGTGCAGGCCCAATATTCTCCTGGCTTGTAGAAACTCAAGATCCCACCTGTACGTAGGGGGATGGGGAGGGGAAGAAAAAAAGCACAAAGCAGGGCAAATATCAGAAAACACCTCAACATGCACAAAACTACAGGGGAGACAAGGTGCCTGGGTGAGTGCAGTGACGATATCTAGATGGCATTGACCCAGTCCCCTTCTCCCCCTCCCTCTCACCAGATCCTCTTTGTCTTGAATGTGTGGCTCTCAGCTTTACAGTCTGGCCTGGAGGCCCACCAGAGCCCCATGCCTGCTCCAGTCCCTGATCTCTCCATGCATATAGAGAATGATGCTTTGCTGCCAACTGTCCCAGCGAGGTGGGCTGACAATCTGCAAGGATCACCCAAAAACATAACATGCAAAGCAGGGTCAAGCCACATGCCACGGATGCAGAGGCCAGTAGTATCAGCTCTTGGTGTAGACATGGACTGGAAATAGGCCTCAGGATGTGGAAAATGGAGTCTCCCCTCAGTGATCCTGGAACTCTAGCAAGTGTGAGAATCCCCTGGAGAGCTTGTCCCAACACAGATTTCTGGGCCCCACCCAGAGTGTCTGATGCGGGTCTGAGTTTGAAAACATGTGTTTCTTTTCTTCTTCCTTTAAGTTAAAGAAATTAATCCCAGTGACGCAGGAGGCTGAAGCATGAGAATCACAAGTTCCAGGCCAGCCTCAATAACTCAGCGAGGCCCTAAGTAACTTAATGAGACTCTGTCTCAAAATAAATAATTAACAGGGCTTGGGGCTGGGATTGTGGCTCAATGGTAGAGCGCTTGCCTAGCACGGACGGGACCCGGGTTCGATCCTCAGCACCACATAAAAATAAAGGCATTGTGTTGTGTCCATCTACACCTAAAAAAATAAATAAATATTAAAAAAACAAAAGGGCTGAGGGTGTGGCTCTGTGGTAAAGCATTCCTGGTTTCATCCCCAGTATCCTCTCCAATTATTTTCAATTGACCAATAATAATTGTATATACTTATGGAATATGTTATGGCTTGAAGACACCCTTCAAATTTCAGATGTTGGAAACTTCGTAGCCAAAGTTGTCCATCCATGATATATGGAAGATGGGAGCTTTGGGAAGTGATTGGATCATGTGAACTCTGGAGTGTTTATGCCAAGCTGATTAACATATCCATTACCTCGTATACTTATCATTCTTTTTTGTAGTGGGAACCATTAAGATTCTTTCTTTTAGCAATTTTGAAATATATGATATGTTATTATTGACTGTGGTCACTATTTTATGCATTTGAGTTTAAAAACATAGAACTCCTCTCTAGATGAAACTTTGCACCCCTCAGTCAACCTCTCCCATTCCCCACATCTGTCGCTAGTCTCTGGTAGCTCCCACACTTTACTGCCCTAAGTTTCAGTTCTTTAGATTCTGCATTTTAACAAGTGCTTGGCGGGGCTGCTGCTGGTGGTTGGGGTCACTCTGGGCCATCATGGCCCCTACTTGAAGGGGGCTCTGATTCCTCAGCTCCAGCCCCAGGCACCTTGGGAAATACGTACCCCCTAGAGCTGCCATATCTCCCACTTTTTCAAAAGGAGCCAGAAATGCAGAATTTAATGTAGAATGTTCGACCTTTTAAATCTGATAACTAAGTTTAAGAAAAATCAAAACTCTGTTAGTGTGGTAGGGACTAAATTAACTGTATCTCCAGACTGAATTGGACTTAGGCAGCTCCTGGTTGGTGAGCTGTGTGTTTTTGTGTGCATGCAAGGGTGGGGACCCCTCAACCCTGACAGTTCTGTGCCCATTGACTCCTGACTACTGCCATGTGTTCCCCAGACACTGGGAGCCTCATTGGAGCCTTTTCATTTGCTTAGAACTTGCTGCTTATAGAACAAAGGAAGTTTGCTTGGTGGGCCGAGAGAGAAGAATGAAAAGGCCACCCATTTTAAGAGGATTATTGCAGACTTCTCAGACCACATATAATTAAATGGTGGAGTGAACCACTTCGGGAACCTTGGGCTGAGCTTAGCAAAAAGCTAACGTGCTCTGCCAAGTGGGAGACTCAGAGGCCTCCGCGATAACAATAGCCCCGATAAAATGACAGGCAGATCAGTTTTCAGGCTCAGAGGGCAGGAGATGATCTGAAGACAAATCAGGGCAAAAGCCTCTCTCTCCCCAGGCATAGGATTGCAGAGCCGCTTACCTTCCCACAGCGTATCTGGCATCAGAGGTGAGCCCTGGGCAAAGCAGCAGAGACTGGTGACTCTTGCCTGTCACCCTGTCTTTCAGCCTTTCCCTTACCAAATTCTGTTATTCCACAACAGAGCAACAACAAAACAATTTGTACTCAGAGAAACTCTAGAACTCTTGGGGTCTTTGAGTTTTAATTTCTATTGAGTGATAATTACTTTCAGGGGAAAAAAAAAGATACAGAAGATGGCAATTTTAGGCCACCTTCCCATCCCCACTGTTATAGTTTGGGATCTAAAAAGTCCCTTAAAGGCCCATGTGTGAAAGACTTGATCTTCAGCCATGATGCTAGTGGGAAGTGGTGAAACCTGGAGGTTGGGCCTACTGGGAGGAAGTTAGGTCATTGGAGGCGTGGCCTTGGAGGGGATATTAGGACTCCATCCCTTCCTCTTCCTTTCTTTCAGTTCTCAGCCACCATGAGGTGAGCAACTTGTTCCACCACACATTCCTGCCCCCCATGATACACAGTGCTGCCATGGACTGACAATGAACTGAAATCTACAAAATTGTGAACCAAAATAAATGTTATTCTAAAATAGATTATCTCAGGTTATTTCTTTACAGTAACAGAAAGTTGACTTATACAATCACTACATGCATACCAGTCCAGGTATACATTAGGATGTTTTATTACCTGGGCTGAATGAATCTCAAGAACTGTCAGATCTTATGTGCAGAAATCAATTATTAAATCAGTGGTACAAAACAGATTAATTGAAAACTCCTCAATCCAGATTATTTTTAACTTTGGCTCATTTGGCTTTTAGAATGTCCTGCTTCCCAACATTTTGGAATATCATAGTGGTCAAATATAAAATGTTCCCATGTTTGACAATTAAGGTTTAATATTGATTTTATGTTTAGGTGAAGAAATAAAAGGAATCTTCCATTCCTAAGCATATCAAAGAGAAAACTGTAGCTGGGGTGCTGAGTGCTCATACCACCTTTACTCTGTGCCCAGAAGATTAACTTCCCTCTGTGCAAACGCTGTCAAAAGGTCAAAAGAGATGCAAAGGTTTCTCGCTCTAATTCTAAAACGGATTGGCTTAGGGAGCAAGAAAATAGGTTCAGAAACATGAAAAGCCATGTGAGCTTTTGAGATTTTGACTAGAGTTCCTTTCTGGAATCTGTGCCCAGGTGGCCCTGCATAGCTAGATGGTTTGAGGCTTGGCGAAATCAGATTACCAACACCCAAACCAGAGGAAAGGATAATCATTGAGACACAAAGGAAACATTCAGCAAATAATACCTTGTGTGAATGTTCTCAAGTGAATCAGAACAAATAGGATGTGGATGGATATGTCTATCCATCACATATCAATCAATCACTCATCTATCTATTTATGTATTTTAAGAATCAGCTCATGCAACTGTAATAGTTGGTGTGTTCAAAATCTGCAGGGTAGGCCAGCAGGCTGGAAATCCAGGAAAGGATTGATATTTCAGCTTACGTCCAAAGGCTATCTGGCAGAACTCCCTCTGCCTTGGAGAATTCTCTCTTAAGGCCTTCAATGAATTGAGTTCCCATCCATATTATGGAGAGTGATCTATTTTACTCAAAATTCACTTGTTTAAATGTTATCTCATCTCAAAACAAAACAAAACACCTGCACGGAAACATCTAGAAGAATGTGTTAGCACATATCTGGGTACTATGGTCTAGCAAGTTGACATATTAAGAAAAGAAAAACTAGAAAACAACAGCAGAAAGATTAGTAGAGTACAGGAAAATAAACAGAGGGAGGGAAGAGGGAAGGGAAAGAGGAAGTACTAGGAATTGAATTAGAGCAATTATATTCCATGCTTTCATAATTATGTCAACATGAATCCTAATTTATGTATAACTAAAAGGAAACCAATAGAAAAATCTTCAAAAAATCTTAATCACCAAGGCATTATCTGGGTGATATTTGTGGAGTGGGCCTCCAGGGAAAGCTTGGGTATCTGCTAGTCCAGGGGGAAGACTTGTTGGCTCCTGAGGAGTCCCAAGGAGAGGGTCTTCAACCAAGCCCTTGAAATTCAGCCTCTCAAGTTGCAATGCCCACATCCCATGTCTGGGTTCTAGGTGCAAGGTTTTGCCCAAGGACCAGAAACATCTAACTGAGATGTGAGCTGGTGACCCGACAGCACCCAGGTGGCACTGGGGCAGTCAAAGCACAACCACCTAGATGAACTTGGCTGTCAGCTCTGTTTGTCTAAATGTCTTGGAGGCCTGGCTATGTGTTTGATCCTGAAGCAAAAATGCTAGGCAGGGTACAGATCTGTGTTCTGTGAAAGGTTGACCGAGGCTTAGAGGTCACTGAAACATATGCCAGGGCAGCCTGCTGGGACATCCAGAGAACTTGTCTTACTGGTTAAAAGGCATATGTTCACCCTCGAGATTCCCTTTGGATTTCTCACATGGTGTCAGGACTTGAATTCATTAAGATACAGTCTGGTCACACCCTTACCTCTCCTCACAACAATCACCTGCCATTTTGAAATTTCTCGTGTGATAATATAATGCTCAGTGGCATCCACCAATGTTTGGCTGTTTTATTTTTCCTTCAGTGCTTTTCTCTAAACTATTCCTTATTTTTTTTTTTGAGGGTGTAACAGCTAGCAGGTAGAAACTTTATATATATATATCAGGACATAAATGTTTTGTATACCAATTATGATGAAACGATGATGGTTTGAAAAGCTTTGAAATCTCTAAAACAAACACAAGGTATGATTATTATCAATAACAATAATTATGCTGTATAATTTTTATTGTAAGCACTGTCATTGTATTTATGTCAATGCATAAGAAGGGATAAGGTATTCTATTGGAGATATGTTTAATAGGGCTTAGTTATTTGTTTTTGGAATTTATAGTAAATTTAATAAAATGACCTGCCCAAGATTGCAAAGCCAAGACTAGAAGTGGATCTCCTGGCTCTCAGGCCAATTGTTCCTCCCATTTTAAATGTGTGCCTGCCTCAGGGTGACTCTTTTAATGAAAAGGAATTAACAAAATAACAAATACAGAATTAGAATCTTTATTGTTGTTTCACTAACTGAACAGTAACCTTATTTAGTAGATCTTCTGTGCCACACAGACATCCTGCTGAGGCTTTGTAATAAATGTAATAAAAGGGGAGACTGGGCAAACATCGTTGGGAAGATATTAATTAGAGGAGGACCTTACCAATTCTCAGTTGACTAATCCTAAACTGTTCCTTACATACACAATTTTCTTAGTCTTGACTGAATAATAGAAGCATCACAGAGCTCAGGCCCTGGCTAAAAGGACAAATATGAATGGGTGATAGGTCAGGGAAAATTGTTCTCACCTTCCTAGGGGGACCACCAGGAGTCTCCAAATAACACCTTGAGAACCACTGCAATACAGAAGTGGATAGGGATCAACACAGGGAAAATATTCTGCCTCTGGAGGTGTATTTAGTTGACATATTTGGGAGCACAATTAAATAAGCCTAGAATCTAACTCCTTTTTACATATAAACAACAAAGCATTTTTGCATAGTTTGAACATCCTCAACATTTTTCAAGAATGCAAACACCATATGAGTTAAGAGAAAATTGAATATCGTTTGGTCCTGAATTTCACTTAGAGTTGCTAATTCTTTTGAAAAATATTACTGATGACAATATTGTTCATGGTATTTGAGTCACCAACACAAACTCCTGAGTTAGCCTGCGGCTGGGTCTGTCATTGTCAATCTGACCCACCCATAGAGGCCAGCACCTTGTCTGCAGTTGTCTATGTGGCTTGTGTATTTACTTTAATAACTAAGTCTTTTATTTTAAGAAAGTTATAGATTTGTGTGCTGCTGTAGGAAATAATACAAAGGGATCCCTTTACCTGGTTTCTCCCGATGGCAGTGCCTTTCAGAGATGTAGGATAATATTGCAGCCTGGATACTGACATTGATATAGCTGGCTGCAAAGCATTTTCATGGCCATGAGGATCCCTCATGTTGCCTTTTTATAGTTCCAACTGTTCCTATCCAGCTTCCTACCTCTTCCTTTAGCCTTGAAACACATGAATATATTCCCCATTTCTGTAATTTTGTCATTTTAATTATGGTATATAAAGGGACTCATACAGTAGGTCATCTCTTGGAATTGGCTCTTTCTCACTCAGCACAATTCTGTGGGTTCTATCTAGGGTGATGCATGTATTGATAGTTGGTTCCTTTTAATTACTCAGGAGGATCCCATGGTGTGGATGTGCCATATCTTGATCCATTGTTCACACACTGAAGGACATCTGGGTTTTTTCCAGTTTGGGGTTGTTGTGAATAAAGCCACTGTAAACATTCATGGATAGTGTTTTTGTGTGAACATGTCTTCATTTCTCTGGGAATAAATGTCCAAGAGTACAATGCAAGGTGCATGCTTAGCTTTGTACAAACTTCCAAATGGCTTTCCAGAGTAATCATGACATTTTACATTCCCATCAATGATACATGACGGGTTTGTTTTCACTTCTTCCTCCAGCATTTGATGTTGTCAATAATTTCTATTTTAGCTGTTCTGATAGGTATGTAGCTTATTAGGACTTTAATTTGTATTGTCCCAATACTTAATAATGTTAAAAATCTTTTCATGCCCATATTGCCATTGGGTATATCTTTGGTAAAATGTCTGTTCATGTCTTTTGCCCAATTTCGAAGGATTATTACTATTATTTTTTACTATTTAGTTATGAGAGCGTGTGTGTGTGTGTGTGTGTGTGTGTGTGTGTGGTTTCTAGACACTAGCCTTTTGTAAGATATGTGGTTTTCCAATATTTTCTCTCTGTGTAGCTTCTTTTCACCCTCTAAACAGGGCCTTTCACAGCAAAAGTGTTAACTTTTTAAAAAAAAATTTTGTAGTTGTAGATGGATAGCATGCCTTTATTTTATTTTTATGCAGTGCTAAGGATAGAACCCAGTGCCTCACACATTCCAGGCAAACACTCTGCCACTGAGCTACAGCCCCAGACTCATCAAAGTGATAACTTTTGATGAGTCCCAATTTTTCCTTTTATGTATTATGTTTTTGATGTCAAATCAAATAATTCTTTTCCTAGCCTTAGACCTGAGTACTTCATTCTATATTTTATTTTGTAAAAGTTTTATAACTTTACATTTCACATTTAAGCCCTGGTTTGTTTTGAATTAATTTTTGAAGTTTTGCATAAGGTAAGGGAAGGATTGTTCTTTTTTTTAATCTCCTCTGCAAATATCCAGCTGTGAAGGCTATCTTTATTCCGCTGAATTGCTTTTGATGCTTTGTTAAAGATCTACATAAACAAGTTGCATGATCATTTGGTCATTTTTGTAATACTTTATTTCTGGGTTCTGTATTACAATCTATTGATCTATGTCTATCCTTCTGCCAATACCACATAATCTTGATTACTATACTGATATTGTACAGTAATCAATCAGAAATTGAGTAGACCGAATCCTCCCACTTTACCCTTCTGTTTTGAAACTTTGCTTTATTCCAGAGCCTTTGATTTTTCCATATAAATTTTTGAATACTTTTGTACATATTTATTAAAAACTTGCTGGAATTTTGATAGGAATTGCATTAATCTTCTATATCAATTTAGGGAGAATTGCCATCTTTACTACGTTGAGACTTCTAACTCATAAACAAAATATGCTTCTCCATTTCCTTAGATCTTCTTTGACTTTTTTATCAGTACTGTGTAGGTTTTGAAACATAATTCCTGTATATGATTTGTTAGATTTACACCTATTTTATTTTCCTTTTAATGTTTGTAAGTGATATTGAATTTTAAATTTAAGTGTCCACATGTTGATTTGCTAGTATGTGGAAATGGAATTGCTTTCTGTGTATTTCTTGATCTTGTACATGGTAACTTTGCTGAATTTACTTGTAAATTCTAGTTTCAGTGTATTCCTTGGGATTTTCTACGTGGAAAATCATACCATTGGCAGATAGGCGGAATTTTCTTTCTTCTATTCATTCATTTTCTTTTCAACTGCACTGGCTAGAGCTTTTGACCCATGTTGCATGAGGATGCTGAGGACGGACAACCCTGCCTTTTTTTAATCTTAGGGAGAAATCATTCAATTTTGCACCCTAAAGTATAATGTTTTCTGTAGGATTTTTGTAGATATTCTTTATTTAGTTGAGCGATTTCCAGTCTATTTTTCTGAAAACTTTTAGTATGAATGGATGCCAAATTTTGTGAAATGTGTGGAGTTTTTTTCTTTAGGCTATTAATATGGTAGATCATATTGATAAATTTTCTAATATTGGACTAGCCTTGCATGCCTGGAATCAACCCTCCATAGCATGTTCATCTGGATTTGGTATCCAGATAATACTAACTTCGTAAAATAAATTGGGAAGTATTCTGACCTCTTCTATTTTCTGGAAGAGATTGTGTACAGGTGGCATTAGTTCTTACTTAAGAGTTTAGGGGGATCCAAGATGGTGGTCTAGAGGAGGCTGCATTCTGTCTGTGTCACTCTGTGACCTGGGATTCTAGTAGTGGGAATACTGTTTCTTTGCGAGTTATTTGAGGACCCCCAACAGCTGCTCCTGTACAGGAATTCCAGCTGCTGTGCCCATGCAGGTCTCCACATCTCAGCATCAGCCCAGGACTCCCAGCTTTTTGCCCCAGCAGCACCCACACAGGACCCCTGGCTGCCTACCCACGCAGGAATCCCTGCCACGGTTCCCACTCAGGATATCCGGCTGCTGCACTCACACAGGACCTCTGGCTGCCACTCCCCTGGTTGTCTCCATCTTGGGACACTGCAACCACTGTCATAGTCCCCTACATGTGGTAGCCTGCACCTGAGGACATAGGACAGGGTATGGAAACAGCCACCAGCCACAACACTGCATGCCACAGAGCTACATCCATGAACACACCACCCAATCCCACTTCCTGGCCCAACCCGACCCAACACCCCATCTTTGAAAGCAGCTGCCTCCATCTTGGGACACCTTTGTCACCATCTTTAGTTGGGGCAACTCTCAGCTTGGGACACCTGCTGGGGCCTAGAAGCAATACCAATGTACCTAGAGTCCCCCACCTCCCCCTTCTCCCCTGCAGCCACTAGCCTGGCAAGTGCTTGCGGATACTGGCTGGTCTACAGCTCCTAAAGCCTGGCCCTGAACTGTTCAATATAAAACAGCTCTCCGCAGCAGGTGCACAGCCCCCAGAGCGCAGCCCACAAGACCTCTGGAGAGAAAGATTCCTGATTGGGAAGTAGAAAGGGAGGTGGGCAGTGAGATACAGTTTAGAGACTAAATTAGAAACTAAGAATTGTGAGGTCTACAGGTGATATAAGAAGATAAGATCAGGTGCCCACATCACATGAGTGGGCCTCAAAGGAGATCCTTTGGGTGCAGTCTCCCATTAGGGACTGGCAAGTTCTATACCCTATCTCTAGGAGCTCCACCTCTAAGACCAACTCTCCCACCCTAATAACCTTTATCATCCTGAGGTCGAGATACCAGCAAACAACCGACAACCCCACCTATTAGATGATAAGGGAAGCAGGAAAGATACTGAACTCTAACAAAAACAACCTTTGCATTTTCCTTCAAAATTTTTTCTTTTCTCTTTTTTTTTCTTTTCTTTCTCTCTCCTCTGGCCCTCACACCCCCAACATTTGAGAAACCAAAATACTTTTTCTGGATTAGGCTACTGAGAGACTGGGATGTCTGGATAATATATCACAGTTGTGTTGGATATTCTTTTAGCTCCTATTTTTACATTTTTTATTTTTCTTAATTTTTATGTTAAAAAAATTAACATAAAAAATTGTAAAAAAATTGTACTCCCTCTATTGTCTTCCCACTTGCTTGTCTCCCCCAAATCACTTCCTCTCTTTTCTCCTGCTTTTAGCCAACTTCTTTAGATTCCTCTTTCATACTTCATAAGATCCTGTAACTCTATATCCTCACTTTCTACTTCCTTGACATCTCATCCTACTCCCCACCCCCAGTTCTCCCTGTCCACTGTCAGAAACTGTAGACGCTTTTGCAAACCTACTGTTTATATTGTAGATAATAATTGAACTCACCATTTCTGTGTATTGTGACAAAAACCATAAACATCTTAATAGATGCTATTTGGTTTAAGATGGTATATTGTTTATATTGGGATCTGTTAATACTGTTCTCCCCCTTAAAGGAGAGGTATTGAAACCCTGCAGGGACACTATGGGGTAAAAAACTGTAACACCTCAAATCATCAGCACTAGAAGGGAAAACACACGAACAACATGAAAAAACAAGGGAAGAAATTGCCTCAAACAAACCAAGATATTACATTATTAGAATCCATGGCCAGCACAGCAGAAAAAATGACAGAGAAGGAATTCAGGATGTACATGATCAAAATGTTCTGTGAATTAAAGGGTGATATGAGAGAGCAAATACAAACAGCAAAAGATCATTTCAATAAAGAGTGACATAAGCAAAAACAGGAAAAAAAAGATTACTTCAGTAAGGAGATAGAGGTTCTGGAAAAAAAAACAGAAATCCTTGAAATGAAGGAAACAATAAATCAAATTAAAAACTCAATAGAAAGTATTACCAACAGATTAGATCACTTGGAATATAGAACCTCAGAGAATGAAGACAAAATATATAATCTTGAAAATAAAGTTGACCACACAGTGAAGATGGTAAGAAACTATGAGCAGACATTCAAGAATTATGGGATAACATAAAAAGATCAAATTTAAGAATTATTGGGATAGAGGAAGGCATAGAGTTACAAACCAAAGAAATGAACAATCTATTCAATGAAATAATGTCAGAAAATTTTCTAAACATAAAGAATTAATTGGAAAATCAAATACCAAGAGACTTTACAGGACACCAAATGTACAAAAAATCACAACTACACCAATCCATGTTATAATGAAAATGCCTAGCATACAGAATAAGGAGAGAATTTAAAAAGCCTTAAGAGAAAGGAATCAGATTACATATAGTGGGAAACCAATTAGGACTTCTGCAGATTTTCAATCCTGAAAGCTAGAAGATTCTGGAACAACATATACCAAGCTCTGAAAGAAATATATGCCAACCAAGAATCTTATTTCCAGCAAAATTCAGCTTTATATTTGATGATGAAATAAAAACCTTCCATGATAAACAAAAGTTAAAAGAACTTACAATTAGAAAGCCTGCACTACACAACATCCTCAGCAAAATATTGCATGAAGAGGAAATGAAAATCAGCAGAGAGTGGTATTACCCTAAAGGAAAAACTAATCAAAGGAAAAAAACAAGTCAAGTTAAATAACAAAAATAAACAAAAATGTCTGAGAATACAAATCATGTCTCAATAATAACCCTGAATGTTAATGGCCCAAACTCACCAATCAAAAGACATAGACTGCCAGATTGTATTTTAAAAAAAGACCCAACAAGGTTGCCTTCAAGAGTCTCATCTCATAGGAAAAGACATCCATAGACTAAAGGTGAAAGGTTGGGGAAAAACATCACTCACATGGACTACAGAAAGAAGCAGAGGTTTCCATCCTCATGTCAAATAAAGTAGACTTCAAGCCAAAGTTAATCAAAAGGGATAAAGAAAAATATTTCATACTGCTTAAGGGAAACATACATCAACAAGACTTAACAATTATAATTATATTTTCCCCAAACAATGGAGCATCTACGTTCATCAAACAAACTTTTCTCAAGTTCAAGAATCAAATTGACCACAACACAATAATTCTGACTGACTTTAACACACCTCTTTCACCACTGGATAGATCTTCCAAACAAAAGCTGAACAAAGAAACAATAGAACTCAAAAATACAATTAATAACTCAAGAAATCAATTATAAAATAAAAATATAAGCGACTCTAACACCTGGAGACTAAATAATATGGTATTGAATGAACAATGGATTACAGAAGACATTAAAGAAGAATTAAACAATTCTTAGAGGTAAATGAGAACACTGACAAAACATATTAAATCTCTGGGTCACTATGAAGGCAGTACTAAGAGGAAAGTTCATTGCATGGAGTTCATTCTTTAAAAGAAGAAAAAGTCAACAAATAAAAGACTTAACATTACATCTCAAAGCCCTAGAAAAAGAAGAACAAATCAACACCAAAAATAATAGAAGACATTATTAAAATAATTAAAATCAGAGATGAAACCAATGAAATTGAAACAAAAGAAACAACTGAAAAAAATTGACAAAACAAAAAGTTGGTCTTTGAAAAAAATAAATAAAATTGATAAACACTTAGCCATGCTAACAAAGAGAAGGAGAGAGAAAACTCAAATTACTAACATCCATGTTGAAAAAGGAAATAGCACAACAGACACTACAGAAATACGGAAGACAATTAGAAATTATTTTGAAAATTTGTACTCCAATAAAATAGAAAATATCAAAGGTATCAACAAATTTCTAGAGTCCTATGATTTGCCCAAACTGAATCAGGATGATATATATAAGTTAAACAGATCAATTTCAAGCAATGAAATAGAAGACACCATCAGAAGCCTACCAACCAAGAAAAGCCAAGGACCAGATGGATACACAGCTGACTTCTACAAACCTTCAAAGAAGAACTAATAGCAATACTCCTCAAATTATTTCAGGAAATAGAAAAAGAGAAAACACTTCCAAACTTATTCTATGAGGCCAATATCATCCCTATCCCAAAAACCAGACAGAGACATATCAAAGAAAGAAAACTTCAGACCAATATCTCTAATGAACACAGATGCAAAAATTCTCAATAAAATTCTGGAAAATTGAATACAAAAACATATCAAAAAAGATAGTGCACCAGATCAAGTGGAGTTCATCCCAGGGATGCAAGGTTGGTTCAATATATGGAAATCAATAAATGTAATTCATTGCATCAATAGACATAAAGATAAGAATTATATGATCATCTCAATAGATGAAGAAAAAGCATTCAACAAAATATAGCACCCCTTCATATTCAAAACACTAGAAAAACTAGGGATAATAGAAATATATCTCGATATTGTAAAACCTACCTATGCTAAGCCTCAGGCCAATATCATTCTAAATGGAAAAAAATTGAAAGCATTCCCTCTAAAAACTGAAACAAGACAGGGATGCCCTTTCACCACTTCTATTTAACATAGTTCTTGAAGCTCTAGCCAGAGCAATTAGATGAAAGAAATTAAAGGGATATGGATAGGAAAAGAAGAACTCAAACTATCACTATTTGCCAATGACATGATTTTATACCTAGAGGATCCAAAATATTCCACCAGAAAACTTCTAGAACTAATAAATGAATTCAGCAAAGTAGCAGGATATAAAATCAACACCCATAAATCAAAGGCATTTCTGTACATTAGTGACAAATCCTCTGAAAGAGAAAAGAGGAAAACTACCCTATTTACAAGAGCCTAAAAATAAAATAAAATACTTGGGAATCAACTTAATGAAAGAGGTGAAAGACCTCTACAATGAAAACTACAGAATGCTAAAGAAAGAAATTGAAGAAGACCTTAGAAGCTGGAAGGATTTCCCTTGTTCTTGGATAGACAGAATTAATATTGTCAAAATGACCATACTACCAAAAGCACTATACAGATTTAATGCAATTCTGATCAAAATCACAATGACATTCCTCATAGAAATAGAAAAAGCAATCATGAAATTCATCTGGAAAAATAAGAGACCCAGAATTGCCAAAGCAATTCTTAGCAAGAAGAGTGAAGCAGGTAACATCACTATACCAGAACTTAAATTATACTAAAGAGCAATAGTAACAAAAACAGCATGGTATTGGCATCAAAACAGACTTGTAGACCAATGGTACAGAACAGAGGACACAGAGACAAACCCACATAAATTACAGTTATCTCATACTAGACAAAGGTGCCAAAAACATATATTGGAGAAAAGACAGCCTCTTCAACAAATGGTGCTGCAAAAATTGGAAATCCATATGCAGCAAAATGAAATTAGCCCCTATCTTTCACCATGCACAAAACTCAACTCAAAGTGGATCAAGAATCTAGGAATTAGACCAGAGACCCTGAGCCTGATAGAAGAAAATGTAGAGCCAAATCTTTATCATGTTGGATTAGGCCCTGACTTCCTTAACAAGACACCTATAGTGCAAGAAATAAAATTAAGAATCAATAAATGGGATGGATTCCAAACTGAAAAGCTTCTTCTCAGCAAAAGAAACAATCGGTGAGGTGAAGAAAGAGCCTACATAATGGGAGCAAATTTTTACCACACACATCAGATAGAGCACTAATCTCTAGAATATACAAAGAACTCAAAAATCTTAACACCAAAACAACAACAACAACAACAAAAAACCCAATCAATAAATGGGCCAAGGAAATGAACAGACACTTCTCAGAAGATGACGTATAATCAATCAGAAAAATGTATGAAAAAATGTTTAACATCTTTAGCAATTAGAGAAATGCAAATCAAAACTACTCTAAGATTTCATCTCACTCTAGTCAGAATGGCAGCTATTAAGAATACAAACAACAATAAGTGTTGATGAGGATGTGGGGAAAAGGGCACACTCAATACATGGCTGGTGGGACTGCAAATTGGTGCAACCAATCTGGAAAGCAGTATTAAGATTCCTTGGAAAACTTGGAATGGAACCACCCAGCTATCCCACTCCTCTGTCTATACCCAAAGGATTTAAAAACAGCATACTACAGTGATGCAGCCACATCAATGTTTATAGCAGCACAATTCACAATAGCTAAATTGTGAAACCAAACTAGATGCCCTTCAATAGATGGATGGATAAAGAAACTGTGGTATCTATATACAGTGGAATATTACTCAGCATTAAAAGAGAATAAAGTCATGGCATTTACAGGTAAATGGATGGAGTTGGAGAATATCATGCTAAGTGAAGTAAGCCAATCCCCAAAAGCCAAAGTCCAAATCTTTTCTCTGATATGTGGATGCCGATCTATAGTGGGGTTTGGCAGTGCAGAGCATGGGAGGAATGGAGGAATTTTAGATAGGACAAAGGGAAGGGGTGGGAAGGGAGGGGGCATGGAAGTAGGAAAGGTGGTGGAATAAGATGGACATCATTACCCTAAATACATGTATGATGGCACAAATGGTATGACTCTACTTTGTGTACAACCGGAGGCATGAAAAATTGGGCTCTATTTGTATACTATGAATTGAAATGCATTCTGCTGTCATGTATAACAAATTAGATTAAATAAATAAATTTAAAAACAAAGAAAAAAAGAGTTTGTTATACTTTCCCTAATGAAACCATTAGGGCTAAAAATTTCTCTTGGAGAAACTTTTATATTGCAAATTAAATTTCCTTGGTAGTAATGGAACTATTGAAATAATCTATTTTTACTGGGTAGATTGTAATAGTTTGTATTTTTTAAGGAGGCAGTCTATTTAATCTAAATTGTCAAATTTAGGCATGTTGAGTTCTTCCTAATAATTCTCATCATCTGTGTGATGTCTGCATTGTGTGAAGTGATAGTATCTATTTCATTCCTAGTATTGGTAATTTGCAAAATTTTCAGTCTTTAGAAAGATTTGTCAGTTTTGTTGATATTTTAAAAGGAATCAGTTATTTGTTTTGTTTATTATTCTCCATTTTTTCTGTTTTCAATTTCATTGATTCCTGTTTTTAATCTGTATTATTTCCTTCCTTCTTCTTGCTTTGGGTTTGTTTTGCTACTGATTTTCTAAGTTCTTGAGGCAGGAGCTTAGAATAATGACTTAGAACTTTTTATCTTTCCTAATACATGGATTTAGGGTAATGAATTTCCTTTTCAGTACTGCATTAGCTGTGTCCCCCAAATTTGGAGAAGTTATATTTTAAGTTTCATTCATTTTGATAATTTCTAAAAATTTCCTTGAGATTTCATATATGACCCATGAATTATTTAGATGTGTGTTGTTTAGTTTCCAAAGTCTGGAGGTCTTTCTGTTGAATTCTTTCCCATAATTGATGATTTTGTTCCTCTGGTTGTTCTATAATTGTTAAGAGAGGGATACTAAAGTCTCTATAATTGTAGATTTGTCTATTTCTCCTTTTGGTTTTGTCATTTTGGGTTCAAGTGTTTTTCAGCTATGGTATTAGGTATACACAATTTAGGTTCATTATACATTTTTGGTGGATTTTTTATTATTATTACATAATTCTCCATCTCTGATAATTTTCCTTGACATCTATTTTGCCTTGTAATTATATAGTTTTTCTTTGATTAATGTTTTCACGACATCCCTTTATCTATACTTTTACTCTCAATATACCCTATGGTTGTAGAGGAAGTGAATCTCTTAGCATGTAGTTGGAACATATTTTATTGCTGTTTTGTTGTAGAGTACAAGCATGTCCTCTACCACTGAGCTACATCCTCAGCCCTAAGGGTTCTTTTAGAGCAGTTTTAAATTCAGAACATAACTTAAGGGGGAGGTCTAGAGATTTCCTGTATAGCCTTTGTCCCAGCACTTGGATAACTTTCCTCATTGCCAATATCCTCCATTGTCCTTTACTAGAAGATACATTTGTTACAACTGATGAACATACACTGACACATGATAATCTCCCACCGAGGTCCATAGTGTACTTTAGGGTTCACTTCTGGTTTGGGGCATTCTGTAGCTTTGCCCAATGTATAGGGATGTGTATGTGTCATTACAGTATTATACAGACTATTTTCACCACCCTAAAAATTCTGCCTATTCATTCCTCTCTCCCTGTAGCCCCTCACAACCCCTGATCTTTTTACTGTCTCCATAGTTTTGCCTGTTCCAGAATGTCCTTTTGTTGGAATCATGCAGGATGTAGCTTTTTCAGATTAGCTTCTTTCACTTAGTTACATGCATTTAGTGTTCCTTCTTGTATTTTCATAGTTTAATTGCTCATTTATTTTTTTATATAGTTTTAGTTGTAGATGGACCCAATACCTTTCTTTTATTTGTTTATTTTTATGTGGTGCTGAGGATTGAACCCAGTGCCTCACACATGCTAGGCAAGTGCTCTACCACCGAGCCACAACCCCAGCCCCTCATTTATTTTTAATGCTGAATAACATTCCATTGTTTGTTTGTTTGTACCTCAACTTATTTATCAACTTACCTATTGGAAGACATTTAAATTACTTCCAGGATTTGGCAATTATTAATAAGGCTGCTTATTAATTAAACATCAGTGTACAGGTTTTTCCGTGGACTTGTTTCCATCTCTTTTGGGTATATACCAAGTGGTACAATTGCTGGATTGTGAAATAGGAGTACATTTAAAACCATCAAACTGTCTTCCAAAGTGACTGTACCATTTTGCATTCCCAAAACCAATTAATAAGAGTTCCTGTGGTTCCACCTCCTTGGCAGCCTCTGGTGTTAGGATGCCAGATTTGGGCTATTCTAATAGGTGCATAGTGATATCTCACTGTTGTTTTAGTATGCATTTGATTGATGATGTAAGATGCAGAACAGCTTTTCATATGCTTGCCATCTGTGTATCCTTGGTGAAGTATCTGTGAAGATATTTGCTCCATTTTAAAATTAAGTTTATTTCCTTACTTTTTTCATTTTAAGAGTTCTTTTTATATTTATGATAACAGTACTTTAACAGATGTGTCTTTTGCAATTATTTGCTTCTACTCTGTGATTTGTCTTATTCTCTTGACTTAATCTTTTGCAGAGTAGAAATTTCTATTATTAATGAAATCCAGCTATGATATTGATTACTCCTTTCATGGACTGTGCATTTGATATTCTATCTGAAAAGCCATTCCCATATCCATAGTCATCTAGGTTTTGTCCTATGCTATCTTTTAGGAGCTTTATAGTTTATGTTTTAAATTAAGCCTGTGATTGATTGTGAGTTAATTCTTGTGAAGGTATAAGATCTGTGTCTAGATTTATTTTTTTGCATGTGGATATGTGGTGGTTTTAGCACCATTTGTTAAAAAGACTATTTGTTGCTTCGTTATCAAAGATCGATGACTATATGTAAAACTATTTCCAGCTTCCCTGTTCTGTTCCATTGATCCGTTTGTCTATTCTGTTGCCAATACCACAGTACCCTAATTACTATAGCTTTATAATAAGTTATTAAGTCTGATAGTTTCAGTTCTCCAACTTTGTCCTTTTCCTTCATTATCTGTTGGTTATAATATAAGTCAACTTCTCCTCACTGTGACCAAAATACCCGATGGAACAACTTAGAGAAAGAGAAGTTTATTTTGGTTCATGGTTTCAGGGTTTGAGTTTATGGTGGGCTGACTCCATTGCTTTGGGCCCAAGGTGAGACAGAACATATTGGCAGAAGGACATGGTAGAGATACATTGTTTGGTTTGT